>NC_090923.1:725948042-726251073 GCF_040938575.1 Ambystoma mexicanum
GAATCCTCCAAGAAGCGTAACTCTAGGAAACTTCGCCCTGTAGGAGTGTAGAAAATTCCAAAACGGGTCCCTGTTGATCGGATGTAGACACGGTGGAGCTTGAGGCTCGATTGACCAAAAAAAATTAAACTCTTTGAAAAAACGCAAAACGCAGTAAAGGCTCGAGAGCTATAGCACGAGGACTCCCAACACTTGAACGTGCGGTAAAAATCTGAGGATGGCTGCCAGGGAGGGGCTTAGGGAGAGGGCAGTATGACCCAGAGACCAGTGATTGGTACTACTAAGAAAGACAGATCAGAAACAAAACTGATACTGATTTTTTTCTTTACCGAGGATTCCCAGCCTGACGACGGGGAATATTCATGAGCATTGTGAATCCATGCCAGACCCCATGCTGGAGAATAAGATTTCCATATTTTTCAAAAATTCCTCAGATGGGTAAAATATCAGATGCCAGCATGGGTTGCATAAGAAAACAAGAGGAGACACAGAATAGACTGTTATACATGTGTATCCCCTACAACATTTTTGGACCCTTCACCTTCCACCTGTCCTGTGTGTTCACCACAACTAGGTATTAGTGCATGCATGTCTTAAAAGGTTAAGTCCCACACCTCATAACATAAATTTACAGGTACCCAAAACACCTACCTCACAAATCACAGACCAATTATTCATGACTGCTTCTCAATTCCAACGGTATTCTTAATCTGTACAGTTTTTCAACCTCACTGCAAGGGAAAAATCCCAAGGTACTCCTGAAACCTTAGGGTCCAAATTCTAATTACATTGTCATTCTGTCGAGCACCCCCTCAAAAAAGAAAGCACCCTATTAAGCACCATAAAATAAATAGTTGAACCTTTACCTTTGTGTGTCAAACCGGTCGGAAATCTCCCTGCTGGCTTCCATACAACCATAAGCTCACGATGTCAATGTTTGAACTGTTCCCCAATACCGGCAACACAATCCAGTTGCGTCATCTTTACACCTGATATTTGTAACACATAGCAGTTATTTCCCTGAACACCTAATGAGGACTTTTTTACAAGCATAAGCCATGAACCCTACAAGCACTGTATTGCTAATACTTAGTTAAACATGACAAAATATATCCAGACTGACACAAACATGCACCCTAACTCCCCCCACATGCTTGTCCAAACAAATCTGGTTTATATGGCTATTTATCACATGACATACAGAATGTAGTCTCATATGAATTTCTTTTGAGCAAAAAGCCCAATGGCACGACCTTCGGCAATCCGCACGAACGACACAGCGGTTTCCGATGGTAGCAGAAGCCCGTCCGTGAATGACTGTTTACATATCCTGTTGCCATGATGCTGCGACACGTGGCCGTCATGACTTGCCTAAAGTGCCACATCCTCCATACTATACGTGATATGTTTGTAAACAATAGCCCATGGAACTATACAGTGCTCTTACTTCGCCAACTTAAAACCGTACGTACCTTGTATATTCCCTGAAACTCATTTACTTAGGTTACACTCCAGCTGTACTTTGAGCACACATACTTCAATAGCCGACTTGCCTCTAAATGCCTTACACCCATTTTATTCCTTTCTCTCCCTTACGCCACTATTCATAACCTTCATTAGGCATGTAAGCTGGTAAGCACCACACCCCTGTTTTGATTTAAGATGTGCATGTCGCCCTCTATTAACAAGACATGGTAACTGTAGCTCCTGCAGGTCTGCGTTCCTGTTCCCAGGAAAGACACCGCCACCTCTTCCAGCTGCCGAGCACCCAGGAAACCTCTCGCATTTCCTGGCACCTCCACGGTAAATCCGGCTCATGCAGCATTACTTTCCTTCTCTGCTGGCAAGCTCCTCTGCTTCGCCACACCAGCTCGTGCCAACAGCACATGCACACCTATGCTGGAGAGCAGATGTCTTTACCTGAACCCCTCAAGCTTCTTGCACTTCTTGAAACCCTCAACCTCCCTCTCATTGTGTGGTTGCCATATTAAAATGGTGAAAACACCTGTGTGTGGAACAAACTAGCATGATCATTGTGCTTAAGGCTCGTTACCTTGCATCAACTCCATCATCATCTTCTCAGTACCAAGGTGGTTGTGGAAATTGGAATCAATTGATGTCACTTGATGCATGGTATGTGAAGCGTCTATCAATGATTCCATGTGAAGGATCATTTCTATTATGAAAGGGAATTATAACTGAAAAAGGTCTTCTTGGAGTTTGGTTCCTCATGTCATAGATGGGAGTTTGTCCTCAAGGGGATTGGAAAACGGTCTCTTCATTTTCCCTAAAGGGGGAACAGATGCATGGTAACAGGCCATCAGGGTATGGGGCATAAGGGGTCTACCTCATGGGTAAATGGGGGCTACTGCGTCTCATCCAATGAACCCATGACATCTCCCCGGTAGTTGTCTCCTTCCATGTAATCCTCCCTCATATAGCCGCCTCAAGGGTCAGGTCAGGTAGCGTCTGCTGTCCCGATGCCACATGGGAGGAGGTCACCACCGGGGAATCCGTGAAGACTCCATTGGATTCATCAGTCCCACACAAAATTCAGTTCAGCAGTCACTGGCTGAGCAAACCTCTCTGCACCTGAAAACGTACAGTGCTGGGCAAATATAATGTCTCCAAACTGGTAATTTCTGCTAGAAATGGACAAGTCTCTTAAATTTTCAAATGCAACATAAAGCTCTTAATTTATATATGTTCAGCCACAGTCTGCCGAAGAGCCATTGACCCCACAGGGCTCTGAGGACATAATGTCAGTAGGTGGTATGCAAATATAAATATAAAGGAGACAAATGCAACTTCAACCATTTACTATAATTCTTTTTTCATTTCAATCATCACTTTAATCTAGTTTTTGCCATTCCAACCATACTAACTCACAAATGTTTCATACAATAGCACCTCTAGGAATGGTTGAGACCTACATGCAAATCTTTTGATTTTTGTATCCATAGTGTGGCAAAAACGAGAAATTATCTGGGTCCAGAAATCCAAACCTTTAGTGCAATATTGTCATAAGAGTAGGGCAGTGCAAAGCAGGAATTCTAACTCTTGTCATTGCAGCATAGATGGGTTGTGTGATGAAGCCAAGTTGGGCAGAGTATCCTGCAGCGCTCCCGTTCCCAATACTAAAAAGACCATTTTGTATGAAATAATCTGAAAACTTATTAGGCAACGGATACAGGGGCACCCTTTTTCTGTGCACACAACTAGAGACATCGGGCCAAAAAAGCAGCAAAGGATGAAGGACTTTACACAAGTGAAGCCGGCTGCATGACAGGCCACCGGCGAACAGAGCAGGTATTAACACTCGCTCCAAGCGAAATTCTCGCAGCTAAAGTAAACCATGAAGGAATTAAACTGTATTTGATGCGGAAGAGCAAGCTGAAAAACAGGCTTATGGGAAATATTCTGAATCAGGGGATAGGATCACAACCCTTAAGCAGCAGGTGAGGTGCTGGTCATCAGCGACGCAATAGGCAAAGGTGCAGGTAGAGGATCGAAAGAGCGTGCAATGAGGAGCAGATACCTTAGCCTCAGCTACCGGAAAGTTCTGCTAAAGGAGCCATGGAATTCTTCATTGAGAGCCAGATTAGGGAATTGCTGCCAGATGCTTCTCTCAAAATTATTTATATTAGAGAGGACTCTCAGAGCACTGGGCCTGTGTCCACATCTGAGGAGCCCACAAAAATACATAATATCAAACATGCTCAAATACTGCAACATAGATAATATATTGCAAGCAGAAGCGGGACACAACTATTACATACAACAGCTTCCTAATACCTCACACACATGGCACAGAACCTTGCAAAGAATTCACACAAATGAAGGTGGGTGGTGTAGTATGGGGATGAGATTGGATGAGTGGGGGAAGGCAGAGATGAACCAGAATGGATTGCTCAGGATTTATAGGTGTGGGGTAAGGTGGATTGGGGCGCGGCAGGAAATGTAGCGGTGGGGTGAAGTGTAGATGGATTGTGGTAGAGTGGTATGAGATGGGTGGGAGTAGGGATATAGATTTGTATGGTACAGAGGAGTTGGGTAGGGTCAGAGTTGAGAGGAGTGGGGAAGGGTGAGTGGGGGTTCAGTGGTGTAGCACAGGGATGAACAGGTGTAGGGGTAGAGAGGCAGTCAGGCAGGTTAGAATGGGGGTTTAGATATGTGGAGTGGGGGTTTGGCTGTGCGGAGTGGAGGTGTGGGGTTGTGAAATGATGGGTTGGTCTGGTGAGCGAAAAGGTGATGCAGTGGTGTGAAATGATGTGGGGTGGAATAGTTGGGGGTGTGGAGTGTGGCATAGAGTGGCAATGTGAATCAGTAGAGTGGCGATGTGGATGTGTGGGGTGGTGGTGATGTGGAGTAGAGAATGTGTGCAGTGGCGGTGGTGTAGAGGAGTGGGGTGAAGTGGTGGGGTGGAGTGGGATTATCTTGTCAAGTGGTAAAGTGTGGTGAGGTGGGAGTGTGGAATGGTAAAAATCTCCAATCGCCTTTGAAAGAGGTCGAAAATAACCTTCTTGCATTACAACAAAAAGGCCCAAAAACAAGTCACACAATGGTGGAAACATGTTAGAAACAACTCAAATATGAAGTAGGCAATATTCATAAAATAAAATGCATACATCACTATTTTTAGATAGGCTAAATGGAAAATCGCTTTTCTTGTATTGTAGAGGGAGCTCTGTTCACGAATTGGTGAAAATATATGAGTAACTTGGTTGTTTTCCAGCACTGGTTTCTAGGTCATGACCGGAAGCTCATTAGGCTTCTCTTTCTTTAATTTCAAATAACTATAAAAGCTCAGCAAAGAGGAAGCACCTAAAAACCTTCCTCTTTGCTTCTGCTTTCTCTCCCCATCTCCCCTGCTAAATCACTGAATCTGCAACTGGGCCACTCACCAAGCTCTGTCCGAGGCCCAGCCTCTCTCCCCTGCACTGCCCCCCTGGCAACCCCTGCACTACGGGACTGTCTGTATCCCTACAGCCCCCTCCCCCTTCCCAGCACTTGTCTGCACTTATCTTGCACTTGCCAACAGCTGGGCCTTATTATTTATCTTGTATTTACTAACCATGTACTGCACTTTCCCCTCTCCCTTTTCCCCCTTGCACTTCTCCCTTCCCCTCTACCCATGCACGATCTGAATGACACCTGGCCTAGTAGGATCGTTGTCTGTCTCCCCCTGTTCCCCCCTCCCTGCCTTGTTGCGCCTTGAAACACTTGTGCATAGGCGTGTTACAAATGCCATATCATATCAAGATTTTAGGACTGAAATTTGATAACATGTATAACTTGCATTGGTGTTGAAATCCCACAATTAACAAATTCTGGAAACATTTGTCCAAACAGTACCAAAAAGGGTAGTAACATCCTACAAGAAACTCAGTTTCACAAGAGTCCTCGAAACCGTCCACAAACTAGTCACTAAACATGTAACTGTTAACCAGTAAGGTACTGGCAGCACGTCCAAATAGCAATCATTCTAGGACCACTTCCTCTTTCTTTGTTGTTCAAAGCAAGAGAAGAACAAGTTACTTACACATTGTAACGTTCTTTCAACTCAATCTTTCCTCCCACGTATTCCTTATCTTTGATATTTCCCAACATCCAACTTGCTGCCTCAGAAATAGAATGTCAGTAGAGGCCGCTGTCCCTCGGAGGCCTCCGTCTTGACGTCATCACAGGTATAAAGAGCTTGTGCAGTACCTGTTACTCAGTTCCGTTTTGAAGAGCGAAGCAATGTCTTGAGTTAGACGGTTACCCCATGTGAGAGCGCAGACTGTAACCAGAAGTGAAGTTTTGCTGCGGGGTAGGATGGGAGGGGCAATAAGGAATACGTGGGAGGAACATCCAGTCGAAAGAACGTCATCATGGGTAAGTAACTTGTTCTTCGAATGGATTGTGTCCTCCACGTATTCCTCATCTTTGATACAATCCCAAGGCAGTTACATTATTCGTCAGAGGGAGTAAAACTGAAGTGATCAAGAATGCACAGAGTGCAGTATTGCCTTTCCAAAAACAGACTCTTGGCTAGTGGAGGAATCCAGACTGTAGTATTTCGTAAAGGTGTGTGCAGACGACCATATGGCAGCTGCACAAATATCCTTTATTGGAACTCCCCTCTGCAGACAAAGTTGCGATACCTCTGGTTGAGTGAGCCCTTAGATGTTCTGAGGGGTCTTTACCGACCAGACTATCATTCTGAAATTGATAACATAATCCACCAAGAGATGGTGCGTTTGGTGATAGCTAGACCAGTTTGTGACCTATATAACGTACAAAGAACGGATCATTCTGTCTCAGTTTTGCCATTTTGGTAATGTAGAAACTCAGTGCACGCCTAAGGTCCAGTCTGTGAAGCCTTTCTTCCTCTTTCCCCGGGTGTCAGCCAACAAACCTGAAATGGTTTAGCAGTATAGAGGTAAGCGCCAAGTCTCGAAACACGTGACAGGCTGATCTTGCTAAAATTAAGATGTACAATTGTGCATAAAAACTACTCTGTTTGGCACAGTGTGATTGCATAATTTCATCAAATGTTCCAGTTGGAAGTTACCCTCCTCTGCAGAGCCTTATTAAATGGGACAATAGGTTCTTCCTGTGGTCCTTTATCCAGTATGTCTGTTAAATACTCAATCCCATGTATTCCATTACTCTAGTCATGAGTTGTATATAATTGCCCTCAGTATGATCTCCTGGATCTGCCTTGCCAAATTCGATTTCAGGGGAAGTGTCAATACCACTTGCCTCATGCAGAGAGTCCTACAGATTCTTCATACAAGACTCTACCGATACGAGTTCCTCTGGTACAGAAGGTGTCCCATATTCGAGACCAAATGGTCTTTCCTCCTCAGACGACTCTTCTGCATCTTCATAAATTGTTTTAAAATACTCTGAGCGAGGTTGTGGTGCGTAAATCTTCTCAAAAGAAGAAGGTGCTGACAGTGCCGAAATCATTGATGTTGACGGCTTAGACAAAATGGTCGATGGTCTGGAAGGTTTCCCCGAAGCCGCTGCTGGCTTCGACATTAACGTTGAGATCCTGTCGGAGGAATTGGGATAAACTGCTACAAGGAGGTCTACACATGTGGGGTTGATGGCTACTGCCTCGATTTTGCCACCAAGGGTGTCGACACACACCTTTCGGGATTGCCTTATGGGCTTCTTTTGGAGTCGATGACGATCTTTTGTGTTTCATGGAGGCTTTCTCTCGACTTGATCGATTAGCTCGCTCTCGAGGAGTTTCCACAGCCGGGTTCGAGGAATCCCAGCTTCTGTGCTTCCCAGGTATTTTGTCTGGGGTATCACCTCTAGGTGCGTGCGGCCGGCGTTCGCCGACGTGTTTCCGTTCATTCACCACAAGAAAGGCAATCTCTTCGTTTCTAAGTTCTTCACAAAGCATCAATGAACATTTTTTTGGTTTTAAAAGGAGACAAGTGAGAAAGGTTTCCCATATACACTGCCCCTACTGGAAGGAAGGGATACTTTTACCACACCAAAAAAAAATAAAAAAAGAAGAAAAGAACACAAGGGGTACTAGTAGGAATAAGGCTATTGAGCTTATCATGGCGGAGGAATGAAGGCATTAGCAGAAACAGGATGAGGACAACGAGGCAGGGTCTCGTACCCCATTCCCAACCGACGATCTAGCGAGTAACCCGCTCTCGAGGTAATGTTTGTCCATGAGGAACAAATTCACCGCAGTTAGTCAGACTGGGACCCTTCTTCCAGAGCCATGGACTACATCAAAGACCGGCTTCGCCGGCCCCTAGACAAAGAGGTTCGGGCTAAGCTAAGGGCGGAATGTCCACGTCCCAACATTCCCGGAAAGGTAGACCTCACCCCTGAGCTTGATGCTAAAATGATCACCTTCCTGGGCACAAACATCAAGGATCCCAAGAAAGGGATCGACAGGGCCTAGAAGTCCTGCCAGGACAAAGTCTTAGATATCACTGGTCCCCTGGTGAAGATTATGGTCCTTTCAGAAGAAGCATTGGCCACTGGGAGACCCATTGATCCAGCCACCCTGTCAGGGTGGTCCCAACAAGCTCTCTGTTTGCTCGGTAACGCAAACTGCGCTATATCAACCAAGAGCTGAAAAGGCATCCTGATGAAGATGGATCCTAAACTCAGGGAGCTTGACACCACGGAAAATGGGCACTGCCGCCCAGGGTTTGCTGTTCGGCGACCCCTTTGTCAAGGAGATGTCAAAATTTGTGGACACCTTTAGTGCGCAAAACAAGGCACAGGCTTCCATTAAAAGAGTTTTCTCTGCAAAGTTTTTTCACGGGCCAGACGAGGCAAGGGCCACTCCTCCGGGCATTATTCCCTGGAGAGAAGGTCCCAGCTTTCACGAGACCAGCACTCCTATTGGCAGGACAGAACGGGCACCTTCTTCCTCTCCAGGGGAAGAGGCAGAGGCTGCGGCTGGAGAGCTACAACGCACCCAGCACAGAAAACTACAGGTGAATGTCAGCCATACAGCGCCCATCCTGCATGTGCCGATAGGAGGCAGGATAGCGCAATTTGCGCAAGCATGGTACTCCTTGTCAGGAGATGCCTGGGTCAGAGATACCGTAATGGGGTTGCACATAGACTATCACCCAGCCCTTTCAGGCGCGTCGCCCAGCGCAGATATCCATGTGACAAGACACGCTAGCCTTAGAGAAAGGTTTGCAGCCTGCACCTCAAGGACGTCATAAGTCCATGCACAGACCTCGGCAGATTCTTCATCGTTATCTTCCAGGTGCGCAGGAAGCAAAAGGTTTGTCCAGTAACAAACCTCAGAGCCTTGAATGACTTTATTCTCTACCGACATTTCAAGATGGAGGGAATACACATACTCAGGGATATCCCAAGGACGGATGACTGTGTGATTCGCATGAACCTAAAGAACGCCTACCTTGCAGTGTCTGTTCAGACAGGTGAGGTATCTGAGGTTCACATGGAGGGGTCAAGACTGGGAATGCACAAGCTTGCATTTTAGGCTCTCCTCAGAGCCTTGGGCTTAACCAAACTCCTGCGACCCGTAGTGGCCCATCTCAGTGAGAGGAGAGTGAAGCTCATTGTATATCTCGATGAAATCATCCTCATGGCGCAGACCGAGGACCAGCCATAGATCTGTTTCACAACCTGGGATTCCTCATCAACTGGGAGAAGTCCATTTTGACGCCCTCGAAAAGCATGGAATTCTTGGGATTTGTAGTGGACACCCAAGTCTGTCAGCTTCGCCTGTCGGCCTCCAATGTACACTTGACTCGGCACGAGATCCGCAGTCTCCTGCAGAAGGACACCATCTTGCTGCAGGAGCTAGCGAGAGCGATCGGCCTGCTATCATCATCCATACAGGTCATCCTTCCAGGACCGCTGCACTACCGTGAACTACAGAGGCTAAAAGGGCAGCATCTCCGACGCAATCTCTTACTCCCAGTGTCTAGCCCTCTCACCCGACGCATGGACGGAGCTCAGCTGGCGGCTCACTCATATTGAGGCCGGGAACGGCAGAACAATCTTCGGTTCAACACCCAACAGTGATAAAATCAGACGCAAGCAATTCAGGATGGGGAGCGAGATGCAGAATTGTAGCCAAGGGGGGAAGGTGGTATCCCCAGGAGCTAGAGATGCACATCAACTGCATGGAGCTTCTCGCAGGCTCCTTCTCAGTGCGATTGTTCGCGTGAGGCAAATCGAGTTGCTGTTTATTACTCAAGATGGACAACATCTCTGCAGTGAGATACATCAATCATCTGGGTGGCACCAGATCGAAACCTCTGACAGACTAGCCAAGGACTTCTGGCACTTCTGTCTGAAACATCAGATATCCGTGAGAGAGGAATATCTCCCTGGTCTGAGGAACGAGGTAGCGGATTGGCACTCTTGCCACTCGTCAGGCTACAGGGACTGGAGACTCACCAGAGAGCTCTTCCTTCGCCTCAAACAAAGATGGGGCCTGATGTCCCGGGACCTATTTGCTTCTCGTCTCAACGCGCAGCTGCCAATATTTTTCAGCTTGAGGCAGGACCCAGCTGCTGCAGCAATGGGTGCTTTTTTTCAGAAGTGGATCAAGGGCGGGGGGGATCTCTTATGCTTTTCCCCCTTTCGGAATGATTGCGAGGACCCTGGCGAGGTCCGTCAGGAACAAACAGAGATGGTCCTAGTAGCGAAAGTCTGGACCTCAAAGACTTGGTATCCAATTCTTCTGGAACGTTCTTTGGATTTGGGCCTTCACCGCACCCTTTCTTCTCCCGGTCATCAATCTCTAGTTAGGGCAGGAATTCTATACTGATGGCCGAACGGATGCCTTCATAAGAAATCACAAAATCATAAGACAGAAGTTATACTTCCTTGATTAAACTGTGATAAGTTATGTTATGCTATTTGTCATTTATATAGCCCTCTATATATCATTGGTATGACCTCAAAGCGCTAGTAGGTTGAACGCCCTGGGGGACCATAGTCCAGGTCAGTTGAGAGAGTAAGGTGTAATAGGGTGCTTGGGTGCACCGGTTATGTGTGCAGCTGTAGTGATTGCCTGATGGTAGCTGCATCCAAACATTAGGCGTGGTGGTATTTGATATCAGTTGAATGTGTGCAGTCTAGAGGATGGTCACCAGGACTGGGTTCTGGCTGCGTTAGAGTGTTGATGTGTTCATGAAATATTGTTCATATGTGAGCAGCTAGGCCGACATTGATCGAAGGGTGTAGCAGCGCTCTAATTGTGTGTTGGTGTAGAGAAGATTGTGAGCGTAGCAATATGAGAGGTGAGTGTCTGGGAGGAGGATTTGACCCAATGAGCTCGCTGTTCCAGATTTTTAGTTGTGTTTGCAATGGCAGCGTTTTCAGAGTAAACTTATTCGTAATTTAATAGACGCACTCAGTGGCATTATGGTTCGGGATTTCTTTGAACATTTGTTATCAGGGTGCAAGATCTTAGCAGTATTAGATGGTCATAATCAGCATTATGGAAAGAGCCAGGGTTTTAGAACTTTGCGGAAGGCCATGTAGTCTTGGGTGTGTCGAATATGTGGGGGGAGTGAGTTCCACAGAGTTGGGGGCCAAGGTTGAAAAAGCAGATCCTCCGATCCTGGCTGAATTGGAAGTTGGAATCACTATAAAGAGGGAAATGCTTGATTTTAGGGTGTGTGATGGGAGGTAGGGTGTTCTCTTCTCTTGTAGGTAGGTTGGGCCGGTCTTGTGCACTGCTTGGTGGTAACGCATAGGGTCTTGAAGCTGGCCTTCATCCGACTGGAAGCCAGTGGAGGGTTCAAAGAGTGGGAGAGATGTGGTCTCTGTGTCCCAGAGCGAGGAAGGAGTTTGGTGGTGGCATTTTGGGCTCTTTGTAGTTTGTTGAGTTGGTATGCCGGTGCTCCCAGGAGTTGGCATAGTCCAGTCTCGACATAACAATAGACATAACAGCGGCAGGTCTGTTAGGGTAGGAGAGGTAAGGAAAAATGCAGCTTAGAAGTTTGAGGTGATAGTGACAGCATTTTAACCAATGTATGGCGGTGTATCATAGGTAAACCAAACAATAACACCCATTAAAATGCATGAGAATAAAAAACCAGCAAGTGACAGAGTAAAATAGAAAACCCCCGAAGCTGCGGGGCCTACCTTACTGAAACAGGCATTGGAGGGCCGCCCGTCCCACCTGCGCATCTTCCACATGATGCTGCCCCAGACAGTAGTGCCTGGTGAAGGTATGCAGCACCACCCAAGAAGCCACCTGGCAAATCTCCACAAGCGGTATACCAGACCATAGCGCCGCCAAGGACGCCATGGACCGTGTAGAATGAGGCTTCAGAGTGCCCCTCAAAGCCTTGCCAGCTTTTGCGTGACGAAATGAAATTGTATACGAGACCCAACAGTAAAGTCCTCGTTCGGAAATAGACTGCCCCTTGTTGGAGGGACCAAATGCCACAAAAGGCTGATTCGACTTCCGGAAGTATTGGAAACGGTTCAGATAAAATTTCAGCACCCTCTTAATGTCCAGGTAATGAAGGGCCTTTTCCGCCGGCGTTGACGCATTAGCAAAGAACGAGGGTAAGGCAATTGAAGCAAGTTTCTGAAACGCCAATGGCACTTTTGGGATAAAGTATGGGTTAGTAGCCAGGAGAACCTTGTCCCTCAGAAATCTCAGATAAGGCGGGTCAATGACCAGTGCTTGCAATTCCAACACCCGTCTGGCCGAGGTAATTGCCACTAGAAATGAAACCTTCCACCAGAGGAACTTCAAAGAAGCCGTTGACATGGGTTCAAACAGAGGTTTCATCAGAGCAGAGAGAACCACATTGAGGCTCCACACCGGTGCAAACCGCTTCTCCGGTGGAAATGTCCGAAACAGTCCTTTCAGAAAATGTTTAACCAAGCGATCACTAAACAGAGGAGCAGCATGGTGCCTTCTTGTGAACCTAGAAATCGCTGCCAAATGCACCTTGATGGATGATAACGCCAGGCCCCCTTGCAGCAGATGTAACATGTAACCGTCGGTTTGCCAACCGATGAAAGTGCATGATGCAGCCGGAGAGCCATCTGGAAATGGAAGCCTTTGAGAGAGCCTTCACTTGATTCACAGGTCCAAAGTTCACAAACAGCTGTGATGTCTTCCGAAAACGCTTCGTGCGGTCCACGTAGAACTTCAGTGCTCTAGCCACATCCAGC
Source organism: Ambystoma mexicanum (assembly GCF_040938575.1). NCBI lineage: Eukaryota > Metazoa > Chordata > Amphibia > Caudata > Ambystomatidae > Ambystoma > Ambystoma mexicanum. Next base: position 725,960,700 of record NC_090923.1, read on the forward strand.
GAGTGCAAAGTCCTCTCGGCCGGAGACGAAGGCGACGGGAAGGAAACTGGCAACACCAAGGGCTCGTTGAGGTGGAAGTCCGACGGCACCTGGGGCATAAAGGAGGGGTGCGTCCTCAGCACCACCCTTGTGTTGTGAAAAGTCAAGTATGGAGGCTTGCAAGATAGGGCCTGGATCTCTCCCACTCGTCGTGCGGAGGTGATGGCCACAAGAAATGCTGTCTTCCACGACAGGAACTTCAACGGCACCGAATGCATAGACTCGAATGGGGCCCCCATGATCCTGGTCAGCACCACGTTGAGCTCCGACGACGGGGCAGGGGCCTTCACCGGCGGGAACGATCGGAATAGTCCCTTCATAAATTCCTTCACCAGGCGATGAGACCACAAGGACGCCCGTCCTGTAGTTCTGGTGTATCGGAAAATGGCAGCCAGATGTATCTTGATGGAGGCGTAAGCCAGTCCAGCTTTGGCCAGCGACAGTAGGTACGGCAATACTTGAGGGGCCGTAATCCGCAGAGGGTTAATCTTCTGTGCACGGCACCAGACAGAGAACCTCTTCCACTTATGTCCATAGCATTTGAGAGTTGAGGACGCCCTGGCATTTGCAAGAACCTCTCTGCAGTCAGCCGGGATATCGTATCCTCCAAACTCTAGTGCTGCAGGAGCCAAGCCTGCAAGTTCAGCGACTCCGGTTCGTGATGGAGAATGGCACCTCCTTCTCTGGAGAGAAGATCCGCGTCCGTCTCCAGCTTGATAGGTTGGGACGCTGACAAGTCCAGAAGGTCCGGGAACCAGATGTGTCTCGGCCACACCGGTGCGACGAGGATCATCCTGTACCTGAACATCTCGAGCTGGTTGATGAGACGGAGCAGCAACGGCAACGGAGGGAACATTTACTGGAACAGGCCGTCCCAAGGGAACGAGAAAGCATCGCCCATGCTCCTCGGTTGTGCAAACCTGCTGGCGAACCTCTGGCACTTGGAGTTCGTCGCCGTCACGAACAGGTCGATCTGGGGTTTGCCCCACCGCTGAAAGAGCCGATCCACCTGGTCCTGGCGTAGTTCCCACTCGTGGCACGAGCGCAGCTCCCTGATGAGGGAGTCGGCAATGGTGTTTTTTATTCCTGCCAGGTTGAAGGGAAACAGAAACATCCCCTGGGCGATGGCCCAGTGCCACAGATCCTGGGCCTCCTTGGATAGGACTGGGGATCTAGTGCCTCCCTGCTTCCGGATGTAGAACATTGTGGTGGTGTTGTCAGTGAAGATCATCACCACTTTCTCCTTGAGGGACGGAAGGAACGATTTCAGTGCCCAGAACACGGCTCGTAGCTCCAGGATGTTGATGTGAAGAGACCTCTCCTCCGGGAGCCAGAGGCCTCTTGCGTGGAGATCTCCGGTGTGGGGCCCCCATCCCTCCAGGAATGCGTCCGTTGTTACCGTCTCCTGATACGCCGGGGCCTGAAAGTCCACGCCTGCCGCGAGGTGCGCACGGGCACCCCACCATAGAATCGCCCGACGGAACTCCTCGTCGAGCGGGATCCTGTCTTCGAAGCTGCTCGCCGCTTGAATCCAGCATGTGTCGAGGAACTCTTGTAGCGGACGCATCCGAAGTCTGCAAAGGGGCACAAACAAGATAGATGCATGAGGACATCATCCCAAGGAGGGACGTGATGGACCTCACTCTGGCCACATCCATGGCTAACAGGCGCTGCAACTTGCCCAAAATGGCCATCGTCCTTTCTTCCAACGGAGATTCCAGTCGCTTCACTATATCGAGCTTCGCTCCCAGAAACAGTGCCACCTGCGACGGGACCAGATGGGATTTGGGGTAGTTGATGGCGAATCCCAGCTCCGTGAGCAGGCGGACGGTCCTCGCTGTGTGTTCGACAGCGAGTTCGCTTGACCTTGCACGGATTAGCCAGTCGTCCAGGTAGGGGTAGACGTGGAGCCCTTGCAGGCACAGCCGCGCCACCACAGGTGCGAGGCACTTGGTGAACACCCTGGGTGCCGACTTTAATCCGAGCGGCAGGGCTCTGAATTGGTAGGAACACCCCTGGACTACGAATCTGAGGAACTTTGTGTCCTTTCAGAATGGGGATGGGGAAGTAAGCATCCTCCAGGTCCAGTAACGATAGGAAGTCGCCCTCCTCCAGCTGTCCCAGCACGTGCTGGAGGGTGACCATCCTGAATTTCTGTGCCTTGATGTACCTGTTCAACCGACGCAGGTCCAGGATGGGGCGCCAACCGCCTGTCTTCTTTCTGACGAGGAAGTATCTTGAGTATACCCCGGAGCCTCTTGGGGATGAGCTCGATGGCACCCTTCTTGAGCATCGCCCTTCCCTCCAACAGCAGTTGAGGGACGTGATTCTCCTTCCTGGCCACGGGAGGAATGCAAGGACCCTTCTTTTGAAATTCCAGCAAGAGTCCGTGGGCCAGGGTGTCCAGCAGCCAACGGTCGGTGGAGATGGACTCCCACACGCTGACGAACTTCGTCAGCCGGCCTCCCACCAGGGTGCTTCGGTGGGGGCCCGACGCTACGGCCGGTTCAGTCCTGCTTGGAAGAGGCCTTGCCGTCTTCGCCTCCTTGCCGACGGCGGCAAGACCCTCCTAGCTTGCCGCGGCCTCTGTAGGCCTCCTGGGACGAGGAGCGGGCCGCCTGGCGGTAAGTACAAGAACCGCCGCTGGATCCCTTGGAGGCTCCCTGTCTGCCTCCAGAATTCCGAAAGGGCCGCCGTTGCTGAAGGACTCCTAGGGCACAGGCTGTTTCCGTGTCTGTCTTGATGGCCTGGAGGGACTCATCCACCGTCTTTCCAAACAGGTTGTTGCCGTCGAACGGCATGTCCAACACTCTGGTCTGGATGTCCTGGTGAAAGTCTGTCGCCTTGAGCCATCCTCGTCGTCTGAGGCAAACCCCGTTGCCAGTTTGCGAAATCCAGTATCGGCAATGTCCGTTGCCACCGTTATGGCGTGATCCGACGCCACCTCTCCTTCCTGCAGAATCTGTAGAGCCTCCGCCCTCTTGCCGTCCGGTAGGAAGTCTAGCAGAGGAGCCATCTTGAACCAAAGCTCCCTGTCGTAACGGGCCACAATCGCTAAGGCATTGGCCGCCTCAATCGTCACCGCCGAGATGACTTGTCGTCCCATGGAGTCCAACTTCTTGCACTTGCTGTCCGGCGAGGAAGTGGAAGTTGAAGCCGCCGCCCCCGCTGCTTTCTTCTTGGCCGCTGCCGAGACGACAGAGTCCGGCGTGGGCTGGGCCCTGAGGTACAAGGGGGCGGCATCAGGGACCCGGTACTTGTTCTCGTACCTGTCCCTCTTGGTGGGTGTCGTGGAAGGGTTCTCGAGGATAGCCAGCCCCTCGTCCCAGATGTCGTCGAGCAACGGCACTGCGAGGACCGTCTTTCTCTTGGCCTCTCGTCGTTGGTAAAGAAAACCTTCCTTTTTCTGTTCCTCAGGGCAGAGCTGGAAGAGCTCGGATGCCCTGGCTATCATGGCATGAAAAGAGCCAATTTCGTCGGGCGGAGAGGCCCGGGGGTTGGGGGGTTGGGGTGATGACGGGATGTCCATTGTGTCATCGCCGCTGTCCGTCCCCGTCGCTGTATCCGTCGCTGTATCTGTCGCCGTATCCTCCCGAGGGTCCGGAGAGGGGGGGGGATGAGGGGTCCACAGGCCTCACGGGCATGAAGAGCGGAGCAGGGTGGACTCTCCTCCGCTTGTTGGGAGGGCTTCCCGACGGGCCTGGTTCTGGATCCTCCGTCGGGGTCCGTGGTAACCTCGTCCTTATCTCAGTACATTGGATTGGATCGACAACAAAATGGCCGCCGAGCTATCCTGGGGCTCGAGTAATGGCTGCGACGGACGGGATTGCTGCTCCACTGGGCCCTCGTCATCGCCATCGTCGCTATCTTCAATCACATCAGAGGGAACCTTCCCCTGGGATCGAACCTTCTCGAACCTCTCGTTGAGGCCTATGAACCACTCGTTGAGGCCTTTCACGGTTTCCACCGGATCCTCCTCGGAGGCTGAATCCGAGTCCGTAATGGCCACCGCCCCCCCTCTTTTTCCACCGGGGTCTTCACAGGGGTCTTAACGATGGTCTGGAAAGAGGTTTCCCTCCGCGGCGGCAGGGAAACTCTGGCTTCGTCAGAGCCGCTGCGACAACCTCGATAAAGGTCTTTGCCGGGTGGATCAAGGCCCACACCACCTTAGGTACGTCCTGGGCCTTCGCTTTGGGGGGAGGGTCATCGCCTCGCTCCCCCTCGGCTCCCTTTGAGATCGACCAGGGCCTCTCCAGAAGCTTACCCGGGTTCTCGGACTTCCTCTTCCCCGAACCAGAGCGCTGGCTCGTGGTTGATCGTGCCAGGGAAGTCGCGCCCTGCCTGGCAGCCGAGGAGCCCCTCACAGGACTTAGAAGACCGCTCAGACTTTTTCTTCGCCTTCTCACCTGCTGTGCCCTTCTCCAGCCAGGCGGCGAGGTGGGAACGACGATCTTGCTTGGTCCGTTCCGACACGTTCTTGCAGAACGCACAGTCCTTCTCCACGTGCGTCTTGTCCTCATGAAGGCAGTAGAGACATCTCAAATGCTCGTCCTCCTTGAAAACATTTTGCCATCCGCATCCTGGCCAGCTCCTTAACAGCTTGGATCCGGGCGTCGAGCTTCCCTTGTCCTGGGCCATGTCCATTGAGGTAGGCCACAGATCTTCTGGAATCCTCCAAGAAGCTTAACTCGATGAAAACGTAGACGTAGAAGAATTCCGAAACGGGTCCCCGTTATCTGAAGTAGAAATGGTGATGCTTGAGGCGCGATTAATCAAAAAAATGAGAAAAATCTCCTGAAAAAGCGCGAAAACGCAGTAAAAGCTCAAGAGCTAAAACACGAGGACTCCCAACACTTGAACGTGCGGTAAAAATCTGAGGATGGCTGCCAGGGGAGGGGCTTAGGTAGAGGGCAGTCATTGGCTGGGGGCAGTATGACCCAGAGATCAGTGATTGGTTACTAAGAAAGACAGATCAGAAACGAAACTGATACTGATTTTTTCTTTACCGAGGATTACCGGCCTGACGACGGGGAATATTCATGAGCATGTGAATCCATGCCAGACCCCATGCTGGAGAAACTATAGTACCCAGTGCACCGCTCTCAACTCAAGCACATTGATATGCAACAACGTCTACTCCCGAGACCATAGGCCCCGTACATGTGACTTGTCGAGGTGCACCCCCCCCACCCGTCTGGGAAGCGTTTGCCACGATCGTGTACTGGAACTCCAGCTCCAGCAGGGGTATGCCCCATAGGAGATTGTCCGAGCAAGTCCACCACCGAAGGGCTTCCACCAACCCCTCGTCGGCCACAAACTTGTCTGACCATAATCCTCGGCTCTGCGACCACCTGTCTGCAAGGAACTCCTGCACTTGTCTCATGAACAGGCGGCAATTGGGAAGGAGCGGGATACACACAACGCCATGCCTCCTCCCCCCCACTGTACCCAGACCCCACGCGCCAGCTTTGGACCGCAACTTCACCACTCTCTCGCTGCAAGGCTTCACCAGGTTGCCTTGCAGAAGAAACGGCACCCAGAGAAACACCAATTCCCTGGATGGCGTCAAACAGGATTTTTCGAAGTGGACGGCGAATCCAGCCATTGCAACAGGCCCATGGCCGCCAAGAGAGACTCCCTTGCCGGTTCCGGCAACCAACCCCTTACCAACCAATCCTCTAGGTAGGGGTACACACGATGGCCTTCCCTGCAGAGGAAGGCAGCCAACGGAGCCAGACACTTCGTAAACGTCCTGGGAGATGACTTCATGCCAAACGAAAGGACCCAGAACTGGTAATGATCCTCTCTGACCACAAAACGCAGGAACTTGCTGTGTTTTTGCCTCATCGGGATGTAAAAGTAGGCGTCTTGCAGATCTAACAACGCCAGGAACTCGCCCGGATGCACAAAGTGGATGACATCCCGAAGTGTGAGCATCTTGAACTTCAGGCGTTGCAGATTCTTGTTTATTGCCCGAAGATCTAAAATAGGCCTCCACTTGCCATTAGGCTTTTCACGACGAAATATCGGGGGGACACCCCTTGGCACTGCTCCACGACTGGAACTGGTTCTATCGCCCCTTTCACTAGCATTAGTACCACCTCCTGCCACAAGACTGGTAAATGCGGTTGCGCCACATACACCGGCGGAATAGGGACCGGAGTACGCCAAAACTCTGAGTGGCTGGAAAGTACTGTATCCAGCACCCAGCGATCTGAAGTAAGTTGCCACTGGTCGACATGGTTCGCCACCCTGCCCCCCAGCAGACTGCCCATATGGCAGTCATTATTGAGACTGACTGCTTCCCTTTAGCAGCCGAGGCTTGTGAATCTTTCTTGCGCTGAGCTTGAAAGTCTAGGCTCTTCTGAACTGACCAGACCGAGCGCCTATAGTCTTGCGACGAGTAGCTGGAGCGCCCGTAACTTCGATCTCTGGAGGACACAAACCAGCCATTACCAGAGGCTCCACGAAACGGCCAAAAGGAGCGAAAAGAGCAGCCACTCTGCAGGGAACCTAAGAATTTGCCGTCTCAGTATCCTCTTTCATCCCTTTGAGGGCCTCATCTATTTTCTCCCCGAACAAGTGGTCACCCTCACAGGGCATATCGATGACCTTATACTGGACTTCTCGGCAAAAATGTGTACACTTCAGGCATGCCTGCCGTCGGAGAACCACACCATTATTGATTTGCTTAAACCCCGACTCTGCCAGGTCCACTGCAATATTGATGCTGTGTTTGGAGGCCTCCTCCCCCTCTCGAACCAACAGCATTGCCTCCTTGCAGTGTTGATCCTAAAGATGATCGAGAATCGAGGCTAGCCTGTGCCACATTTCCCCCATCATACCTGGCCACAATGGCCAAGGAATTTGCAGCTTTTACTGTGGTAGCCCCAACTGTCATGACCTTCTTTCCAAACACGTCCGGTTTCCTGGCTTCACTGTCGGGGGGGCTGCAATACGAGACATCTGGGGGTGGACTCAGGAGCCTTGAATTTATTTCAAGACGGCCCTTCACCGCAGGCTCAGAAAACCGGTGGCGCATCATGTGCATGCCCTCCTACCACACATGGTCGAGAATCGGAACAGAGAAGACCGCCTTCTGTCACTTTCCCATATGGTCGAAGAGAACACAGTCCTTACATTCTTCCTCAGGAGCCAGATCAAACTCCTGACACGCCTTCGCCATCATGGCGTGGAACATCACAACATCATCCGGCGGAGAGGGTTGTGCCAGGCTAGTGGGCTGTTCCACCTCAGGATCCGTATTCCAGGCATTGTCCCTCGGCGATGAAGACATTGTCGACAGGGTATCACGCAGAGCACTCTCCGGATCCGAATCGGGCAATTCCCCCTCTTCCGGATTAGTTCATGGACGGTCCAACCCCATCGGCAATGGCAATGGCAACCATACCAGAGGCGACTTCCTAGGGGCCTCACCAGGAACGCTTCCAACCACCGGAACCGACTGACTCAGGAGGCGGTAGCAGCCTTGCATCCAGTTGCCCCAACAATGAATGGATCGTATTTAACACATGCAAGCATAGCAGAGATTGAGGATTTACCAACGAGTAAGGGGCGGCCTAGCCTCCACCTCACTTGACAGACGAGCGTGCACTCTGCAGACCCAGAGCCGATGGATCAAAAAGCGCCTCATGTTCCTCCTCCATCACTGAGAAAACAGAATATGGAGCCGGGACTTGTGGCAGAATGTGCTCAAAGCCGGCAGACTGCTACGGTCCACCAGTTGGCAACAAGCCTTTCGAATCCATCTGCGTCAACAACAGAGGACCAGTGTCAGTCACAGTCGTGGACTGAGCCGACGACACCACAGTCGACGACGGAACAGAAGAATGTACCGCCAACGCCAAAACATCCGGTGATGCTCTCGTCGTCGGGACCGCGGCCTACACGGTCCTAGCCTTCACCGGTGATCCGGACTTTCTGGAAGAAGAACCGGAACAGTGCTTCGAAAAATCCCGGCTGGACGAGGACCTATGATGATCTTTAGACGAAGAGTGCTTCATGGAAGATTCCATTGGTTTCCTCTGTCCTTTGTCCGACACCTTAAGACTTCTCGAGCCTACCACTAGACCACTTGGACTTGTCAGGCCGATCTGACTTGGATGGCAAGGAGCCACTCTCGCCCCCTTCGAATGATCCGACCTGGACGTAGAAGACTTTCTACCTCTCCCCACCTCGAATGTAGGCAATTCCGTCCATTTGCTCCTTAAAGGGGGGGGGGTTCTGCTGACGCCGCTCGTCAGTGCTCAAAGGCCTTCTCCGTCCTCACCGAAGACTGGCTCCGCCGCACCGAACCCACTTACGAAGCCAGGTAAGTGCCGTCGTTTAGCCAACAGATGAGCCGGCGGATACGGTCTTTCAAAGTCTTCTGTGAAAATCCCTGGCATATCTTGCAGGCATCCGTCGAATGATGGGGGTACAGACAGACAGTAGAGACAGTCCGTATGGCCATCCCCTTCAAATACCTTAAGGCCTCAGGTAGCACAAGGCCTAAACAGAGATTTTTTTTCTGGGCCACAGATGACATACTGGCTGGATACAAAAAGCATGCGCAAACACAAAGAGAAACATGAGGTAATCCCAACAGTTTGGAGATGGTTGAAATCTGAAGGGAAGCCACGGGTGAGGCTATTTATATCAGACGTCCTATTGGTGTAGCCTAAAGCACCCAAAAAGAACATCGATAGGACACTAAAGTGTCCAAGTTTTCCATAAGTTAAAGTTACCGAGGTTTCCCAGCCTGACAACGGGAAACATTCACAGCATGTGAATCCATGAAAGATCCAAAGCTGGAGAAGTGGGACTAGTGACAATGTGGGTTAGGATTCATTTGCACACAGTCAGAGCTTTTTGGGAAAAGAAGAATGACCACAACATTTTATATTTAAAATATGTCTTGGATAATAATTTAAGCAGGACTCCCTTCTGTTCATGTAATGTGCTTTGGGATCTCTGCTCCTTTAATTTGTTACAACACTCAACCTAACAGTTAAATGTCTGCAAACCACATGGCATACATACTAATTTGGAAAGCTGAGGGTGACCAACGGCGAACATCTTTCCAGATGGAAATCGCTGGCTCTGACCCTTGAGGGGCCGTTCCAACAAGGATAGCTTGGGCTGTTGGATTTGAAGCTTGGGCTGTTGGATTTGAAGCTTTGGCTGTTATGTTTGCATAGAGAAGAAAGGCTGATTTTCCTAAATACTTCAGAGCTTGTTTAATCATTCAGTCCCCTTGCTTCTACAAACGTGCAATGAAATCACATGGGCTTGCTTAGTGACGTCTCATTTCTCCATCACTCAGTTCCCTTGCTTAATCTCCTGAAGCAAAACGTACACAATGATGACACCTAAAGCTAATGCCAGGCCCTGACACTCCCCATAGCATGTGGACAAAGGCCAACTGCTTAATAGTGAACAGCAGTTCCCAAACAGCACAGGCTATTCTTCCTGCATTGCTCATAGGTCCACTTTGTCAAGTGTATGCCTCGCCCGCAGACAGTGGGTTGCCCAAGACCATGAGGCTCCTGACTGTTCAGAAACCAAGAATCACTGTGCCCCGCGGACATGAAAGCTGAGGTACAGATTTAAATGCAACACACATCTAATTGGCTCAAATATTGTTACACAAGCCCTGATTAGTAGATATAGAGACAAGAAATAATCAGTGAAACGGTGAATGAATGTTGCAAGTGTTGCCAGTTTCCATGACAACCTGATATTCTTATTCCAACACCCTTTCTCTTTTCTCTGTAGCATTGATTGCAGCCATATGGTGGTGCTTTGCTCTAAAATGCACCAATACCAAAAAAGAACAAGTTACTTCTTACCTTGTAACGTTCTTTCGATAGGATGTTCCTCCGACGTATTCCTTATCTTAGATATCTCTTTCCAGCTTTGCTGGCCTCGGAAAATTTTTCTCTAGAGGGCGCTGCGCGTCGACGTCTGCCGAGTCGATGTCCCTCGACAGTCGCCGTATCGACGTCGACGTCATACTGCCTATAAAGGACGCGCGCAGCGTCCGTTGCTCAGTTCCGTTTTGTAGCCCACAATTATTCTTTCTGGACTAGACTAATCACCCTGAAGGAGCGTAAGCTGCAACAACAAGGGAAGTAGTACTGCGGGGATGGATGGGAGGGTCGATAAGGAATACGTCGGAGGAACATCCCATCGAAAGAACGTTACAAGGTAAGAAGTAACTTGTTCTTCGAAGGGATTGTGTCCTCCGACGTATTCCTTATTTTAGATAGGCTCCCATAGCAGTATTCTGTTATTGGAGGTGGGAGTACTGACTTCATGCTTCCTTTTATTGAAGAATAGAGTGCAATACTGCCCTTCCAAACCTAGTCTGACTGGAGGAGGAATCCAAGTTGTAAAACCGAATAAAGGTATGGACGGACGACCATGTGGCAGCCGCACATATGTCTTTAACCGGCACTCCTCTTTTGAGGGCCGATGAAGCTGCGATACCTCTGGTCGAATGAGCCCTTAGATTTTGAGGGGGCTCTTTTCCTGCCAGTTTATAACATTCTAAAATGGCTAGAATGATCCATCTGGAAATGGTCTGCTTAGTTATCGGTAACCCCAGCTTGTGACCTGCGTAGCCTACAAACAGCTGGTCTGCCTTTCTTATCCTAGCCAATCTACTGATGTAAAAACTTAAAGCCCTTTTTTGGGTCCAGCCTGTGTAACCTCTCTTCCTCTTTCCCCGGATGAGGAGGAGGATAGAAAGATGGAAGGGTAATCTTCTGAGTGATATGGAATTCAGAAACCACCTTTGGGAGGACATTAGGCTTCACTTGCAGGACAACTTTGTCTTTGTGAAAGATTGTATGAGGGGGTTTCCAAGAAAGAGCTTGTAACTCACTCACCCTTCTAGCAGATGTAAGTGCTATTAATATAACAGTTTTAAGGGTAAGAAATCTTGACGAACAAGAATGAAGTGGTTCGAAAGGTGTGCCCATCAGGAAAGTTAGGACTAAGTTTAAATCCCATAGGGGAACCTGGAATGGTCTTGGGGGATAAACATTGGTTAACCCCTTTAGAAACTGTATTACCAAGGGTAACTTGAAATAGGATGGTTCTTCCGCAGTGCGCTTAAAGATGGATAGCGCTGCGAGATAGCCCTTAATGGTGCCAACTTGAAGGCCTGAATTCGCCAAATAGAGTAGGAAGGACAAAACCATTGGTGTACCACATGAAAAGGGGTCGATATTCTTTTCTCTACACCAGCTGCAAAATCTGTTCCAACGGCAGCGGTATAAAGACTTTGTTGCTGGCCTCCTTGCCGAAAGCAACACCTCCATAACATCATCAGGGAGGTCCCAATCCTTGTACCTCAGCCTTTCAGAAGCCAAGCGTGAAGGTTGAGGGTTTTGATGTCTGGATGGAGAACCTGACCTCCCTTCTGTGAGAGTAGGTTCTCTCTGAGTGGAAGTCAAATTGGAGGGCAGATGGACAAGTCTAGAAGGTCCGGGTACCACGTTCTCCTGGCCCAATCCGGGGCAATTAGGATCATGGTTTTCCGGAATCTTCTCAACCTCCTGATCATTTGAGGAATGACAGGGACCGGTGGGAACGCGTACAGAAGCGGAAACTCCCAGTCCACTATGAACGCGTCTCCCAGAGCTCCTCTCTGGGGAAATTCCCTTGAACAGAACAGATCGCACTTCCTGTTGACACTGGTGGCGAACAGATCCACCTGAGGGGTTCCCCAAAGGGCAAAGATCTCTTGAAGGACTTCCTGAGCTAGTTCCCACTCGTGGGAGACTGTGCTCTGCCTGCTCAGAGTGTCCGCTGTCAAGTTCTTCTCTCCGGCTAGGTGAACTGCCGATAGAGAGATTCCTTCTTGGATTGCCCCAAACCAGAGCTGCATCGCCTCTCTGCACAGAGGTAGTGATCCTACGCCTCCTCTTTTGTTGAGGTAATACATGGCCACTGTGTTGTCCGTCATTATCAGGACATTCTTTCCTTGTACAGATGGCAGGAACGCCTTCAGCGCAAGTCTGATGGCCCTCAGCTCGAACAGGTTGATATGTAGTCTGGACTCCGATGGAGACCAACGACCGCTGATGGTCAAGTCGTTGGCGTGGGCTCCCCACCCCGTGAGTGAGGCATCCGTGACTACTGTTATCTCCGGCCAGGGTTGCCAAAACTGTTCTCCTTTCAGAATGTTCTCCTGACAGGCCCACCACTGAAGGTCTCGAGCCACCCTGTCGGGAACCTGAAGATGATCTGTCATTCTTCCTGAGAATTGTGACCACTGAGTTCTCAGTGCCCACTGGAGGGATCTCATTCTCAGGCGAGCCTCTGGCACTAGGAAAATGCAGGATGCCATGAGGCCTAGCAACCTCAAAAAGTCGAAGGCTGGGAGACGTTGGGCATTTTGGAACTTGTTAACCATCTGTAGAATATCTTGAGCCCTCACCTCTGGTGGTGAGGCTTTTCCAAGGGAAGTGTCCAGGATCGCTCCAATGAACTGGAGTCTCTGCGATGGAATCATTTGTGACTTCTTTAAATTGAGGGAGAAGCCCAGTCTGAAGGGAGTGGCAAACGTGATTTAGCTGGATCTGAGCTTGTTCCGAAGATACAGCCCTGATCAACCAATCGTCCAGGTAGGGGTAGACGTGAATCCCTTCCCTCCTTAGACTTGCAGCGACTACCGACATTAACTTGGTGAAGACCCTCGGGGCAGAGGTCAGCCCAAATGGCAGCACTCGAAATTGATAATGAGAGTTGCCAATTGCGAACCTCAGGTATTTCCTGTGTTTGAGATGGATAGGCACATGGAAATAAGCATCCTGATGGTCCAGAGATACCAACCAGTCCTGGAACTGAAGGGCCTGAAGGATCTGAGAAAGAGTTACCATCTTGAATTTGTCTTTCCTGAGGAATTTGTTCAATTCTCGCAAGTCCAAGATGGGTCTCAGTCCTCCGTCTTTCTTTGGAATGAGAAAGTACGGGGAGTACCAGCCCTTGTTCCTCTCCGCTACAGGTACCGGTTCTATGGCACCTTTCTCAAGCAGGTCTAAAATTTCCTGCAAGAGGAGCGGATCTGGAGCTTTTTGAGAGCTGATCCCCGGTGGATGACTCTGAGGTATGCGTAGGAGAGGCAGGCAGTAACCTTGTGCAACTGTCTCCAATGCCCAAGCATCTGACGTGATAGCCTGCCATTCCGCCAGATGTTGAGTTAACCTGCCTCCTACAGGTGTCTTGTGAGGGAAGTCCTCAGAGTGGTTTTGGGGCGGCTGATGCAGATGCCGATGGTAAAGAGGCACCTGCTGTTGCTGCGGCTTTTGAATATCTACCCCGTCCACCTCGGGTAGTTCTTCTTTGTCCCCTTTGAGCCGGTCGTCCTCTACCTCTTCCGAATGCGGAGTAGAAGCGAAAGGACTTGCCTCTCGCAGAGGTTCCTGTGGGACGAAAAGGTGTCTGACGGATTGCAGCGCCTAGGGATTTTGCTGCTGCCTTTGATGTTTGCCGTTTTTCTAAACTGTCATCCGCCTTTTTCCCAAACAAAGAAGAGCCATCGAATGGCATGTTCAAGAGCCTGGCTTGCACATCTGGGGCAAAACCAGACTCTCTCAACCAAGCGAATCTCCTGGTTGTTGTACTTGCCGCCATTGCTCTGCTGATACTGTCCGCCGAATCAATGCCCGTCTGGAGGGATTCGCACATAGCGTCTTTACCGTCCTGTATGATATTTAGGAACGCCTCCCTTTCTTCTCCCTCCGGGATGCAGTCAGCCGCTGTAGAAGCACACTCCCAAAGTGTATGGCTGAATCTAGCAAGGGTGCAGGTAGCATTAACAGATTTGAACGCCATGCTACATGCCGAAAAAACTTTCTTTGCCATAGCATCCTATTTCTTATCGTCCCTGTCCTGTGGGACGGTAGGGTAAGCAGTCTTGATGTCAGTAGAAGATGCTGCCTGTACCACCAGACTTTCTGGGGATGGGTGTTTTGACAAAAACTCTGGGTCTGCAGAAGATACCCTGTATTTAGTAGACAATTTTTTATTTACTGCCGGGACGACATCTGGGGTTTCCCAGTTCGTCATGATTTTCCTTTGAAGAGCTTTATGAAAAGGCACTACAGGATCCTCCTGTGGACCTTTATCAAGAATATCTGTGAGGTCATCTTGTTGGAAAGCCTGTGAAGGTGTTGACCACCCCATAAATTCTGTGATCCTGGCCATTAAGGCTCTATAGGGGGTTTCAGCATGCTCCCCCGGGTCTCGCCTAGCGAACTCCACCTCAGGGGAAGTGTCTAACCCACTTGCCTCATGTAAGGAATCATGAAGATCCTTTAACCTGCGTTCTTCTGAGGATAACTCCTCTTGAACTGGGGTTGCAGGTCCCTGCAACTCAAATGTTTCTTCTTGGTCAGATAGTTCTCCCTCTTCCATAATTGAGGACATAGTTCTCAATTGTTCTGAACTCACAAAGGGTGTGAAACCCATCTCCAAGGCAGAGGGTGCCATACTTGTAATCGGCCTCGAAAACGTCGATGTCGTCGACGCCGAAGGCTTTGAGCGTGGCGTCGAAAACAAAGGCGGAGGCCTTGAGGTCCTCGATAAAATTGGGATTCTGCTCGAGGAAGTCGACAATCTCGACGCCATCATCATCGAGGGTCTGGGGATAGCCACTGGGTGCGCCGCAACCGTGACTTTCCTTGGCGTCGACGCCGGTGTCGAAGATGGCGTCGAGTCCACAGACCCGTGTGTCGAAGGTCCCTTCGTCAATGGCGTCGAAGACACCGATCTCGGCGTCGACGGAACCTTCGAAGAAGGTTTCGAGGTCATAGCTTTACTCGAGGGTTTGTGACGCGCTCGAGAAGGTTCCTTCGCCGGGTACTGCGACTCGCGGCGTTTTTGACCATTGGGTCTTTCGACCAGAGCCTCGCTCTCGGCAGTCTTCGAGGGGGTCGAGGCCGCTTTCTCGAAGACGCTCATCATATGTTTGCGGAATTCCTCCCATTCAGCCCGGGAACTATGTTTCGTGGGGCAAGGGATTCTCTTAGGAGAAACAGAGGAAGAGGAGGACGGAGAAGGGGATCTTCGACGTCTCCTCTTCGAGTGCTTCGATCTCGAGGAGTGATGGGACCCACTCCGAGACCTGGAGCGCGAATGGTGACGAGGAGACGAATGTCTCGACTTCGTCGAGGAAGAAGAAGCTTTTGAAGTCTTACCTTTTTCCAGCTTCCCCCTATGCCTTAGCTAGGGCCTTAGCTGTCATGGACATACAGTCCTCGCACTCCGAACAATGGTGTTCAGCTCCCAAACACCACAGACAAACTCTGTGAGGGTCAGTCAGCGACATCTTTTTCCCACAGTCTCGGCATTTTTTGAAGCCGGACCGAGGGGTCGTCGGTTCCGACGAAGAAGCCATCGAGTATGGATCGAATATCTCGAGGAAATAGGATAAATTCTCTATGAAACTGAGCAACGATATTCCGAGGCACTGAGTAAGCGCGGAAAAACGCAACTGAACAACGGCCGCTGCGCGCGGCCTTTATAGGCAGGATGACGTCGATACGGCGGCTGTCGAGGGACATCGACTCGGCGCACGTCGACGCGCAGCGCCCTCTAGAGAAATATTTTCCGAGGCCAGCAAAGCTGGAAAGAGATATCTAAGATAAGGAATACGTCGGAGGACACAATCCCTTCGAAAGGGAAAGTACAAAAAAACTGCACAACTAAGTTCTGAAAGAAAAACATTTTCACAGACTGTTCTGCAGTCTTCAATGCCTTCAATGGCAAACCAAAAAGAAAATCTTACTCCATTTCGGAAGCTCACCCCTCATTGTTTCCAAGTAAAGGATGTTGTACACAAAAGGTCTTTTTTTCCAGTGGCAATCACGCTGAAGCAGATTGGCTTACAGGAGTATTGGAGAGATTTCACAATATGAAATTCCTCTCAGAATCCATTTGGATGGGGCAGCGAGACATGTTCTGTCTAACATGCAAATTCATTTCACACTAGCCCTCCTGACCTCTGCCTACCCACGGTCTTTCAGTCTAACAATCATCAACCATTCCACAGCACACACAGGTTAGGACAACCTATGAAAAGAGAATTTAGAAAGTCTAAGTTGGATTTCAGCAATGATTTCACATATAAATCAAGAATGTTTAAAATAATTATAAATTGTTAAAAAAATAAAAAAATCAGATAAGCACCAGACATGCATGGTACTATATTAGTACTAAATGCTGATTAAACATGTGATATATTGTTTTACAATGTTTCATATTAATTTCAAACATTCCATCTACTTGGTAAAGGGAATGTATACCTGGTCATCTCCAATTGGTACAAATAAAGACATATATGTGGCACTCAAAATATAAACCAAGTTCCAACGACTGGCTTTGAAGCAAAAATATCAAAATGCAGCATAACAAATGCTGAGAGCAAAAGTAAAAATTACAGAAAAATACTGGGGAAATTGTGAAAGAAAAGTATTTTTAAAAAAAAGATGTATGAAGCACAACAGTTCCACTGTAAATGGTGTGAAGGAATGAAGGATTGCCAAGTACTAGCAGAAAGCATTTAAAGGGAAGCCCCAACATTTTGATTCATTGCAACGTAGTAGCTGCTTCATTACATTTTTCGTGTTCAACTAGAGTGTTTTTGGAAAACACAAAAACTGTACAAGAAAAAGTTGTTTTGGTTACATGTACATTGTAGTGTGTGATCGTGGGAGCACGTCTCACCCTCAATGCTCCAATAGAAAAGTGTTCAATCCAAAGTATAAGAAAATAAAGACGTTTATAGCAACACAGTTGCTATTTTTAAGAAAGTAGAAGTGCAGCTAAAAGTACACTTTGCTTTACATACCCTGGGCAGACTGGAACTTGTATGTGCGAATAACCTGTTCAAGACCAGTACCTGCTGATCCTTTATATATCACATTTGCTGTGTCATCTTGTTACAATCAGTGGTTTCCTTCCATCCACTTGGCCAGTCTCCAATAATAAACGTGATCACCAAAGGCCAAGGAGGCTTGCAATTGTGACATCACTTAGTGACCAGCCAGAGTCCCTTATCAGGCAAACTTCAGTCCTGTGTGCTTCATCCTAGTAAAAGGGTAAAACTGACTAACGAGAATAAAGGTCTCCGTTTAGAAGAGGATATCCTTTCTTCACAAACGGTTTACAGAACTGTAAATGAAGTGTTTTCATTACTTTGGTCCAAGAACGCGTTGGCCCATTTTAATTAATTCCCTAACCTAACGCCCCAATTTATTTTTTACGAACAAATGTGCATAATACGGAAACATTCGAAGTAATTACATTTTTTCTGCCTTATTGTTTTCCACTTTTTTGAGGCGATACTGGAAGAGTGGTCTTATAGCTGGACTATGTTCATTTGTTTCCTCTTTGTATTTAAAGTGAAAATGTACAGTGATCTACAGGAGGGGCTCATTGGACAATTTGTGTAGTAGAAACAGAAAAATGCACATCAACATTTCAATCATCTATGATAAAGGAAGGGGGTCACATGACCATGTGGGTTAGTATTAATCTGCATACAATCAGAGCTTTTGGGAAAAGAAGAATGACCACAACATTTTATATTTGAAATATATCTGGGATAATAATTTTCACAGACTGTTCTGCAGTGTAAAAAATTCACTTTTAGCTGCACTTCTACTATACTATCTTAAAAATAGCAACTGTGTTGCTATAAAAATCCTATTTTTTATACTTTGGATTGAACGCTTCTCTAACAGAGTATTTAGGGTGAGACTTGCTCCCAAGATCACACACTAAAACTTATATGTAGCCAACTTTTTCTTTCACACATTTTTTGTATTTTCCAAAAATACTCTAGATGAAAATGAAAAATGTAATACAGCAGCTACTATGTTGCTTTGAATCAAAATGTTGGGGCTTCCCTTTGAATGCTTTCCATTAGTACTTTGGAATCCTTCAGTCCTCCCTACCTGTACATTGGGATCCCATAGTGCCTCATGCACTGAGACACCGTTTGTTACCGATAGAAAATGTAGAGAATTATGCTTTTAGGGGAAAGGGCAATTGGTAATGTCCATCTGTTTAGCTTTGTAGGCTGTAGAAATGCAAACGAAATTAGTTTAGCATTGCAACCACCTATCCTGACATAGAATAATCTTTAACGTCTATGAATAACTAGTATTTACCATTTACAGTTGAACTGTATATGTTTCATACATCTTATTTAAAATAGTTTTCGTTCACAATTTCCCCAGTATTTTGCTACAATTTTTACTTTAGCTCTCAAGATTTGCTATGCTGCATTCTGATAGCTTTTGCTTCAAAACCAGTCGTTAGAATTTGGTTTGATTTGTGTGTGCCAAATATATGTCTTTATTTGTATCAATTGGAGATGACCAGGTATACCATTCCCTTTACCTGTCCTACAAACCCATTAAGAAACACGAAAGTAGATGGAATGTTTGTAATTAATATGAAAAATTGTAAAGTAATATATCACGTTTAATCATTAAACAGCATTTTGCACTAATATAGTACCATGTACGTCTGGTGCTTACCTGTTTTTTGTTCTTTTTTTTTAAAAAAAACAAATTATTTTAAACATTCCGTATTTATATCTGGAATCATTGCTGCAATCCAACTTAGAGTTTCTAAATTCTCTTTTCATAGGTTGCCCTAACCTATGAGTGGATGTGGAATGGTTGATTGTTAGACTGAAAGAAAGTGGGAAGATGGAGGTCAGTAGGGCTAGTGTGAAAGGATTTAGCATGTGACAAAACATGTGTCTCGATGCCCCATCCAAATGGCTTCTGAGGGGAATTTCATATTGTGAAATCTCTCCAATACTCTAGTAAGCCACTCTGCCTCAGTGTGATTGCCACTGGAAAAAAAGACTGTGTACAATATAATTTACTCTGAAACAATAAGTGGTGAGGTTCCGAAATGCATAGAGTAAGAATTTCTTTTTGGTTTGCCATTGAAGGCATTTTTACACACTGCAGAACAGAACAGAAGTATATGTCCAATAATCAACCATAGAAGTGTTTGCAGAGGAAAATGCGGACCATCCAGTGTGCAAGGTTGCCTAGCTGGAAATATATGCATGGAGATTTGTAATGTTGCTATCCTGGTTTCATTTCTCAAACGGTGCCCTTTTGTTGTGTTGCTTGCACAATAAATGTCCAATGGGCAAAATAAAGTATGTGATTAAGAGGAGCAGTGCCACTAAAGTAAATGTAATCTGCACACCAGTTAGAGAGTACTTCTCAAATATGACAGTGCAGAATGTAAACGGATCAAAAACTGAAATGAAACTATACAATTATACGAAAGAGAAAGAACTGAAATTAAAATATTTAAAGTCATTCCATTACAACCATCAATAACATTGCACATGTTGCTCTGCCGTGCCTCCTATCGATCGTCTACAGAATGCTGTTTTTCGTTAAAACAGATTGCATCCAAAAAACTAAAGTGTTTAGGCACCAAACACCATAGCTGTTCACATCACGTGCCATGGTACCTTTATTTATTGATCACGATTGGGATTAAGAGTGC
Organism: Ambystoma mexicanum; assembly: GCF_040938575.1. Classification (NCBI taxonomy): domain Eukaryota; kingdom Metazoa; phylum Chordata; class Amphibia; order Caudata; family Ambystomatidae; genus Ambystoma; species Ambystoma mexicanum. Next base: position 725,980,296 of record NC_090923.1, read on the forward strand.
CACTAATATTCCGATGAGCATTTATGCACTGGCATAACTGCGTTCTATACGCCATCATTAAGTTGATGCACAGTACATCGCTTGGTAATGAGTTCCACAGTCTGGTGGCAGAATCTGGTACGAGCAAAATAGTTTTGGGGCGTTTAGAATGTGGGCACAGCAGTGTAAGTCTACATAGAGTCTAAAAGGTAGCATTAATTGGGACGCGTCCGTTTCTCCCTCTCTTCTGAACGCTGATGAGACACAATCTACCTATAGAGAACTTAAAATGCCTGCCCAACTGGATTGACTTCTCACGCAGATGGCCAGTAGTCCCCATCTCGACAGAACTTGTACTTCAGACGAGCATCGCAAGTTGATCGAGTCTCAGGGGTAAAATGTTACATCGACAGTCTTTATTCAATGGATTTTCTGCTGAATTTTATTTTCTGGAAAAAACTCACTGACAAATATGAGGCAGTGGGTAAGGGTATACAAGGGGTAGGAAATGTTAAATTAATTGGGGAGGTGGGTTGGAACCCCCGCAGCCCCCAATTTCCTTACTTTAAAAAAAAAAAGGGTTTAGGTAAAAAATAAAAAAACATGAAAAAAAGAGACTTAGTTATAACATAGAACTGTCTCAGGACGCACTGGCCAAGGTTAAGAAACAGATGTCCTCATTTAGAGTGCACTTTCAATAGAAATAATTGATGAGTGCTTGGCACCACCCTGCCTTTGTCAAACACCGAGTATGGGTCAAAAGATGGTATGGCCAACAATTCAATATTACTTTGGCAAAAGTAACTAGAACGAACACTGCCCTTTTACAGGCTGTCAGGAGTAGGTCTACGGTAGCCGTAGCCTCAAATGATTTGTAAGCAAGACCAGAAGAGTAATTTTAATTCCCACACAGGCTGGCTGTCATAGTACCACTTTGACACTTTATACCACAGGATTACTGATAAAGAACAGTCATCTGTGTTTCAGAGAGCCTTATGGCTGCAAATAGATCAAGGAGAATCATCTTTTTCAGTTCTGCCACGAAACTGTGGAACACCCTACCAAACCTCGCTGCATAGAGAACTACCTGACTTTCAGGAAACCACTCAAGACAAAGCTTTTAAACCAATCACTTTGAAAGAAAAAAAATAGCAACCAACTAAAAACTGGGCATCAAAAACGTGGGCTAATTTACGGAAAGCTCGTTTTAAAACTCTTGGCACTACCATCTGTGGGAAACCAAGCTGAATGAACCCTCATGCGTGGTACTGGTCAGCACCTTGCATCTCAATTAAATCTAACATAAAGAAACAGGAAGTTACAACACCCTCAACCCCACTCTCCACCCACCTCAACCCTCAACTAACTCCTCACTACTAAAATCTTGCCTCCTTACACCTCCCACACTACAATATATGACCTAATAGATTCAGACCCTATCCATCTGCCATCAACAACCATGCCATACATTTCTGCACTCCACAATCCGGGGTCGGTCCATATGGCAACCTGCACGGTGTTACCACCTACAAACAGGTATGTTCACATTGGAAACGGGTACTTCCGACCTGCATCCATCAACATTGCCTTCCCGCTATCCGACTAACATACTTGCCATTATTTCTTACATAGCCATGCGCAGCGAGGCCAAGATTATTGGCAGAAGGGCGATAGAGAAGAACACTTCCATTACAAATAGACCTACATGAAGCTCTGTGATTAGTAAAGAGTCCAATTTAGAGCCCTGTGATCTCGGATCTGTTTACCCATGCCACAGAACACAGGCATTTACTATTAATTGATTTTTGATGAAGGGCGTGCCGGTAGCAACTCGGCTGAAAGGCTTGCTGGTGGTACAGGTTACCACAGACTAACCTAAATAGACAAGTTGCAGTTGCTCAAGTACCAAGTCGTTACGACCCTCCTGTTGGCTCAATAGAGCCGTGTACAATGGGGTACTAAAAACAGGATGCTAGGCTCTTGAGGTTTGTAATCAATGGGAAACAAGGTGCAGGGAGGCGTTGGAGTACAGCTTTTTCTCGTACGCCTCCAAGATCTTTGCCTCCTTGCCTAGCGGCAGTGAGGACGACTGAGGCTTTGAGTTGAGTGACACTGCAGCGGTCACCGACGAATGTGGCTGGGGTGCATTGAAAGCAAGGGTGTATCCCTCTCCATCTGTCTATAATTGGCATTGATGGACAAGCTGGGCCGAGTGTGGCTTGAATCGGCCCTTCTCGGCCAGAGCGATGACATCCTTCTGCATAGGGACACCCGTCTTGGTAGGAGGTCTTAGGGAGAAGACCTCTACTAAGACCCCCTGCTCGGGCTGCTCTACCTCGGGATGAGGAAGGCCCAGATATTCTGCCAAACATGCAAGCCTGTTGTGAAAGGCCTTTGCTGAAGACGGCGTGTCACGGTCCTCCTCGTCTGTCTCCGCCTGGTCCGCTGTGGGAGGAGGGGTGATGGGTGCCTTGGGCTGCGGTGTGGAGATCGGAGCCATAAGCTGCTGCAGAGCTTGGCTCGGAACCAGATGCACTGGGGCCCTGTGATGACAGAGCCATGGGAGGAATGACTATAGGCACCGGTGGAGTGACTGGAGCGAGCAAGTCCCTGACTGCATCCCTTAGGATGGCACCCATCTGGGTGGTTCACATCAGCCCCAAAAACCTTTCGGAAAAACCTGTCCTCAGAGGGTGAAGAGGAGGCAGGGGATACTGGCGGAGTGGCTAGGGGCTGCTGTGGCCAGAGCACACTGAGTCTGGATTGCAGGGGGAACCTGCCCTGCGCTACTGATGGATACACTGTAGGCCACATAACTGGTTGACATCAGTCCCCACCTTGAAACTTGTTCACCCGCCTGCTCTGTTCCTAGGAGTGGCATCGGACGAGCTGCCCTGTTGTCTGGCGCGGCGGCCATTGTCAGGCTGCGTGCCAGAGTCGTGCTGCATGGCCCTCCGGACACAGCCTCGCCCATGACTCTTGGTGTTGGAACATGAGGCCTATCCCGCACCTCTGGTCTAGCCCTGGAAGGCGTATCGCCCTCCGCGTTGTCGCCGGGAGTGCTGCGTGCAGGTGCCCCCTCGGACATGGAGCCGGTACTAGGGTGTAGCCCCTCGTTTGTAGACTCGGTAGAAGAACCTTGCAGTCCCTCAGCACCGATACCGGTAGGGTCTGAAGACCCTTTGACCGTAAGCCCAGTAGCTGGGTTAGTCTTGGTGCGTGTGCTGCTAACAGAACCCTAGAGGTTCCTCCCACTTGGGTGTTTCCTCGGGAAGGAGTCGCCCTAACGGGGTGCGATGGAAAGGAACAAGTTACTTACCTGTAACTGTTGTTCTCCAGCATGGGTCTGGCATGGATTCACATGCTCATGAATATTCCCCGTCGTCAGGCTGGGAATCCTCGGTAAAGAAAAAACCAGTATCAGTTTCGTTTCTGATCTGTCTTTCGTAGTAATAACCAATCACTGGTCTCTGCGTCATACTGACCACAGCCAATGACTGCCCTCTACCTAAGCACCGCCTCTGGCAGCCATCTTCAGATTTGGAAGCACGTGAAGTGGCAGTATGACCAAGTGAAGAGCCGCAGAGGGGTAGGCGGGAGGGTTCGCATGTGAATCCATGCCAGACCCATGCTGGAGAACAACAGTTACAGGTAAGTAACTTGTTCCTTCTCCAGCATGGGGTCTGGCATGGATTCACATGCTCATGAATAAGGAATACATAGCAGTACACACATGCACAACCACGGGAGGTGGCAAAGGCTCAACATTAAGCATCACATCAACTCAACATTAAGCATCTTACCTCCTCACCAGGCTCACTTCAGGCGAACAGGTTGCGCAGCACTGCTTGGCCGACCCTGGACTCCTCCCTGGAATCCCGGTCGACGCAGTAGAATTTCGTGAAGGTGTGCGTCGACCTCCACGTAGCAGCCCTGCATATGTCCAGCAGGGGCACACCAGATAGGAACGCCGTGGTAGCTGCGATCGCTCTGGTGGAATGGGCTCTCGGACGGCCAGGCAGCGGTCGGTTTGCCAACCGGTGACAGCACATGATACAGCCGGAGAGCCATCTGGAGATGGAAGCCTTCGAGAGAGCCTTCCCCTGATTGACAGGTCCAAAGTTCACAAAGAGTTGTGACGTCTTCCGAAAACCCTTCGTGCGGTCCACGTAGAACTTCAGCGCTCTAGCTACATCCAGCGAGTGCAAAGTCCTCTCAGCCGGCGATGAAGGCGACGGGAAGAACACAGGTAACACCAAGGGTTCGTTGAGATGGAAGTCCGACGGTACCTTAGGCATGAAGGAGGGGTGCGTCCTGAGCACTACCCTCGTGTCGTGGAAAGTCAAGTACGGGGCCTTGCAGGAAAGGGCCTGGATCTCTCCCACTCGTCGTGCGGAGGTGATGGCCACAAGAAAAGCTGTTTTCCACGATAGAAACTTCAACGGGGCCGAGTGCAGAGGCTCGAACGGAGGTCCCATGAGCTTGGTCAGCACCACGTTGAGCTCCCACGCCGGGGCCGGAGCCTTCACCGGCGGGAACGATCTGAACAGTCCCTTCATGAACTCTTTCACCAGACGATGAGACCACAAGGACGTCCGCCCCGTGGTTCTGGTGTATCGGGAGATCGCAGCAAGATGAATCTTGATGGACGCGTGTGCCAGACCAGCTTTGGCCAGCGTCAGCAGGTACGGCAGTACTTGGGGAGCCGTAATCCGTAGAGGGTTAATCTTCTGTGCGTGGCACCAGACAGAGAACCTCTTCCATTTGTGTCCGTAGCATTTAAGAGTCGAGGACGCCCTGGCCTTTGCAAGAACCTCTCTGCAATCGGCCGGTATGTCGTATCCTCCAAACTCTAGTGCTGCAGGAGCCAGGCCTGCAAGTTCAGCGACTTCGGGTCGTGGTGGAGGATGGCGCCTCCTTCCCTGGAGAGTAGATCCGCGTCCGCCGGCAGCTTGATCGGCGGGGACGCTGACAAGTCCAGAAGGTCCGGGAACCATATCTGCCTCGGCCACGCAGGTGCGATGAGGATCATCCTGCACCGTGACCTCTTGAGCTGGTTGACGAGCCGGATTAGCAGAGGCAAGGGAGGGAACGCGTAGAGGAACAGGCCCTCCCAGGGGAACGAGAAAGCATCGCCCATGCTCCTCGTCTGGGGAAACCTGCTGGCGAACCTCCGGCACTTGGTGTTCGTCGCCGTCGCGAACAGGTCGATCTGGGGTGTGCCCCACCGTCGGAAGAGGCGATCCACCAGATCCTGCCGTAGTTCCCACTCGTGGCACGAGCGCAGCTCCCTGCTGAGTGAGTCGGCGATGGTGTTTTTTATCCCTGCCAGATGAAACGGCACCAGAAAAATCCCTTGGGCGACGGCCCAATGCCACAGGTCCTGCGCCTCCTTGGACAGCGCTGGGGACCTGGTTCCGCCCTGTTTCCTGATGTAAAACATGGTGGTGGTGTTGTCGGTGAAGATCCTCACCACCTTGCCCTTGAGGGACGGAAGGAAGGACCTGAGGGCCCAAAACACTGCACGGAGCTCCAGGACGTTGATATGCAGGGACTTCTCCGTCGGGAGACAGAGTCCCCTTGCGTGCAGATTTTCGGTGTGCGCTCCCCACCCTTCCAGGGAGGCATCCGTGGTCACAGTCTCCTGGTGGGCTGGGGTCTGGAAGTCCATGCCCGCCGTCAGATGCGCGCGGGTGCCCCACCACCGTATCGCTCGTCGGAAACTCTCGTCGAGCTTGATCCTTTCCTCGAAGCTGCCCGTCGTCTGGATCCAGCGCGCATCCAGGAATTCTTGCAACGGGCGCATCCGGAGCCTGCACATGGGAATGAGGTAGATGCAGGAAGACATCATCCCGAGGAGGGACTTGATGGACCTCACCTTGGCCGCGTCGGCCACCAACATCCGTTGCACCTTGCCCAAGATGGTCCTGGTCCTCTCCTCCGACGGGGAGGCCAGAAGGGACACTGTCGAGCCTCGCTCCCAGAAACAGTGCGACTTGCGCGGGCACCAGGTGGGATTTGGCGTAGTTCACGGAGAATCCCAGGTCCGTGAGGAGTTGGACGGTCCTTGCCGTGTGGACCACGGCGAGCTCCCTCGTCTTGGCGCGGATGAGCCAGTCGTCCAGGTAGGGGTAGACGTGAATCCCCTCGCGGCGCAGCTGCGCCGCCACCGGTGCGAGGCACTTGGTGAATACCCTGGGTGCCGACCGTAGTCCGAAGGGAAGGGCTTTGAACTGGTAATGACGCCCTTGGACCACGAATCTGAGGAATTTTCGGTGCCCCTTTAGGATGGGAATGTGGAAGTAGGCATCCTCCAAATCCAACGACGATAGGAAGTCTCCTTCCTCCAGCTGACCCAGGACGTGCTGGAGGGTGACCATCCGGAACTTCTGCGCCTTGATGAACTTGTTCAGACGTCGCAGGTCTAGGATGGGGCGCCATCCTCCCGTCTTCTTCACGAGGAAGTATCGCGAGTAGACTCCGGAGCCCCGAAGCCTCTTTGGGACGAGTTCGATGGCGCCCTTTCTGAGCATCGCCTTTACCTCCAGGAGAAGTTGAGGGACGTGAAGTTCTTTCCTGGCCACGGGGGGGACGCGCGGGCACCTTCTTTGAAACTCGAGCGCGTGGCCCCGGGCCAGGGCGTCCAGCACCCAACGGTCGGTGGAGATGGACTCCCACACGCTGACGAAGCCCGCCAGCCGGCCTCCCACCGGGGTGCTTCGGTGGGGGCCCGACCCCACGGCCGGTTCAATCCTGCTTGGACGCGGCCTTGCCGCCTTGACCTCCTTGGCGACGACGGCGGGGTCCGCTAGACTTGCCTCGTCCTCTGTAGGCCTCTTGCGACGACGAGCGGGCCGCTTGACGGTAGGAAGCGAAACCGCCGCCGGAACCTTTGGAGGCGCCCTTGCCTCCGCCGCTCCGAAAGGGCGTTCGTCGTTGCTGCAGGACTCCAAGGGCCCTGGCCGTCTCAGTATCCGCCTTGATGGCCTGAAGGGAATCGTCCACTGTCTTCCCAAACAGGTTGTTCCCGTCGAAGGGCATGTCCAGGACTCTGGTCTGGACGTCCTGCCGAAAGTCCGTAGCTTTGAGCCATCCACGACGTCGAAGGCAAACGCCGTTGCCCAGCTGGCGGAACCCAGTGTCGGCGATGTCCGTCGCCACGGTGATGGCGTGGTCCGACGCCACCTCACCTTCCTGCAGGATCTCAAGGGCCTCCGCCCTCTTGTCGTCCGGCAGAAAATCCAGCAGGGGAGCTATCTTGTACCAGAGCTCCCTGTCGTAGCGGGCCACGATAGCCAAGGCGTTGGCCGCTTTAATCGTCGTCGCTGCCGACGAGATGACTCTACGTCCCATAGCATCCAATTTCTTTCCCTCGCCGTCCGGCGGGGAAGTCGATGTGGAGGCCGCACCCCCCCCGCTTTCTTCCTGGCTGCCGCGGAGACGACGGAGTCCGGGGTAGGCTGCGCCCGGAGGCATAGGGGGGCCGTGTCCGGGACCCGGTACTTTTTCTCGTACCGGTCTCTTCTAGCTGGCGTCGTGGAAGGGTTCTTGAGGAGGGAAAGGCCCTCATCCCAAATGTCGTCCAACAGAGGCACTGCGAGGACCGTCTTCCTCTTGGCCTCGCGCCGCTGATAAAGGAAGCCTTCCTTTTTCTTCTCCTCAGGGCAGAGTTGGAAAAGCTCGGAAGCCCTGGAGATCATGGAGTGGAAAGATCCGATCTCGTCGGGCGGAGAAGCCCTGGTGGGAGGCGACGACGGAAAATCCTCGTCGTATGCCTCGTCGTCCGTACCCGTCGCTGCCGTGTCAGTCCCCGTATCATCCCCTCGGGTGGACGGGGAGGAGGGCTGGACGGGGCGCGACGGTTGAAAAGGAGGTGGTGGATGGATCCTTCTTTTCTTGGTAGGGGGAACACCAGAAGGTCCCGGTTCTGGATCCCCCGACGGGAGAGGTTCCTCCGTCGGTAACGGTAGCCTCGTCCTTATCTCGGAGCATAAGGACTGTATGGCCAACAAAATGGCCGCCGAGTTGTCTTGCGGCGCTGGCAGAGGGGAATCCGACGGGCGAGCAGGGGCCCCGTCGGTATCCTCGACGATGTCGTCGTCGTCACCTGCGTCGGGGTCCATTCCGACGGGCTGGCCTTCTTCCACGCCTAGGCCGTGGCTTAAGACCTCGATCAGCTCCTCTTCTGAGGTTGAGGCCGAATCTACGACGACGCCCTGCCCCCCCTTCTTCTTCCCCACGGAGGGTTTCACGGGGGTCCTATCGATGGGCACAAAGGAAGACTCCCTCCGAGGAGGCAGGGAGATTCTGGGCCCCGAGGCCGCCACCACTGGTGCAGCCTCCACAGGCTGGGCCAGGGCCGCCGCGACCGTTTCGATAGAGGGCTTGGTCGAATGGATCAAGGCCTTCACCACCTTAGGTGCGCTCACCGCCTTATCCTTGAGGGAGGGGGCACTGCCACGCTCCTCCTCTGCCTTAGAGCTCGACCGGGGCCTCTCCAGGAGCTTCGCCGGGTGCTCGGCCTTCCTCTTACCCGACCCAGAGCGTTGGCTCGTGGTTGATGGTGCCGGGGAGGGTGCGCCCTGCCTGGCGCCCGTAGAGCCCGACCGTTCGGCGCTCCCGGTGCCAGCGGACTCGCGGTGCTTGGCCTTATGTTGGGCCCCCGTCGCCGGGGCGCCCTCAAAGGTCTTAGAAGACCGCTCGGATTTCTTCATCTTCTCGCCAGACGGGCTCCTACCCTCCAGCCAGTTGGCGAGACGTTGATGGCGGTCCTTCATGGTCCGTTCCGACATGTTGCCGCAAAACGCACAGTCCTTCTCCACGTGCGTCTTGTCCTCATGAAGGCAGTAAAGGCAGAAAGAGTGTTCGTCCTCCTTGAAGACGTTCTGCAGCTGGCATCCAGGGCAGACCCTGAACAGCTTTCCGGGCGTCGAGCTTCCCTTCTCCTGGGCCATCTCCGAGACCGGGCCTGAGAAGCTTCTGGAGTCCTCCGAAGCGTAGCTCGACGAAATCTTCACCCTTGAGGGGCACAGATGAATCCGACACGGGTCCCCGTTGATCGGATGTAGGATCGGTGGAGCTTGAGGCTCTTTTGACCGAAAGAATCGAAGTTTTTTTGTGAAAAAGCGCGAAAAAAAGCACTAACGCTCGAGAGCAATAGCACGAGGATCCCAACACATGAACGTGCGGTAAAAATCTGAAGATGGCTGCCAGAGGCGGTGCTTAGGTAGAGGGCAGTCATTGGCTGTGGTCAGTATGACGCAGAGACCAGTGATTGGTTATTACTACGAAAGACAGATCAGAAACGAAACTGATACTGGTTTTTTCTTTACCGAGGATTCCCAGCCTGACGACGGGGAATATTCATGAGCATGTGAATCCATGCCAGACCCCATGCTGGAGAAATAATGGCCCTCCTTTGGGCCTCGATCTCTGCTGGACAAACTTCTTCAAGTCCTCTGTAGGCGACACTTCGAAGAGTTCTCTTCACCTAGCTAGCCTGTTCTTCAGTGCGCGTGGAGTCAGAGTTGCACGCTGTGCAACCTTCCCAGCTCTGGTCGGGACCAAGGCAGCAGAGGTAAAGAGCATGGGGGTCAGAAGTGGGAAAGAGTCCCTCGCAGGCTGGACTCCTGCTGAAACCCGCTGAAGTCGGCATGCGCTGGGGAGGAGCGCGACACCGGCGGACCAAGTACCTAGATGATAAATTAAGACAAAAAGGTAAGAGCAGAATCTGGGGAAGAGCGCGTGGAATTACATGGCAAGGCCAAACCCAGGAGCGCTGGTGAAATCAGCCGTTCCCGTGGAGGCGGAAAAGGGGACTGAGTGGCGCTGGTGGGCGGAGTCGGGGTAGCGCATGCTCGCAGGGCCACACCTCCTGTGCGGCTCTAAATTTAAAGGGGAAGAAGGTTTTTCTGATGAAAAATGTTCTGTCTTCTGTCCCCAGGAAGGGACGCCCATACAGTATGGGGGAAAGGGCATCGGACGTAAGAGTATGTACAGAACTATATTACACCAGGATTTTGTTTGCCATTATCATTCTGGGAGATTTTAATGCTTAAATTACTGTTGACATTCCCATATTTGTTGCAAAGTCAAGGGATAACGTATCCAATTTCCCAATTGCCATCTTAAAACTGGAGATAGTTAATAGAAAAGTTGTTGACTGTTAGTACATGCACATTTGCTTTGGGCTACTTATGTTCAATGAACAGTGCCAGGGGTATTCCAGGATCATTTAAAAGAGTCGCAATCGACTGACCCTAGCAGAAGATAGTGAACACCACACTGTCACTTTAAGATGTGAAGCCCATGGAAAAGACACTTAACTATTGCTAGGATGGGCATGATTGATATTACACAAAGAGCTACTTGTATGAAGTAGAGAACTCAAAGCAAATGGCAGAAGCAAAGTGGCATCTATGATTGCTGAGCGAGGCTACTGGCGCTGCGCGGATGGGCGTAGGTCTAATCACTTACACAAAAGCATAGCCAACGATATTTTAAATTGCTTGTATCAAGATAAAGCATTTTATTTTATTTATTGTTCATTTATAACACGCTTAATACCAGCAAGTGTTTTCTAAGCAGGGGATCGGGATTGGAACCTGTGTTGTGCAGCGTTGTCTTTTTACCAAGACAACGCATTGCCCCTAAGGTATCCTTCCATGCCAGGGGCTCTCGAAGCATTAGTGCTGAAATGAATTAATAACTTCAGCCGCCATATGTCGATATATACCCATGTACATACCCATTTATCTGTAATCTGCTCTGGTAAATCAGGTTCACAAGTTAAGGCACCAATCGTGGTCCTGTGTCTTTCCAAATCCTCTTTAGACACCCCACGACTTAGGTCCCAGTCTAAAATCCATTTACAATCTTCAAAATGTCCTAGTATGTTTATAACTAAGGGCCTCCATCAGAGACTGCCATCTTTCAACCTTCCTCAAATTCATGTGCGATTTTATCCATTTTCTGTACATGGCTTTCTTATCCCCGATTTCCTTAATCTGATTATCCAAGAGGTCACATCTTATGGATCACTTAGCCTTTGACTCTACTAAATCATATCTGTCGAGTTGGAATCTTTCCTCTTTTCTTCTGTTATATTGATGCTTCGCTAAATTGGCACCATCAAAGAGAGAATGCCTGGTGCACTGCTCGACTCCTTATAAAAGCCTTTTAAAATTGTGCCCCCCCCTCACCGACTCTGGTGCCATCGACACGCTCTGGCCCAGGCCGACGCGGGAGCACGCCTGAGCCATACTGCGGTGACCTGTCCGCCCGCACTATACCGCCTCCATAAGGATAGCGGTGATCAGCCTCGGCGGCCTTCACCCACGCAGAGCACCACCGCCACTAACGCAGCAGGACTCGCCCTGCATAACTCCCCGGGGGCAGTGACAATGGGCGGAGGAGCCCTCAAAAACACCGGAGACAGGCGACAGGCTCAGGCCGTCGCGGGAGCACCCCTGGGCCCTCCCCACCTCTCAGCCTGTCCATCTGCCTGGACAGGCTCCACTCGAAGGGGTCTGGCCACCGGGCCTCGTGGTTCCAGCTCCGCATTACGCTGCAGAGCCATATTGGGCCCCCTGTCCTCCAGCTACACTTTGCTGTGCACCGCGGGCGCTGCCCCACAGGCCCGTCACGTGGTAGCCGCCCCAGGTGTAAAATAGCACCACCCCCCACCCAGGGGGCTCCCTCAAAATCCGCACCCCCACCAGCACCCTCTGGTGATTACTACTCCAGCACAGGGGGCCTGCCACATCGAAGGGACACAAGGAAGTGAATCAGGCCAGACCCACCCACGGGTGGTGGAACCCCTAGTTCCAAACCTCCAGCCGCCTGCTAAGGCCCACCTGGACCCTCCGGGAGGAACACCATAGTGGACCAGCAAACCCCAGCGACCTAAGGCCAGACCAAGGGAGGCTGTGCTCCTGGCGTAATTGCAGTGGTGCACCACAGAACAGAGCTCAGACGCTGACATACAGCTCCACCATCTGAAAGATAACCACGAGGATTCAAGTTAAAACGGTGTGGCTGACGGTTCAGGGCCCCGGGATCTTCCCAGAAGACACCCCGGGAGGTCCTGGCACCCCAAGGCGAACAACACCCCATGAGCTGTAGAGAAACTCTTGCGAAATACCAGTTCACCCCAGGACACCACACGATGGAAACCGGCCCCAACACCTCACAGCCCACGGATATGAACGCCATGCAGTGTAACATTCAAATGATCCTTGAAGAGATCAGAGGCATGAGGACAGACATGGGGGCCAAACTGGCTGATCTCACGGCCAAGGTTTCTACATTAGAGGACCGAATGGAGGGGGTCGAGAATAATCGGGTATCAACGGACCTCCTTGAAACGCAAATGGATACCAGACTCAAGGAACTGCAACGCCGCGAGGAAGATCTCCGGCTTAAGGTTGGCGATATGGCAAACCGGGAGAGGAGGAACAACTTGAGAATTTTCTGCCTCGAGGAGACCGAGGGAGCGACCCCAGTGGGACTGGAAAGCAAAATCCAAGACATCATCCGAATTGTCCTGGGGTCGGACTCAGGCGAAACTCTTCTCCTCGACAGGGTCCACCGGGCTGGCGGCGGAGACAGGGGCCCACGCTCGGTCCTAGCAAGATTTTATTACTATAGAGACAAAGCAAGGGTGATGGAGGGCGAGAACCTTGCGTGACCTTCAGCACGGGAACTCCAGGGTGACGATATACCAAGACCTCTCCGCCCTCACACTCCAGATGAGAAAGAAAGGTGGCTCCATCACCAGATGGCTACAAGAAAAGTGGGTACGATATCGCTGGGGTCATCCATTCTATCTGGCGTTTGAGTGGCAGGGCCAGAGATACCAACTAGTCACGGAAACAGACACCTCCTTTATTTAAACACAGACCGGTCTTGTATCAGTCTCCCAAACTCACAAGCTCCGTTAATCTTAATGGCGCTGCTTTAATCCTGGAGAGAAGTACGGTACCACAGCAGTTGCTACTCCTCCCCAACTTGATCAGCCATGCAGGAGGGCCTGCGTACCTCCGACACAAAAAGCAGGATTCTTTAGTGTTGCTTCCTGACCTTACGTCTTTCAATCCAAAGGACTTTGGAAAGTAACCCTTTTCTGCCGGAAAGGTCAAAGGTATCTCCCTCCAGGTGCACCCTTCTTGGCTTGCAGTCTTTCTCTCCTCGTTCGGCTGCTGTCTCAGTAACACTGTTCCTTTGTGTGCTTTGCCTCGCTTAGAGTGTGCTCTCGTGCTTTGCCTTTTATCCGTGCAGGGAAGCTTAATGGGAGTCAGGTGAGTTGTTACCATTAATTGGCTGACCATAGTAGTGGGAAATGTCGGGTAAAATGCTCAAGTGCAAGTCTGTTTTCTCCCAGAGCGGGCTGTCCGTGTGAAAGTGTTTGTGTAGGGAAGGGGGTGGGGGTTAGAGTTCCTAACTATCAGGTAGGAGGGGGTAAAGGTGTTACAGTGAAGGGGATACCGAGTCTCACTATCCGGTGTCCAAATCCCACAAGACCCCATACCCAGGTGATCCTCCCGCACTGGTCCACCCCCCCGGAACTGGATCCAAAAGCAATGGCAGTATCCTGGCCACCTGGATGACAGATCCCTCGGGACTAGTGGGTGAGACACCTTTGGGTTTCTGACAGGGAATAACCGGTTCTTTACAGCCTACTTGTCCCAATCCAGGAGGGGTTCTGACACTTATCCACAAAACACTCACGTTTGCACTGAAGGAAACATATTTATGTGGAGGGTCGATATGTCATTGCACACGGTGTGGTCGATGGGGTGGAGGTCATGTTCATCAAAACGAATGGGCCAAATACGGACTCCTACGAAACCATATTGAACATGAGTAGAAACTCTGGCTTTGGGGTAAGTTGCTCTGTAGGGCGACACCTTATAATCCCAAAATTAAAACGTCAAAAAAATGATAGTGGTGTATTATTGTATCTGAGAGTACATGGGTGTCGCAGGTCTATGGAAACAGACGGTAGTAAAGCCTAACCGTCACCACAAGGAATGCAGAATAGAAGAAATTCCAGGACTCGGCACCACCAGTTATAAAATCATTTAATTGTGTTGTATTGTCACACGTTAAATGGTGAAGTGAATCCCATAAGCGACAACATGTTTCGGCTCGCTCTGAGCCTTTTTCAAATCTGGGCTGATTTAACATCAAGTAAAAATAACAAAAAATGTGTCAAAAATGTGTGACAACAGTATAGGTATAATCAGAAATGTACACAAATGTTAAAGCATCATGCCACAAAGAACATTGTCAAATCACAAGATTAATGGATAGACAGAAAAACAAGGGTTGGTTTAGGGGAGAATGCAAGGGTATAAAAAAGCATATCAGAAAGTAATGAACACAATGTAACAAAAAACAACCCACAAAATAAAAAAATGAAATGACACATTGGAGAGATGACAAAACAAGGATGAGAGAAGAACAAACATTTTAGTGATTATTAAGTATTTCGTATTCGCGCCAATGAGAACAATTAAACAACGAAATACGTGCAAGGAAAAACGCCATGAAAGCGCTTACCCGAATTGCGATGAACCAATCCAAAAAGACTGTATGTCAGTATAGTAGTAATGGGGTTAGATCCCCAAAACTCGATCTGAAATCAGGTAAACGTAATTTCAAACATCACTATAACAAAGCGCTTGTCATTTAGCAAAGAGACATTACACCCAATGACCCTCTATTGCATTCAAAAGTAACTTGCAAGTAGCATGATCTGCTATCTTGGATTAACGCTACATCTCACTGAATTCATAGATATGCATGTGCTATGGTTTACGACAGCAACTTGATACAAAATAAGTTCTATGAGAGCCGTACAATAAGTACTGAACGCTAGAGCGTGTTGATACAAAGTTAGCCACCAAAACAAAACCAAAATTCCTTAAAGCGGCTCGCGGAATGGAGTGACTGGGTGTTTCCTTTACTACGTGGCGCATTCGCTAACAAAGCATTAAAAGGACCTAAACTAAATCTGACTTACCTAGATTCTACGACAGGAAAATCACACGCGTCGGCAAGAATGGGAAAATGGCCCATGCACGCCATTTTGTCAACTCTCACAAAAACGTTGTCCATGGCAACGCGTCCAGCGTTGCCACGGAGATCTGCATATGGCTGAACGTACGAAAACGTCTGCCGTAATGTGATGCCTCCAGCTTGGAGGTAGCGGCCGCCATTTGTAAAGGCGGTCAGGATGCACGGAAAACTATTAGCCCCAGCACATATCGATCAAGTTAATGACATTGTGCTAACTCTGTCAAGCATAATTAGATTTAAGTTAAGTACTTTGCGTATTGCAAATGGGACAGGCAAATTAATTACATGAAGCCATTCAAATATGCATAACTGCAAAAGGAACAAGCAGATCAATTGCAAAAAGTCATTCAAGTATGCGTAAGTACACAGTCAGGGTGCCGGCTTGCTAGCCGCAATGCAAGATTCAGAAAAGAGTGCATTTCACTATCAGAGAAAGTAAAATTTGATGCAAATCGAAACACAAGAATCACGAAATGTAAGTTATGTAACAATTGACCAACACTACAAAAAAAGAGACCATTTCATTGTCACTGTTGAGACCCGTGGCTGTAGAATTGAAAAAACATTGTTCTCGCCTCAGCTTTCCTCAGTGCATTAAGCCTATCGCCACCCCTTTTGTTCATAGAAACCTGCTGTAGACCAATAAATTGGATCTCCGATTTATTGTGTAATTGGTGCATGGTCTGCCAATGAGCCGCTAATGGTATGGATGGGTCTTGGCTGCCAATCTTGGTCAGATGCTCACGTATCCGAATTCTTAGAGCTCGTTTCGTGCTGCCAATATACATTTTTTTGCAAACACAGATGATGCAGTAAACGAATGTTGTTTTGCAGTTAATACCCTGTTTAATAATCCATTGCTTGCCATTGGTATCTTGAAACTCCGTGGTAGGTGCATGTGCATATTTGCATTGGGGACATGTTCCACATTTCCTGAAACCAAGGTCCTTTATATCAAGCCACGTGCCTGGGTTGACTGATATCTGGTAGCAGGGATGGACTAAGGATGGACTTGAGTGTGCTTGTTCTTTTGTAGATCATGCGTGGATGTTCGCCCACAACGTTGCAAATGTGATCGTCCATTTTCAGGAGGTGCCAATGCTTCTTGAATATTTTTTGGATTCTCTGATGGTCAGAACAGAAACAGGTAATGAAACCTATTACCGTATCCAAATCGGAGTTCCTCTTAGGTTGGTGTCCTAGGGTGTCTTGTTGCTTAATTGCTTTAGATTTCTTGTATGCCTTTGTTATGGATTTTTCCGAATAACCCCTACTCCTGAAGCGTTGTTGTAAAAAAGTACACTCCTCCTCAAATTTGTCTTCACATTGACAATTGCGTCGCGCTCTAATGTATTCCCCTGATGGTATGTTCTACCCCTGAGCATCTGATCTACAGCCACGGGTCTCAACAGTGACAATGAAATGGTCTCTTTTTTGTAGTGTTGGTCAATTGTTACATAACTTACATTTCGTGATTCTTGTGTTTCGATTTGCATCAAATTTTACTTTCTCTGATAGTGAATTGCACTCTTTTCTGAAGCTTACATTGCGGCTAGCAAGCCGGCACCCTGACTGTGTACTTACGCATACTTGAATGACTTTTTGCAATTGATCTGCTTGTTCCGTTTGCAGTTATGCATATTTGAATGACTTCATGTAATTAATTTGCCTGTCCCGTTTGCGATACGCAAAGTACTTACCTTAAATCTAATTATGCTTGACAGAGTTAGCACAATGTCATTAACTTGATCGATATGCGCTGGGGCTAATAGTTTTCCGTGCATCCTGACCGCCTTTACAAATGGTGGCCGCTACCTCCAAGCTGGAGGCATCACATTACGGCGGATGTTTTCGAACGTTCAGCCATATGCAGATCACCGTGGCAACGCTGGATGCGTTGCCATGGAGGTTTTTGTGAGAGTTGGAAAAATGGCGTGCATGGGCCATTTTCCCATTCTTGCTGACGCGTGTGATTTTCGTGTCGTAGAATCTAGGTAAGTCAGATTTAGTATAGGTCCTTTTAATGCTTTGTTATCGAATGCGCCACGTAGTAAAGAAAACACCCAGTCACTCCATTCCGCGATCTGCTTTAAGGAATTTTGGTTTTGTTTTGGTGGCTAACTTTGTATCAATACGCGCTAGAGTTCAGTACTTATTGTACGGCTCTCATAGAACTTATTTTGTATCAAGTTGCTGTCGTAAACCATAGCACATGCATATCTATGTATTCAGTGAGATGTAGCGTTAATCCGAGATAGCAGATCATGCTACTTTCAAGTTACTTTTGAACGCAATAGAGGGTCATTGGGTGTTATGTCTCTTTGCAAAATGACAAGCGCTTTGTTATAGTGATGTTTGAAATTACGTTTACCTGATTTCAGATTGAGTTTTGGGGATCTAACCCCGTTACTACTATACTGACATACAGTCTTTTTGGATTGGTTCATCGCAATTCGGGTAAGCGCTTTCTTGGCGTTTTTCCTTGCACGTATTTCATTGTTGAATTGTTCTCATTGGCGTGAATACAAAATACTTAATAATCAAAAATTTCTGTTCTTCTCTCATCCTTGTTTTGTCATCTCTCCAATGTGTCATTTCATTTTATTTTATGGGTTGTTTTTTGTTACAATGTGTTCATTACTTTCTGATATGCTTTTTTATACCCTTGCATCCTCCCCTCAACCAACCCTTGTTTTTCTGTCTATCCATTAATCTTGTGATTTGACAATATTCTTTGTGGCATGATGCTTTAACATTTGTGTAAATTTCTGATTATACCTATACTGTTGTCACACATTTTATGACACATTTTTTGTTATTTTTACTTTATGTTAAATCAGTCCAGATTTGAAAAAGGCTCAGAGCGAGCCGAAACAAGTTATCACTTATAGGCTTCACTTCACCATTTAATGTGTGACAATACAACACAATTAAATTATCTTATAACCGGTGGCGCTGAGTCCTGGAATTTCTTCTATTCTGCATTCCATATTGAACAAGATTGACTCATATCTGTTCATCCCAGTCATTTGTAGGGGCAGGGGAGGCATGAACTGTATACTGGAACAAGGGGTGGATCAGACAGGGACAGTCCCCAGGCCACGATCTGAAGCTGCCACCATCTGAAACTCCCTGTAGCTTGCTGAGTCAGATGGAGAGGCTCAGGCTGCAAGATGTGTGGAGAATCATGCACCCGCAAGAACGGCAGTACACATTCTACTCGGCAGTTCACGATATGGCTTCCCATATAGACCTTGTACTGGGTCTCACGACAGCTGGTAGGTAAGGTTCAGCAGGTGGACACCCTTCCCCATTAGCATGCAGATAAGAATGGGCGGGCAGAGGGGCTCCCAGTCGGACCAAATGGAGGTTTAATTCTGAGGTTTTACAGGACACAGTATTCAGGGCAGAAACTGAGGCTGATAATACATACCTATTTCACTCATCATTCTTACGGGGCTACAATGCAGGGCATGGTGTGGTAGATGTTCAAAACATCTATTAGGAGTATATCCATCTCAAAAGAATTTGGGGTACTCAGGACCATTAGAAGCGATCTGGAGAGATGTGAAGCTCAAAGGGTTGAAAAATGCTTGTGCTGCCGTGCAGGATCAGGCCACCATGATAGCTACACAATACGCTTGAACAATTCCAGACACACGTACAGAGGGAACCAAATTCTTTGGGAAACCTGCAGCAGCCGGGCAATATGAGGACCGAGAGTGCCCTGGGAAGACACTGGCTAGGCTAGTATGGACTGAGCATGGCCCACAGCATATAGATACCATACTCTATGAGCTGGCCGAGAATAAATATACGGACTGAGAGATACTGGAGGTGTTCAGCGGTTATGCAAATCTCTCTACTGGGCAGCCCCACCCCGGGACCGCGCGCTATACACTTGCTATTGGAAGATATACCCTTGTCCAGACTGTCGGCAACTGCTAGAGAACAGATTGATGGGCCATTCACTATTGAGGAAATTATGGAAGTTATCAAAAGACCTTCCCAGATGGGCTGACTTCTGAATTCTATGCTGCGTTTGGGGTGATACTGGCCCCTCACCTACTGCGGGTATGGGAAGTGGCATTAGCCTGCTCCATCCTTCCAGAGTCACTTCGAAAGGCCAGTGTTGTAATGTTCTTGCCTTGGAATGTGAGGATATCATAGCTGGAATGGCATGTGGCTTGTTAATAATTTAACAAAGCTCTATAGTGCAGACAGAGCAGATAAGCCCTTGTATTGGAGGTGTTGGTCACTGGGGGACTTGCTTCCTTGTCAACTTAATATAGTGAAGTATGTTCTAGTACTGTATGGATGAATGAATGATTTAGTGCCGACCGCGCGGTGTAGCGAAGCCGTACCATTACCCAATAAGAAAAAAGGGACCCTAGTGCACACAGCGTTTGTGGGCAAGTGACAGGTCTGATTGGCATGCAATGCTCGTGAAGCGATTGGCCATATTGTGGTTGGCATAACGCACAAGCCGCACAGCGTTAAGTGGGCGTGGCCAGGATAGGCCATCGTACTGTATCATAGCAACAGCCTAAAAAATAGCACTGCTAGTGAAAGGAGAGCAGTTAATGTTGTAAACACATTGCAGCTAATGCGAATAACGCATAGGTGCTGTTACAATGACTGTTTTACAATTGTAAAGTGGTTCATGCATGAAAACAATATAAAAGAAAACAAGTAAAGGATTGTGCCACCACTTTCCTGGAAAAGAGCCCGCAGCTCGTGTAGTGGATGCGAGTAAGACATAGTAGCACTAATCACCATGGCCATGCCTGAATCAACAAAAGAACAGTTACTTACCCCTGGTAACGTTCTTTCGATTGGATGTTCCTACCACGCATTCCTCCCACACATTCCTCATCTTATGATATATATATAAATCTCTCCAGCTTTGCTGCTTCAGAAGATTTTTTCAACAGAGGGCGCTGTATGTCCCTCGACCGCATCATCGGTATAAATCGCGCATGCAGTGCCCGTTGGCTTCATTTCTGTTTTCCCCTCTGAAGAGGAATTACCCGGGGTAAACAAAACCGTAGGCTCACAGAAAGAGTGAAGTGTAACATGTAAATTGTATGGCGGGGTAGGATGGGAGGGGCGATGAGGAATATGTGGGAGGAGCATCCAATCAAAAGAACGTTACCAGGAGTAAGTAACTTGTTCTTCGAATGGATTGTGTCCTCCCAAGTATTCCTCATCTTATGATAGACTCCCAAAGCAGTAATAATTAGGAGGTGGGATTTATTAAATTAAATTTAGATCTAATTATGGACCGAATGGAGGAAGGCTTTTGCAAAAAGGCCTCCCGACTAAGATGAATCCAGAGAGTAATGTTTTATGTATGTATGGATAGGCGACCATGTGGCCGCTAAACAAATATCATTGATTGGGGCACCTCTTTGAAGAGCAGCAGAGGTTGCCATGCCCCTTGTGGGATGAGCCCTTAGGCATTCTGGCAGGTGCTTGCCCATTAATCTGTAGCATTCGCCAATAGCCAGAATGATCCATCTAGATATTGTTTGTTTAGTAACCGCAAGGCCCAATTTGGGACCATTATATCCAATAAAATGTTGGTCAACTTGGCGAAATTTAGCCATTCTGGATATATAAAAACAGCGCCCTTTTTGGGTCCAATCCATATAGACTCTTCTCCCGCTTTCCTGGATGAGGAGGTGGATAGAATGTTGGTAAGGTAATGTTTTGTGACAACTGGAAGTCGGGGACTACCTTCGGTAAAAAATAAGGCTTTACCATGAGAGTAACTTTGTCTTTATGGGATACCGCATGAGTAGGTTGGCAAGAAAGCCTGTAACTCGCTTACCCTGCAGGCTGACGTTATTGCAATAAGCAAAACAGTTTTTAATGTCAAGTGTCTTAAAAGACATGAGTGTAAGGGTTCAAATGGAATACATGTTAAAAACCTTAACACAAGATTGAGGTCCCATACGGGTACTTTGAATGGAACTGGTGGTAAACATTATTAAGCCCTTTCAAGAATTGGACAATCGGAGGGATTTTGAAATGGGAATCCTCTTCTGAGGAGGGCTTGAAAATGGAAAGCGCTGCTAAGTAACCTTTAGTGGTTCCAAAACAGAAAGGAGATCACCATAAGTGAGTCACATAGAAATGGATCCACATTCTTATCCCTGCACCAGTTGCTGAACTTATTCCAACGGCAACGGTACAAAAAGCTTTAGTTGCTGGCCTTCTGGCCGAAAGCAAACTCTCCATTACATCATCTGGGAGGTCCCAATCCCTGTATCGCAGCCATTCAGAAACCATGCGTGAAGGCAGAGTGTCTGGACCTCTGGATGGAACACCCGCACTTCCTCTTGCGAGAGAAGATCTTCTGTGGAAGACGGATTGGAGGGCAGATGGACATGTCCAGAAGGTCTGGGTACCACGTCCATGTACCATATCCTCCTGGCCCAATACAGGGCAATTAGGATCATGGATTTCCCTACATTTCTCAACCGCTTGATCACACAAGGAATAACGGGGACTGGAGGAAACGCATACAGGATTGGAAATTCCAACACGAGCGCATCTCCTAGAGCTCCTCTTGGGGGCAATTCCCTGGAGCAGAACTGTTTGCACTTCCAGTTGACACCAGTCGCGAACAGATGCATCTGAGGTGTTCCTCAAAGGGAGTAGGTCTCTTGAAGGACTTCCTGAGCTACTTCCCACTCGTGGGAGACTGTACTCTGCCTGCTCAGAGCATCCGCCGCTGTGTTCTGCTCTCCAGCTAGGTGAACTGCCGACAGAGAGATTCCTTCTTACATTGTCCAGAACCAGAGCTGCATTTACCTCTCTGCACAGTGGTAGTGACCCCCTACACCTCCTCTCATGTTGAGGTAGTACATGGCCACTGTATTGTCATTATCAGGACATTAATTCCCCGTACAGAGGGCAGTAAGGCCTTCAGTGCTAGTCCGATCGCCCTCAGCTCCAAAAAGTTGATATGTAGTTTGAACTGCGATGGAGACCAACAACCGCCTATTGTCATATTGTTGGTGTGGGCTTCCCACCCCACGAGTGAGTCATCCGTCACTACTGCCATCTCCAACCATGGTTGCCAAAACGATTCTCCCTTGAGAAGGTGGTCTTTGCAAGCCCACCATAGAAGATCCTGAGCAACTCTGCTCAGAACTTGCAGGTGTTCCGACATCTTGTCTGAGAAGTGGGACCACAAGTACTGAGAGCCCATTGAAGGGATTTCATTCTAAAGCGGGTCTCCGGCACCAGGAAAATGCAGGATGCCATGAGACCGAGCAACCTCAGAAAAACAAAGCCCAGAAGTGCTGGGCGCTCTGGAATTTGTTAAACATCTGCAGAATGTGTTGAGCTCTCACCTCGGGTGGCGGGACTTTCCCCGAGGAAGTAATCAGGATTGGTCCAATAAATTGGAGTCTTTGGGATGCTATTATGTCGGACTTCTTGTAATTGAGGGAGCAGCCCAGTCTGTGGAGCGAGTGGCAGGTTATGCTGAGATGTTCTCAGGCTTGATCGGATGAACGAGCCCTGATCAGCCAATCGTCCAGGTAGGAGTAGACGTGAACACCTCCTAACTCTCCGCAGCACTACACACTCCGCACTCCTTAGGAACAGACTCAGCTCTTGCACCCATACATCAGCCGCCCAGACTCACCTCTCTGACCACGCTCACTACCCTAGCACCCATCACGCTGTATCTATCACGCCCCAGCTTCACACCCCCAAATACGCATCGCCCACCCCCAACACCACCAACGCCAACACACACACCCTACGACCAGACTTAAGATGCGCTCTCATCAATGCGCATGCCATTGAAATCAATGACCTTATCACCACCCACAATCTTGACCTACTTGCCATATCCGAAACCTGGCTCCATGAAGCCTCCAGTCCTTCCATCCACCTCGCTCTCCCTCAAAACTATACCATTCTCAGACAGGACCGAAAAAACTCCAAAAGGTGGTGGCGGCGGCGCCCTCATCTTTAAAGACACCCTCTCCATAAGAATGTGTAATCAACAATGGGACAACAATGCTGAGCTACTCACGGCTAAACTAGCCCTCTCACCTAACTGCACCATAAACTTCTTTATCATCTACAGACCACCAGGATCACCCCTAGACTTCCAAAAACAACTCCTCCAAAACATAGGCAACAACCTCAAAAGCACCACCAAAAGCATCCTTCTAGGGGACTTTAACCTTGGTCTAGCTGACCCAAAGGACAAAGCAGCCGCAAATCTAGCCAAAGAACTATCAAACTTGGGGTTCGAACACAAAATTACTGCCCCCACTCATAACAAAGGCAGATCCATTGACTGGCTAGCGGATCACAACTGCTCATCTGCAATTACCTCCATCTCGGCCCTCCCATGGACGGACCATTACCTCATTCAATTCTCCATTCCTACCACGCCTACTCATAAAACCTTAACTCATGCCCCACCCGCTAAAGTAAGAAGCTCCAAAAAACTCACTGCTTCCAACCTCGCCCCTCTCCTCGACATCCCTGAACTCAAGCCTCCTTTCATCCATGACCCTACCTCTCTAGCCAACATCTACTCCAGCACACTCACTCAAGCCATCGATCTCATTGCCCCTCTAGAAGAAAAAAAAGGGAAAAAATCAATGCATTGCAATTCATGGTTCACTGAAGAACTATCTGACCTTCGCACCAAGAAACGCAAAGCCCTATCCAGATGGCAAGCAGCACCTAATCAATCCTCGCTTAAAGATTTTAAAGAGATCTCCTTGACCTACAAAAAAGCCATATTCCATGCTAAATCCGAATCCTACAATCAGAGAATTACTAATGCCAGCTCCAAATCAAGAGAAATATTCTCCATATTCAAAGAACTCTCCACACCTGCCTCCGTCCCAGATGAAATCATCAAGGATGAAGCCTGGTGCACAGGCATCCAGGCTGCCCTCCTCAATAAAGTTAAAACTCTCCAAGACAAAATAGCCTCACAACGCAAAGCCCTCAACACCCCCACCTGCTCACCCACACTTTCCACCAATAACTCTCTCTCACAAACACCTCTTTTTGCCTTTAGAGAAGTCTCAGAAACGGAAGTTAAAGACCTCCTCAAAAAAATTAAACCTTCCACCTGCAAAGGGGATATCTGCCCACCTTCATTAATCAAAGAGTGGTCAGAATCCCTCACCCCCATCATTACAGCCTTCATCAATGCCTCCTTCGCATCTGGAACTGTACCACAATGCCTAAAAGAAGCTTGGGTCCGCCCGCTCCTGAAAAAACCCTCTCTCGATCCATCCTCCCCTAACAACTATCGCCCCATCACCACCGTCCCCTTTCTCCTCAAAATCCTAGACAAAGCCGCACACAATCAAATCCAACACTACCTGGAAACCAACTCCATCCTAGGCAAAAGACAATCAGGCTTCCGCAAAGGCCATGGGACTGAAACTGCCCTTCTAGATTTAAAAAATCAAATTACCAAAATAATGGACACAGGCAAACCTGCTCTCCTCCTTCTGCTCAACCTCTCTGCAGCATTTGACTTGGTCGACCACAGCATTCTCACATCTCACCTCCTCAATGCTGCACACTTCTCTCACAAGGCTACCACCTGGATCACATCCTTCCTTGAAGGTAGGGCCATGAAAGTGTACTCGGACCAGGACAGGGCCCCCCCCCCACCCCACCACTATAAACTGTGGTGTCCCACAAGGATCCTGCACTGCTCCAACCCTCTACAACCTATTCACCAAACCCCTCTTTGACTTACTGGACTCCCTCAACATAGCGTACACAAACTACGCAGATGACACGCAAGTTCTCCTCCCCCTCTCCGGAGACTACGACCTAGACTCAGAAGCCCTTCTCAAAATCTACTCGACCATCCAAACCTGGATGGCTATCAATGGTCTCTGCCTAAACGGAGACAAAACCAAAATCATCATCCTAGCCCCCAAGGAAACACTAACCAAACTTAGCCCCAACTATTCTCACATGATCATCGACAATATTAGCATACCTGTCTCCTCCGCCGTCAAGACCCTAGGAGTCTACATTGACGCCACACTCTCAATGACAAGACAAACCAGCGCCATCGCCTCAGCTTCTGCTCTGACTACCAAACTCATCTACGCCATAAAACCCTACCTCACCACGCCTAACTGCCTCTCCATAGCCAGAGCTACTATAGGAGCCAGATTGGACTACTGCAACGCCCTCCTGGCAGGCACATCGTCAAAGAACCTAAGCAGACTCCAAATAGTGCTAAACAATGCCCTCCGCGCTGCACTACACATTCCCAAAACTGAACATATTTCACAGGCCAGAAGACTGGTCCACTGGCTCCCAGTTAAGGAAAGAATCAACTTTAAAATCCTCACTCTCACACACAAGTGCATCAATCATACAGCACCCCCCTACCTATCTGAAACTATAACTAAGAACTCTTCCACCCGTCCCAGAAGAAGCCACCACGCCAACCAACTCCGAGTACCCACTGTAAAAAGAGCCAAAGCCGGCGGCATTGGCTTCCCACACATAGCTCCTAAGCTCTGGAATGCCCTCCCTAACGCACTCAGAGCAGAACCTTCTCTGTACTCCTTTCGCAAATCTCTCAAAACCACTCTATTCAACTAACTCCATCCTTCCTTCACCCACATCAGCTCGCATACGTCTGTTTCGAAATATATCTGATACGTAACGTGCCTTGTAATGAAAACTGCTTTGTTGTAACCACCTTCCTTCCACGGTAACCAGACTATGTATGTCCTCATGTAACAGCGCCACGATGCCCCCGGGCTGATGTGCGCTCTAAATAAATCCGAATAAATAAATAAATTAAATAAATAAATAAATCCAACCCAAGCCCCCCCCCACCCCCCCCCTGAGACTCGCTGCCACCACCACCATCAACTTGGTGAAAACCCTGAGGCAGCTCGAAAGGCAGAACTCGAAAATGATAATGAGAACCGCCAACCGCCAACCGCAAACCTCAGGTACTTTCTGTGCTTGAGATGGATGAGCTTCCTGCATGGCAGAGGAGGAAAGACTAACGACACAGCAGACATTGGGAGAACGCCCGTTCCAACACGGTTTTCGCGACAGGCACACCTTCCAGCATTGGCGCAAGACAGCTGCACCACACCTATCTTCCTGCCGCGGCTGACCAGCCAGGCCCTCTATCTTCTGTGGCCGGTGCTGACACTTAAGAGAATGAGAGTCTGATTACACGTTTTTCCACCATTGCAGACTCGAGCATTAAAAGCGATTGTGTATTACCAAACTAACTCTCATAGTAACGATGGGACGTTTTGCTTAAAGCAGACGGATGTTAAATTGGAATCTCACAACGATGCAATGCAGGTTCTGTTTTTTCTGAGCTACGTCTTCTCTGGATCTAAGACAGGATGACCTGGCAGACGGAACAAGCTGATTTGATGATGGCTGCAGCTGCACACGGGAGCACTTAGCATTCGGCCCCTAATGGGGAAGATTCTTCTTTCTAGCCAAGAAAAGATGACTTTGATGAATGAAGAATCAAGAGCTGAATTAAACTTGTGTCATTCAGCACATTCAACCAAAATTTATATTTGGGTTATATATTGAAAGTTTAACAGTTGTTTGTGTTGAAACAGGTAGCCCCTGATGAATCTCCTGGTATTAGCAAGGCCAAATTGGATAGAAAAGAAACATGTTGGGTTTTAGTATGTTTTATGAATTAGTATAATTGGGATGAAATTAGTATTAATGGTGTGCCTGATGAGTTTTCTTTTTTAGATAAACAACTTGTATGTGGATTTGCACAGCACCAGATACTTTGAGAATTTTGGAAGTTTATTTTGGTTTACTCCCTCTGTACTATCTGTTTCCCTGCACTGTGACAACATTAAGAATTGAACTGATAAAAATAATTTGAAGATTTTTTTTAATTACTAAATGTGATAACAATAACATATGTAATGTTTTGAATCTTTTGCGCACAGCTTTGATATATCCTTCTGGCTTGGTGTGTTAGAAGAATCTCCCCCTATGAACAGTTGTTATGCACAAGTGCATTGTTTGGTAACTAAAGGTGATTTCCCCACGTCTTTTGCAGTTGTTGTTTGAAATGGATTGACACATGAAAGTAAGCACCCTGAAGGTCCAATGATACCAACCATTTTTGGAGTTGGAGAGCCTGAAGGATCTGAGAAAGGGTAACCATCTTGAACTTTTCCTTCCTGAGGAACTTTTTCAAGTTTCTTAAATCCAAGATGGGTCTCAATCCTCATTCCTTCTTGGAGATTAGAAAATACGGGAGAACCAACCCTTGTTCCTCTCCACTACTGGTAGAAGTTCTATTGCACCTTTTTCTAGCAAGGTCAAGTTTTCCTACACAAGGAGCGGATTCGGAATGTTGACAGAGTTGTATCCCGGTGGATGATCCGGAGGCCTTTTCTGAAAAGGAAGTCAGTAACCTTGGGCCACATTTTCCAATGCCCAAGCATCTGAAGTAATGCCCTGTCATTCATTACATTCATGCAGATACTGAGAAAGTCTGCCTCCCACTGGGGTCTTGTGGAGGCCTCAGAGTGGTTTAGAGGCTGTTGAAGCAGCGGCTCAGGGTAAAGTTGTTGCTGCTGGGGCTGACTTAGCATCCCTCCCTCGTCCACCATGAGGGAATCTTCTTTGACTCCTTTGACCGGCTTGTCCTCTTCCTCTTCCAATTGAGGAGTAGAATCGAAAGGATTTACCCCTCCAAGAAGAGGAGCCTGAATAGGGTTGAGACCAACCAATCCTAACACTCAACTAACCGGACCTGACGAGGAGCCACAGCACAAACTCCAAACCTTCCCGGAAATATCAGCAGAGGCATTCATCAAACTAGTAAAAAACAGCAAGAAAGCGGGATCACCCATGGATCCCTGCCCCCAACATCTACAAATCAATCCTCGCACAAGGAACGCCATCAGAATACTACAGAAACCTCTTAAATCTGTCACTCACAAGAGGAACTGTACCTAGATCCTTCAAATCAGCATATAATCAGCCACTTTTAAAAAACACAAGTGGTGACGTAGAAGACCTCCCCAACTACAGACCGATTTCAACATTCCCTATCAAAACTCCTAGAAACGTAGGTATCCAAATTAACCCAAGACCATGTAGAAAAACACCACTTGCTACACCAAGCACAAGTCGGCTTCAGATCCGCAGGAAGAACAGAATTGGCACCAGAAGCCATCTGGGACGACCTAAAGACAAATGGAGACTCCAACACAACCTCAGCTCTGATTTTGCTCGACCTTTCCGCAGCTTTTGACACAGTAAACCATGACACCCTAACCAAAGGATTGGAAGATATAGGTATAATGGACATGGCACTACGCTGGATTAAATCATTCCTAGCAGGCAGAACAGTAACCGTATGGATAAACCTTTCAAATCTACTCCATGAGTTAACAGATATGGAGTACCACAAGGATCCTCACGATCACCCCTATACTTCAACATCTACCAGACTCCGGTAAACAGGATCTTAAAAAAAAAAAAAACATTAGATGCTACAACTATGCAGACGACACTCAAATCATCTACAAAATCGAAGATACTCAAGCCAATCACTCAACCCTAATCGAATGTCTAAAATAAGTCTTTGACTGGATGAACGCCAATAACTTAAAAAATCAACCCAGGAAAGACAGAAATCATGATTATATCCAAAAACCAAGAGACCACCATCTACATTTCCTGGCCTACGGAAATGGGGACCGCGCCCACACCATCTAAGGTAGTAAAAAATCTGGGCGTCCTAATGGACAACACCCTAACCTTAGAACCACAAGGAAACGCAATATTAAGAAATGCCTCTTCCTCCTTCACACAACAAGAAGAATCCTACATTTCCTCTCCTTTACCCACAAAACACTGACAATCGTCACCCTCATCATGTCAAGAATAGTCTACGCAAACAGCCTCTACCTCGGGATGCCAGAATACCTCCAAAAGAAATTACAACACATCCAAAATGCAGCAGCCAGACTCCTCCTCAAACAATCCATAAGAGACCACATCACTCCAGCACAAAAAATACTACATTGGCTCCCAATCAAACATCTTATCACGTTCAAAACAATGTGCATAACACACAGGGCAATTAGTGGACGGGGAGCAGAATTCCTACAAAAGAAAATAACCTACAAGCCAACGAGACTCCTCAAATCAAATAATGAAATCGCCTGCAACCAAAAGTATATACGTCAAGAAAAAACTAGGGGGCTCCTCTTTCTCCCACCTGGCCGCAAAAAACTTGGAACAACCTCCCGAAAGAAAAAAAACACCAAAGACCACCTCAAATTTAGAAAACTTCTAAAAACCTGGCTATTCAACACCTCAGAACCAAATTGAAACTAAACACTCAAATAGAAAACACAAAGAACAGACTGACAGACTATATGATGGCACAGACAACACCCAGAACCGACTAAGGGAAACTCCTACAAGAACAAGTGAGACAACGCTAGGTGGAATAGAACACAAGCGACAACCCCAAGAGGACAGAAATGAGCAGACCTCCCCAACATTACCAACAACTTTACCCTCTCAGAAAGGACGTAGGATACGGGAGTAGCTCGCAAGTAAATCAATCCAAAACCTAGGTTACAGCCAAGACAAACGGGGATTAAAGGGCGATTTGGCCTATAAGTGCTACAAAGTTCAAAGTCTTTGCCCGGTCTCGGCATGAGGGATTATTCCATTGTGGGGGTAATGCGCCCTGAGGTCAGGAAGGAGCTGTACAGCTTGCCATGTGTAGAGCCAAGATGTGGGCATATGTTTTTTTTTATTTGGGGGAGAGAGTTTATAAAATCGGGCTGTAAACCAGTCTGAGCCCAGGGCATCATTCCTTATCCTGACTCTGCAGAGATCGGCTCCTCCAAGGGAGCCAACATTCCAACAGGGGGGGTTGCATTCGGGGGTGTGGAGGCTAGGATATCGTTCTGTGTGTCTTCCTATATACGAGTCCCCAATATAACCTCCCTATGATGGGCTACCATGGATTGCACTATTTCGCTGTCTGTGGTGAGACCGGCCCCCTCATTGCCACACCTAGAACTGTGAATGTTAGGAAGTGCGACGATAGCATTATGAACATGAGCCTGCGTCGCATCTAGATAGAATTATGAATGTTAGCAAGTGCCACACCTAGATAGCATTGTGAATGTTAGCAAGTGCCACATTTAGATAGAGAAGCAAATATTAGCCATTGCCACATTTAGATAGAATTGTGAATGCTAGTTGGCTTCGCATCTAGACAGGATTCTGAAGGGGCGCCAGTGCCTCATCTGAATATAACATAATATATAATTGTGAATATTGGCGTACGTCATATACAGACAGGATGGTGAATATTAGCCAGTGCCGGATCTAGATAGAAATGCCGGGATATTCACGTGCCACATCTAGAAAGAATGTGGAAATTTAGCACATATCACTTCTAGATAGCGAGGCCAATAACCAGCTCACTAACAATTTCACCCCTCTGCACACACCTCTCAAACTCTAACCAAACACAACCCTAAAGCACAACAAACCGCACAAACTTCACTACACCGCAACAACAAAACAAACCACACAGTCTCGCACAACATCACACGACGGCTACCGACTGGAAAGCACCCCCCAAGCTCAGCGAACGGTGTTAACCGAACTGAGGATGCCAACAGCACATCACTGCTCCCTTGCACTTATCCCACTCGTTCCCACTAACTCACCCCTCCACCCACTTTCCTTTTCAATCCACCAGGGGACCACTCCGGTGGTGATAGTGTGCGGTACAAATATCCTTTAACATTGTCTAATGGCGGCGCTAAGGGATTGAGACGCTGCATTTGAGGTCTGCAGCTTCTCCAAACTCTCACCCGCCTTACTGCCAAACAAACTCGAGCCGTCAAAGGGCATGTTGAGTAGTCTTGCCTGCACATCTGGTGCAAACCCAGACTTCCTCAATCAAGCAAATCTGCGTAATACCGTGCTAGCAGCCATGGATCTGCTGATGCTGTCTGCAGTATCCAAACCTGACTGGAGACATTCACTAATTGCCTCCTTACTATCTTTAATGATCGCCAAGAAGCCATCTCTTCACCTTCCGGGATCTGTTCAACCGCCATAGCGAGACAGTCCCACAGGATAAACGTAAATCTAGACAAAGTGCAAGTTACATTAGTTGATTTCAAAGCCATACTACCTGCAGTGAAAACCTTTTGCGGCAAGTCATCCACCCTCTTCTCATCCCTGTCAGGAGGGAGGGAGGGAGGGAGGGATGGATGGATGAGCAGACGGCCTGGTAGACCTCTGAACCACCAAGCTTTCAGGAGTGGGATGATAGTCCGGGTCACTGCTGGAAGGTCTGCAGCCACAGTTTCCGGAGTCCCCCAATTAGTGGAGACTTTTTGAGTGCATCATGTGGAAAGGTAAAATTGGGTCTTTCTGAGGACCCTGGTCGAAGAGGTCAGTCATATCATCTTGTTGGAACGATGGAGTAGGTCTCCTCCATCCCATAAATTCAATAACCTTCCCGATGTTTTCTGTACGATGAGTAAGCATGCACAGAGGGGTCAGGCCTGCCAAACTAACTCTGGTGAGGTATCCAAGGCACTAGCTGACTGGAGATTATCACACACATCTTTTAGTCTGGACCAAGCTGTGCGCATGTGCGCTTGCCCAGCTTCCTTTTGGGTGCCGCTCAGAAGATTTTTAGCAGCGCACACAGACAATTTCCACCTATTAAGAAAACATTTAATAAGGCACAAGTCACAGCAATTACTTGAAATGTTCTTTCTCTTAAAATAAGCAACTAGTCTTGATATTCTGCTCATTTGCATTACACTACTATACAAGAGTGACTGTAAACACCCAAAATCCCTATCAGCAAAATACACACATAAGAGGTTAAAAACTAATATGAAAAACTGGCTCCATGAACAGAAGAATCTAACCAAGATATTCCTGTACACATTAACCTGATAATGTTCCCTCCCCACCCATGACTCCTAAGCTTGATTCTACCACTTTTTTACCATATGACTAACTTCTGCCCCAGAACACATTAAGATGGTACCGGACAGCCTTGACTCTTCCTCTCTTGGCTCTGCGAAAGATTAGCAGATGTGTACGTACATCCACTTGTTTTATGTTTGTTTTAATATGAATAATATGAATAACATTCACATGCCAGAATTTCTATTACTCATTGTGCATTACAAAAAGCATCAACCATACGATGCACTCGAACTACCTGCTCTAATATCGGATACTGACTGTAGGTAAGCAGGCTACCTGGATGTATAACCTTATCCCATACTTCCTTTTCTTTGTACATATGTCACGCAAGTGTTTTGAAGCGGTCCCCTTGCAAGTTAACACATTATAAAACTCATATGAATTTGCCCTGTAAGGATTTTGAGAAGACAAATGTGCTGCTCAGTTCTCCTACTGTTGCATTACTAACATTACCCTATACGTGGAGAACAACATTGCAATATAATTTACTTATGGGAATGGACTATGCCTGGGATGGCTTGTCCATAGTATCAGGGCACTGGATATTCAGACTGGGGAATGCTTTCCACACAATCTGCCTCGTTTCCAAGTGTTCAGAGTTCCTTTGGGCATAGACCTTCACACATTCTATGGTAACTCGCTGCTATACAAAAACGGTTTCATGAAGCACTGTGTAATCCTACACAATGATATAAGGGTGGAGTATGTTGAAAACAATCTTGTATGCGCTGCCAAAGAATTGCGTACATGCAGAGTCGTGACATTCTTAAAATGCACATAATATGTTGAAGCATTAAATATGCCTTGCTTGCAAAGTATTGTGGGTCTGCAAATATCCCAGTGAGTGTTTACTGTACAATCCTTCACTTTTTACAGTGCTCTATCAACTAGTATTGGAGGCTAGCGCCAGGGCCAGGGAAGGGTATGGGTGGAAGAGCACAGGTCATCACTCCTTGCGGGTGATGAACAAAGCAGCACATTTCAAAAATCAAATCAGACGTTTCGGCAGTACACTGAAGGAAATGTGTTGCTTGTTTGCGGAAGGATAGGACATTCTAGTACCAGTCTAGACAAAAGCTCCTCCTTTTTCTTTCTATGATCAGTGGCTGAGGGCTTTTCAATATAACCATGAGCCCTGTGTGTATCGTCTCTAGCATCCCCCTGCATCTTATTTAACTGATAAAGAATTACAGAATAGGGATCCATAGTTATAGAAGAAGGCACTCAATCAGTTGTATCTCTGATGAATTGATGCTATTAACTTAAAAGGCATATATATGTGAATTTCTTCAGCAGGGCTCCATAATAAACCTCAGTAAGGCACTTATTTAATTTTATCTAGGCTGTGGTTTGGAAGGATGGGCAAAACTATAGACTTTATTATGTGCCCTGTCATTTAACTTCCTACGTCATGGGTATAAGCAGGTCTCTAATCAGATTTTGCTACCTACATTGGAATCAAATGATTTTTCAGGGAGTCGAAAAGTAATTTGCTTTGTCAATAGGTATACTGCTCAATAAAAGATGTTCTTCCCCTTAGAATTCCGGTTGAAATCAGGCGTTAATATTATTAGAGGTCCTTCCTATGCCACTGCTCTACTGGTCACTAATTCGAAAAAAGATCAGTGGAACGTTGTGGGTCGAAGCAACATTTTCATGGTTTCTCGTTTTTTTTGGGCACATTTTGTTTTTTTAGGGAGTAAAAATGGATGGTGTATATGTCTCTTAGCTGTAAGGCTGGTTTTATCAATACCCACAGGACACGTAATGTGGATAGTAAGCAAGGGCACAGGAATTTTTTATCATATTCTGAGGTGCAGTTATTCCGATGCAATAATCATCCGTACACACATTATTAGAAGCATGTTCTCCTGGCCCTTGAATTACTTCATTAAAGTGGCACTTGAACTCCTATCAGTATGTTTTTTGACACATTGCTTTTAATTGCCAGTAATTCATTGGCACATGTATTCTGTCAGAATTTCTTGACAGCCAAATATATTTGTGTTTTGTAGTACTTATTAGTGATTTTCCAGTGGCATAAAACATTTGCAAGGTACTGTGGCAGATGTTGAAGACTTGGACTGGTTGATGAGCTTTCTGTTTAATCACATATGACATTTTATTTTAGCCTTTGTGTTTGGGAGACGTGTTGTAAGATTTGTCAAGAATTGCAGTGGCTGGGAAGAGGAAATTCCTTTCCAAACTCTCTTCTGTGACAGAAGCTCACTAAATACGCATGGTCACAAAGTGGCTTACTTCATTAGTCAGTTGCGCACATGGAAAATAATGTGCTCACAACAGCAAACCAGTTGCGCACATAGAGAAAAATATTTAGAGGGAACATTGGTCTGGACTCGTCAGATATAAGTTCTTATGGCACATTGGGGGTGGCAAACTGTAGACAAAAAGGTGGTGAATTGTCAACAGAGGGTTGTTCTTCCTCATATCGCAGACAGACTTAAAATAGTCATTTAGGTAAATGCTGGTAAACATTGTCTTCTACTGTCAAAAGTTTCGACAATGTCAAATTAGTCGAAGACGGCTTAAACAATGGTGCCTGTTTAATTGGCGTCTACCTCGATTTCGGTGTCGACGGCTCCGACTCAGACGGGGTAGGCAACAACGTCGAAGCTAACAACGCCTTGCGCTTCTTCGACAGAACCATAGTTGGACTCTCCCCTTGACGCTTTTTCGTTGAACCGAGAACTTTCTCAAAGTGACACCGGCTTTAAGCTTGCCTTCGAAGATTTAGTCTTTGACTTCCACTTGTCGTCCTTATGCGGAGCGACTGGGCTATTGCTGGTCATTCGAGGGGGTTGAGGCCGCAGTCTCGAAGATTTGCATCATCTCACTACGAAATGCGTCTCACTTTGCAGGGGAATCTTATTTCGTAGCACACCCGATTACCTCTGTGGAGGAGTCACTGGAGTTTGAACGGGACCAATGGTGTCTCTTCTTGGCCTTCTTAGAGTAAGAAGAAGAGTGGTGCGATCGACTCCTCGATCCGGATCTTTTCGATTTTTTTGCATCAGGAACAACCCCTTGACTCAATGGCCTTTTTCTCCCTTTTCGAAGGTGACTTCAACGCCAACCTCTCCACCGCCAGTTTACATCTACACTACCTGAGAGCCTACTCTGTCATTGCCCGACAGGATCGACAGTCGGCGGTACAGTGCCCCGAGCCCAGACACCACATCTTTTGAAACCAGACTTGGGAGTCGACAGAGTTGAAGAAGACATTTTCTAACGAAAATCTTTCACTCGAAGCGTGCCTTAATTCACTAGAAGCGTTAGCGCAGAAAAACAGAAATGAAGCCCGTGGGCGCTGCATATGTCATTTATACTGATGATGATGTCGAACGGAGGCCCTCGAGGGACATCGACTCGACGACATTGCATACAGTGGCCTCTGTCGAAAATTTCCGAAGCATCATAGATGGAGATGCATTGTTTTGAGATGAATGACTCGCAAAAACACGCTCTTCCTTAGGTTAATTCAATTGGACTATATTGGGTGAATCATGTTTATAGTCGTATTATAAACGTTCAAAGTCCATGTGTACAAAGTATGTATTATCTAAAGGTTTCAGCCGGCACGTGTTTCGACAATCAAGTCGTTCTCAAGGCTGACAAATGAAATGATACATGCTGAAATGATAATGTCACATTAAATTATCAAAAACCATATTGCATGATAATGTTTGCCACAACAGTAATTTGAAATAAATCAAAATAGGTTTCACATACCCAGTTCAGTAGAAACATGTACATTAGTAGCACGAAGGGAGCAAAAGAAGATAGAATGACAAAACATTACAAATGCATAAATAATGCTCATTCAATGAAAATGGTGGGTTAATAAAGTCATTTTGCATGTGTGTCATGCATCACCCATGCGTGGACATCACCGCAAAACGTCACCATTGGAAAGTGTCCCATGTCTATGTGTGAATGAGGTTGAATATGTGTACTGTGCTGTGACTGCAGATTAATTAGTATTCTAGAGTGACTAATAAAGGAATTACGAGACCGAACAGTAAATGTTAGATTGTTAGGGCTGGCGATATCAGAGATGTGTTATGACTAACATTGACCGATGAGTGATATTATACGTGGTAGCTAGTTAATTTTGTGCTATCCCACCTCGCATCCTATTCAATATTCGGTATGTAAATTCAAATGCGATGTAGTTGCTTAGTTCTATGAGATATGAGTTGTTGTTATCGGTGATATAATGTGAAGATACGTTATAAAATACTGAAGATGAGCTATATATTAATAAACATTAAAGTTGTTGCACTGCGTTGTGTTATGTATTGAACCAAAATAGTGCATGCTCACCATCCAGTATTGTAAAGCGTTCTGTCTCATGTATGTGAAAATCACTTATGGCTCGTTAGATCTGTGCACCAGTTGCGCTGTTCTCATTAAGAGTGGTCTGCCAAATACAGAGAAGATATCCTATCAGCAAATATCTGGTCCAATAATGTCGTACCTAATTAAATAATCCAATGTTAACGTCTTACGTTAACATCTTGCACTTACCCATATATCTGGGTTCAATAATGAATCGAATTAAAGTTGAAAAGGGGCGAGTCTGCTGAACGCAGCAGCGTGTTATATACTAAGAGAACCTTAAGGTGAACATAAATTGAGCGTTACTGCGCATGCTCTATGGCATAATAATGTAATATGAGTGCGTATGCGCGCTAAATGTTGTCAGCATTACGTTACACGAGCATGTGAGAATGTAGTGTCATGGATAGGCGCATGACCACTATGTTAATGCCAATGGAAACAAATGTTAAAGCCAAGTGTATAGTAGCAAACAGTCCTTAAAATGGTGACATTAGGTGTGGCGCCCGAGCCCCATGGTGCACGACACACCTGCATACATTTTACAGATCAAAAAGATGAAGCAATATGAATTAAGCATCATGAAAATCAGAAATGTGTACATCCTTACCCTGTTGGCGAAGTATTTTGTCATCAACCATAGCAGCTTCCCTTGAGGATATGATACGCTATACAATCATGATTAACTCTACAGCTAGAAATGTTGAGGTTGAATCACTTCATCCAGATATATGGGTAATGTTCCACAATATGAAGAAGTCTTAAATAGTTATGGATGGTGTTCTCATACAATTATCATAGGAATACATGCATCTCATTGTCAGTGTTGAGACCTATTTGGGTGCATCGAAAAAGACAAATAGACTAAGCTTCCATTTGTCTCAGCTTGAGGGTGATGTCACTCCCTCTTTTACCCAATTTAGCCTTCTTCAGTCCCACAAAACGGATATCTTCCTTATTGTCTGTTTGGTGTTTAGTTTGCCAATGGAGCACAAGTGGCAATCTTGCATTCTGGCTACTTAAACTAGCCAAGTGCTCACGAATTCTAAAACGTACCTGTCTGATAGTGGAACCAATATAAGTTTTTGCACAAACACATCTCAGTGCATATACAACATGAGTAGTTGTACAGTTGATAAAGTCACGTATCTGTACTTTTCGGCCATTCATTTCTATATGTTGGGTCACGTTGTTGTCCACATATTTAAACATTGAGCAACTACCACATTTATGAAAACCAGAAAAAGGGGACAACCATGTTCTATTATTACTGGGTAATACATTCCTAATCTGTAAAAAGTGAAGGACTGATTTTGTCCAATATTGTTTCTGATCTAGTGAATATAAATCTAGATTTGTCTGCCAAACAGGATCTAATATCCTTGTCAAGTAGTAGTATGTCCCAATGTCTATACAGTAATCGGTATGAATGTTTTGAATCCCAGGAGAACTTGGTGATCACATCAATAGTAGGTTGAGTCAGAGATGCATGATTTTTAGGCTGCAAGGTGGTGGCTCTATCCATAGTGTGATATCCACTAAGATTCTTGCTTATGCTTTCTCTAGAATAGCCTCTCTGGTTAAATTTGGTAGATAAAAGTGTACATTCACGTCTTGGTTTTTGTCGCAGTTCCTACGTGCCCTATAAAATTCACCCCTCAGGATGTTCTGAATGGTCGATGGCAACCAGTAGAAAATAGAGTAGAATTTTCCTCAGATGGCTTACGAAATGTCTTAGTATTAATACGCCCATCTTCTATAAAGATTATGAGATCAAGAAAATCAATATTTGAAGTACTGTGTTGTGCTGTGAATTTAATACCAAATGTGTTATTGTTGATATGAGCAAAGAATTGTAGTAGTTCCGGTGTGGAGCCCGGCCAAATCATAAAAAACATCTATGAATCTTTTCCAAATCACAATTTTGTACTTTTACTGAATATTGTTCAGAATGTGTTTCTCTTCCATTTGTGCCATAAACAAATTGGCCAAGGAAGGGGCATACTTGGGCCCCATCGCTACGCCCTTTACCTGAACATAATATTGGTCATTAACCCTTTAAGTGCCAAGGACGAGGTATCTCGTCCTTGGAAGTACACACGCAGTGCCAAGGACGAGATAGCTCGTCCTTTTCGGCACCTTGTTTTGAGCGATCCCTGCAAAGCAGGGATCGCTCAAAACTGTAATCCAACCCCCGGGCTATGTGAGGGGGAGGTCCCCCCTCAATGCCCGGGGGTTGGATTTCCTTCAGTTTCACGCCGACGTGCGTGACGCACGTCGGCGTGAAACGGAAAGTAATTCCACCGCAGCAGCCATTTTCGGCTGCTGCGTTGGAGAGAGAAGGTGAGTGCCCTTCTTGTTCCGCCTCGATCTCCGGCTGTATTTCAAGCCGGAGATCGAGGCGGGTATTGTTGGAAAGGGGAGATCTTCCCATTGTGTGGCTTTGCTGCCCGCGGATCGGGCGCAGGGCGCCTCAATCCGCGGGCAGCAACGTCACGGATCAAACGAAGATCCTTTTGTGACGCGTGGGGGAGGGGGGCTGCTTACTAGGTAAGCGGCCCCCTTCCCCCGTGGCCCCAAAGCATGGGGCCACAGCGCCAGGGACCCCCTGGGGCAGATGATCACTGCCCCCAGGGGTGGGGGGGGAAAAAAAAAAAAAAAAAAAAAAGTCGAGGGAAGGAGGGGGGTGGGAGGGGGTTTTGGGCCCTGGAGCCCACTGGGCCACCAGGGATTGACCTAAAAGTGGTGTCCCTGGAAAGGGGACTTTCTCCCCTTTCCAGGGACACCACTCATATGCCGCATTGCTGGTCACGGATCAGCAACCCACTGAACCACCATGGATCTGTTTGTGAGTTGGGGGGGAGGGGGTCTGCTTCAGGTAAGCAGCCCTCTCCCCCCTCCCCGGCCCCCAAAGCATGGGGACACATTAAAATGAACCCTGGGGGCAGATGACTGACCATCTGCCCCCAGGGAAATATATAAAAGAAAACATAATAATAATCCGAGGGATGGGGGGAGGTGGGAGGGGGTTTGGGGTCCTGGGGCCCACTAGGCCACCAGGGATTGAGCAGAAAGTGGTGTCCCTGGAAAGGGGACTTTCTCCCCTTTCCAAGGACACCACATATGAGGCATTGCTGGTCACGGATCGGCGCAGAGCGCTCGATCCGTGACCAGCAACCCACTAGACCACCATGGATCTCTGTGAGGGGGGGGGGGGAAGGGGGCTGCTTCAAGTAAGCAGCCCTCTCCCCCCTCCCGACCCCAAAGCATGGGGGCACGTGCATGTGAACCCTGGGGCAGATGGCTGACCATCTGCCCCAAGGGAATGTAAAATAAAAAATAAAAATGAAATGATGGGAAACAGGGTTGGGGGAAGGGGTGGGGGCCACTAGCCACCATGGATTTTTTACTGAATGAAAGGGGGGGGGGGTGTCCCCCCATGGGGGGGTGCCCCCCCAACCGAAGTAGAAAGGGGGCACCCCTTGTAACCCTCCCTGGGGGCAGATATCTGTTCCTAGGAAGGGGCATCTGACCCCAGGGAGGTATGCATGAGGTGGGGCCCCCCCTATCTGCCCCCAGGGAGGGTTGTATGAGGTGGGGCCCTCCATTTGGGGTGGGGGGGGTTGAGGGTCACCCCCCGTTGAGGTACATCATGCGCTGCCAATTTAGGGTGGCCCTCAGCCCCCCCCTAAAAAGCAGCCTGTGATTTTGTATATTTTTTTTTGTTTACCCAACTTGGCTTGGTGCAGATGGGCCCATTAGTGTGGCTATCTGCCCCCAGTGTGCCCAAACCCTACTGCCCCATCTATTGGGGGTCCTGCCCCACCTTTTGGGGTGGCCCTCTCCCCCCTCACCCCAAATGGAGGTGGGGTGTACCTCACGCAGCCGTTTGAAGGAGGCCCAGGGAGGCCTGCATGAGGTGTGTCCCCCAGCCATTGGGGGTGGGGTGGGGGGGCACCCCAAAAGGTGGGGCAGGACCCCCAATAGATGGGGCAGTAGGGTTTGGGCACCCTGGGGGCAGATAGCCACACTAATGGGCCCATCTGCACCAAGCCAAGTTGGGTAAACAAAAAAAAAATATACAAAACCACAGGCTGCTTTTTAGGGGGGGCTGAGGGCCACCCTAAATTGGCAGCGCATGATGTACCGCAACGGGGGGTGGCCCTCAACCCCCCCCCCACCCCAAATGGAGGGCCCCACCTCATGCAACCCTCCCTGGGGGCAGATATCTGCTCCTAGGAAGGGGCATCTGACCCCAGGGAGGGATGCATGAGGTGAGGCCCCCCCTATCTGCGCCCAGGGAGGGTTTCATGAGGTGGGGCCCTCCATTTGGGGTTGGGGGGGGTTGAGGGCCACCCCCCGTTGCGGTACATCATGCGCTGCCAATTTAGGGTGGCCCTCAGCCCCCCCTAAAAAGCAGCCTGTGGTTTTGTATATTTTTTTTTGTTTACCCAACTTTGCTTGGTGCAGATGGCCACATTAGTGTAGCTATCTGCCCCCAGGGTGCCCAAACCCTACTGCCCCATCTATTGGGGGTCCCGCCCCACCTTTTGGGGTGGCCCTCTCCCCCCTCACCCCAAATGGAGGTGGGGTGTACCTCACGCAGCCGTTTGGAGGAGGCCCAGGGAGGCCTGCATGAGGTGTGTCCCCCAGCCATTGGGGGTGAGTGGGGACAGGGCCCCCAAAAATGGTGGGACAGGCCCCCCCAGTGGGTGGGGCAGTAAGGTTTGGGCACCCCGGCGCCAGATTGGCACACCAATGTGACCCTCTGCACCAAGGGGAGTTGGGTTACCAAAGGAAAAAAATGAAAATGGTGGAACGCTTTTTAGGGGGGGCGGTGGGGCACCCCAAAGGGTCAGGGAATTTTCTAATGGGATGGGGCGTTGACCCCCTTCCCCCCACCCGCAATGGAGTGGGTGCCAAGTCATGCAGCCCTTCCTGGGACCAGATATCTGCTCCTAGGAACGGACGCCTGAGCCCAGGGAGGAGTGCAGGACAACCCCCCCCCCTATCTGCCCCCGGGGAGGGCTACATTTTGCTGGTGTGACCGTAGGTAACATGTTATTTGTTTTGTTTACAGCTTTTTCTACCCGAGCAGCTGCAACGTTATGCGAGTACTGTTTTTTATTATTCTATGGTTAGGGCCCACTGTCAGTGGGGTGGGTAAGACTGAGGCTGGATTGTTGGTGGTGTGGGTGGGAATGGCCCGTCTGGGCAGATCACCTCCAACTGTCCTGGAGTTGCGGCTGGGCTGCATTACAGCTTTTCCCTTCGGGGAAGTATTGGCATACTGCCGAGACTCCTTGGTGGGGAGAAGCTGTAACGCAGGGCAGCCAGGGCTCCAGCAAAGTCAGCAGTAATATCCCTGGCCTTGGGCACCCTTCTCCCATGTGGGTCTTTGCTGGTGGTTCTGGGTATTACATTCTGGGCCGATTTGCGTAAGTCAGACCTCTGTGGATTCCCACGGGTGTCCTCTTTTGGGAAATGCATGGTGTTCCCTGTTTCCCTTGCTGGCTGCGACACCCTAGGCCCAAATCTGTAGGTTGCCCACATGAACAAAATGGGCAGTGGCGAATGGCTTGGGGTTCCCAGTCGGTTACCTTTTTTCCTTTTGCGCCCCCGGTAGGTGCACCCACACATGTGAGGTACCGTTTTCATCGGGACACGTGTGGGGACACGGGAAGGTAGGCCACGTGTTGTTGGCGGTGTGTTTCGGTGGGTGGCCAGAGCGAAATGTCTGAGAATTGTCTTCATTTCCGGCCAATTTCAGAGACATTTCCCTGTGTCCACTCACCGAAACACATCGCCAACAGCAGATGTCATACCTTCTCGTGTTCCCACAGGTGTCCCGATGAAAACGGTACCTCACATGCGTGGGTGCACCTACCTGGCCGGCAAGGGGCAAAAAGCGTTTTTTCCCCCACATTTCGGACTTTGCGGGTGTGTCTGGGTAAAAAATTCTGGGGCGATGTGCGCAAATCACACCTCTGCGGATTCCCACAGGTGTCCTCTTTTCGGAAATGCATGGGGTTCCCTGTTTTCCTCGGTGGCTTGGACACCCGAGGCCCATATCTGTACATTGTGCCGGTCGGCAGAATGTCTGAGATTTCCCTCTGAAAACAGACTTGGGGTTACTTGTGTTTTAGGCTTTCCCCTTGGCGGCCAGGTAGGTGCACCCACACATGTGAGGTACCGTTTTCATCGGGACACCTGTGGGAACGCGGGAAAGTAGGCCATGTGTTGTTGGGGGCGTGTTTCGATGGGTGAGTCGAGCGAAATGTGAGGAAAATGCGTATTTTTTTCCACATTTCGGACTTTGCGGGGGTGTCTGGGTAATAAATTCTGGGGCGATTTGGGCATATCATACCTCTGCGGATTCCCCAGGGTGTCCTCTTTTCGGAAATGCATGGGGTTCCCTGTTTTCCTTGGTGGCTTGGACACCCGAGGCCCATATCTGTATGATGTGAGAGTGTGACATTTCCGGTGTGAAAACAGACTTGGGGTTACTTGTGTTTTAGGCTTTCCCCTTGGCGGCCAGGTAGGTGCACCCACACGTGAGGTACCGTTTTCATCGGGACACCTGTGGGAACGCGGGACGGTAGGCCATGTGTTGTGTTTGTGTGGTTTTCATAACGTTTTGACCCATTTGCTGGAGCCCTTTGTCTCACAACCCTTTCTTTTCCCAAATGTGACCTACATTTAGTCGCTGCTTTAGCCACCATACACTTTTGTAACCTGCACAAGTCACCTACCCTTGAAAAGGTCTGCCTGTGCTCCTTCAAAATATGTATGGCTGCCGTTCCTCACCACATTGGTTTTCCCAATTTACACATGCTAAATGCGTCTGGTCAGGCCGTGAGCGTAAAACTCCTGTGTACCATGGCTCAGTGTTTGGCTTGTGGTATTGCTTGTTTTGTAC
The DNA here is from genome assembly GCF_040938575.1 of Ambystoma mexicanum. Classification (NCBI taxonomy): domain Eukaryota; kingdom Metazoa; phylum Chordata; class Amphibia; order Caudata; family Ambystomatidae; genus Ambystoma; species Ambystoma mexicanum. The sequence goes on from NC_090923.1 coordinate 726,023,662, forward strand.
AAACACTACAAAAATGGTATGCTCTCCTAACTGCAAGAGTCCGGGGAATGTAGCGGAGCATTGCTTTTCTCAAAATTCATAGAAGCCATTGCCGTACCAAGCCAACCATGTCCAACACATACCTTTTTTTTCAGTCATTTTCCCGCTTTTCCCCCATTCGATGGCAGTTTCCCCTACCTAGTTGTTGGCTGACCTATGCAAATCACCCCTTCCTAAACTTGGAATTTTGTCTACTTTTCAGAAATATATGCCTTTCTGTCCTCCAATTTGGCTTTCCTGCTATTTTCTTCCATTCCGTCCATGCATGTCCAATTGGCAAAAATGGCAAAAATCGCCTACCTCTCACCAAACGGTTGATAACCCCATCAAAATATTTTTTTTCCATTTCCACTCAACCTGTTCCTGAAAGCCAACACATTGGGGAACTCAGCACAGCAAACCATTTGTTCCTAGCTCTTACAAGGAAAAAACCACAGGCTTCTTTGTACATCATTTTATTGGCATTTTTTGAAAAAACCCAAAATTTTCGCACATTTTCCTTATTTTCTCTCACCCCCCTACAGCAACCTGGGATTCCTGGGTGGCGTTACGACCGCCTACATATGGGAAAAAAAGGAGCCAAATTTGGCCGAGATATCTCATGTAACGAAAAAGTTACAAGCCATTGAATGGCCACATACCAAAATCACCAAAAAAGGCTCTGGCACTGGGGAGAAATACCCCCCATGGCACTTAATGGGTTAAATAAGAACACAATGTTTTCAAGAGTAAATGTAAGAAACATCTTGAGCATAGAAATGCGTGATCTATATGAAGCAGATGCTCTACGATAAGCATAATTCAAACATGCAACTACTAATTTGTGATCTATGCTTGTGTAAAGGGCAGATGCATCTAAGGTAACCAAAATAAAATGAGATTGCCATTCAATTTGTGCAAGTATTTGCAACACATGTGTAGTGTCTCTCATATATGAAGGCATCTGTATTACGTGATGTTTGAGTGCATTGTCTAGGTACTTAGATAAGCCTTCGGTGGCCCAGCCAATTCCACTCATTATAGGTCTAACATCAGTTAAGTATTCAAAAGGTTTATAGATTTTAGGTAAAAAATAAATAGTCGGCATAATAGGCTCTGTAATAATTAGAAACTTTTTTTCATCATCCGTTAGATACCCCAAGGAGAACCATTCATTGATCATATCCAACATTTTCCTGACTATCTCCTTGGTGGGGTTAGCTCTTAAGTGTTGATAACAATTTGGGGTATCTAAATGTTGTTTGGCCATCGAGTGTTAAGAATAACTATATTGCCCCCCTTGTCGGCTTCTTTTATGATAATCATTTGATCCTTTGATAGTCTGTTCAAAGTGATTTTTCCTACATCACGAACTAGGAATACATTTTCTAATCTGACCACAGGGGAACAAAAATCGCTTTGAACAGCATTATTTATGCATTCATAATGTTTTGTCATTCTATCTTTTGCGCCCATCGTGCTACTAATGTACGCGTTTCTACTCAACTGGGTATGTGAAACCTATTTTGATTTATTTCAAATTACTGTTGTGCGAAACATTATCGTGCAATATGGTTTTTGATAATTTGATGTGCCATTATCATTTCAGCATGTATTATTTCATTTGTCAGCCTTCAGAACGATATGATTGTCGAAACACATGTCGGCTGAAACCTTTAGATAATACATACTTTGTACACATGGACTTTGAACGTTTATAATATGACTATAAACATGATTCACCCAATTTAGTCCAATTGAATTAACCTTAGGAAGAGCGCGTTTTTGCAAGTCATTCATCTCAAAACTTTACCTTATTCTGGGTGTGAGTAGGCTTGCCCACATATTGACCCCGACAACACATCTCAAATCCTATCAACTAAAACTGGGACGCGTTTAGCGCACACACTGGGTTATTGCCTGCCACCTTTACTTTTTTAGGTGGAGATGTAGATCATAAGATGAGGAATACGTGGGAGGACAAAATCAATTCGAAATACAATTCTACAATGACAAAAGAACAAGTTACTTACCAACTGTAACGTTCTTTCGATTGGATGTTCCTCCAACATATTCCTCATCTTAGATATTCATATCGTCTGCTTTGCTGCTTCGTAAAAAAATAATTTCCACACCAGAGGGCGCTGTGCTTGATGTCGTGGCATCGACGTCCCACTAGGGCTGCCCTAGAGTGTAGATGTCATCTGTAGTATAAAAAGGCTCGAACCGCGCCCTTTGGCTTCAGTTGTGTTTTTTCGATATTTCCAACTGATGAGTTGAAAAGGCATCTCCTTAGACAGTAAGCTCTCAAGGAACATTGAGTGTAAAATACGTAAACTGTACCGAGGGATAGGCTGGGAGGGTGGATGAGGAATACGTGGGAGGAACATCCAATCGAAAGAACGTTACAGTTGGTAAGTAACTTGTTCTTCGAATGGATTGTGTCCTCCCACATATTCCTCTTCTTAGATAGACTCCAAAAGCCGTGAAAATTTGGAGGAGGGAGTACTCATTCATTTTACTCATGGACCGTATGTAGAACAGCTTTAGCAAAAAGACCCCCTTGGGATGAGGTGGAATCTAAACAATAGTGTTTCACAAAAGAGTTCATTGACGACCAGGTGGCTGCTGCACAAATATGTTGCACCTGGATACCCCTCCAAAGAGCCGTAGAAGTCGCCATGCCCCTAGTAGAATGAGTTTTTAGCCCATCTGGAGGTTCTTTACCTGCCATTCTGTAACACTCTCCAATTGCTAGAATTATCCATCTGGATAAGGTCTGTTTCGTTACTGCCAGGCCCAATTTGTGGCCGGTGTATCCAATCAAAATTTTGTCACTATGCCACCATTTTGCCAGTCTAGAAATGTAAAAGCTGAGAGCCCTCTTTAGGGCCAGCATGTGAAGCCTTTCTTCCTCCTTACTTGCATGAGGGGGAGTATAGAAAGATTGCGAAGTGATCTTCTGCGACAAGAGAAATTGAGAAACTATTTTCGGTATAAATGAAGGTTTGACTCCAAGTATAACTTTGTCTTTATGAAAGATGGTGTGAGGAGGCTTACAAGAGGGCTTGTAACTCACCCACCCTGTGGGCTGATGTAATAGCCACTAGTAGGATTGTCTTCAAAGTGAGAAGCCTTAGCGGACAAGAATGCAAAGGCTCGAAAGGAATGCATGTAAGGAATGTTAGTACTAAATTTAGATCCCAAACAGGGACTTGAAAAGGGACTGGCGGATACAGATTTGTGAGACCTCTTAAGAATTGAACAATCAGTGGAATGTTAAAGTAAGATACTTCTTCAGAGGAGCGCTTCAAAATAGAAAGCGCAGGCAAGTATCCTTTCATTGTAGCAATTGGAGGCCTCGATTGGCCAAACGTAATGGGAAAGAAAGTACCATAGGTGTACCACATAGAAAAGGATCCACATTCTTATCTTTGCACCAGTTACTGAATTTGTTCCGACGACACAGGTACAAAGATTTTGTTGCTGGCCTTCTGGCCGAAAGCAAAACCGCTATTACGTCGTCCGGGAGGTCTCAATCCTTATATCTCAGCCTCTCAGAAACCAAGCCGGAAGACTGAGTGTCTTGACCTCTGGATGGAGAACCCGACCTTCCTCTTGCGAGAGAAGATCCTCTTAGTGGAGGACGTATTGGAAGGCAGATGGACATTTCCAGAAGCTCTGGTTACCATGTCCTCCTGGCCCAATCCAGGGCATTTAGGATCATGGTTTTCCTGAACTTTCTCAACCTCCAGATTACATGAGGAATCACGGGGACTGGAGGAAACACGTTTAGAAGTGGAAATTCCCGGTCCACTATGAACGCACCCCCTAGTGCTCCTTTTGGAGGAAATTCCCTTGAGCAGTACAGTTTGCACTTCCTGTTGACACCGGTCACAAACAGATCCACTTGTGAGGTTCCCCAGAGGGTGAAGATCTCTTGAAGGACTTTCTGAGCTAGTTCCCACTCGTGGGACACTGCTCTGCCTGCTCAGAGCGTCCGCCGACGTGTTCTGCCCTCCGGTTAGGTGAACTGCCGTCAGAGAAATTCCTTCTTGTATTGCCCAGAACCAGAGCTGCATTGCCTCTCTGCACAGTGGTAATGACCCTACGCCTCCTCTCTTGTTGAGGTAGTACATGGCCACTGTGTTGTCCGAGATTATCGGGACATTCTTTCCCCGTACATAGGGCTGAAAGATTGCCCTCAGCTCCAAAAGGTTGATGTGTAGTTTGAACTCCGATGGAGACCAATGACCGCCGATTGTCAGATCGTTGGTGTGGGCTCTCCCCCCCTGGTGAGCGAGGTGTCTATCACTACTGTTATCTTCAGCCATGGTTGCCAAAAAGATTCTCCCTTGAGAATATTGTCCTTGCAAGCCCACCATAGCAGATCTTGAGCCACTCTGGCCGAAACTTGCAAAAAATCAGACATATTCCCCAAAAATTGGGACCATTGAGTCCTGAGGACCCATTGAAGGGATCTCATTCTCAATCTGGCCTCTGGTACCAGGAAAATGCAAGATGCCATGAGGCCGAGCTACTTAAAAAAATTGAAGGCCGGCAGATGCTGGGCATTCTGGAACTTTGTTACCATCTGCAGAATGTGATGAGCGCTCGCCTCAGTAGGCAAGGCTTTGCCTGAGGAAGTATCCAGGACTGCTCCGATGAATTGCAGTCTTTGGAATGGTATCATATTTGACTTCTTATAATTGAGGGAGAAGCCCAGTCTGTGTAAGAAGTGGCAGGTCATGGTCAGATGTTCTTGGGCCTGTTCGGGTGAACGCGCCCTGATTAACCAATCGTCCAGGTAAGGGTAGACATGAATCCCACCTCTCCTGAGACTCACTGTCACTACCGCCATCAGCTTGGTGAAAACCATTGGTGCGGAGGTCAACCTGAATGGCAGAACTCAAAACTGATAGTTAGAACTGCCAATCGCAAACCTCAGATACTTTCTATGCTTGGGATGGATCGGCACATGAAAATAAGCATACTGAAGGTCCAATGATACCAACCAGTCCTGGAGCTGGAGAGCCTGAAGGATCTGAGAAAGAGTTACCATCTTGAACTTGTCCTTCCTGAGGAACTTGTTCAAGTTTCTTAAGTCCAAGATGGGTCATAATCATCTGTCCTTCTTTGGGATGAGGAAGTATGGGGAATACCAACCCTTGTTGCTCTCCGCTACAGGTACATGTTCTATTGCACCTTTCTCTAGCAGGGTCACAATTTCATGCAACAGGAGCAGATCTGGAATTTAGAGTTGTATCCTGGTGGATGGTCTTGAGGCCTTTTTTGAAAAGGAAGGCGGTAACCTTGAACCACTGTTTCCAGTGCCCAAGCATCTGACGTAATGCCCCGCCATTCGTTCAGATGCTGAGAGATCCTGCCTCCCACCAGGGTCTTGTGGGTCAAGGCCTCAGAGTGGCTTTGAGGCAGGTGCTGAGGGGGCAGATGCCGCTGCTGATCTAGCACCCTTTCCTCGTCCACCCCGAGGACATTTTCTTTGTCCTCTTTGACTGGACTGTCATTTTTCTCTTCCAAATGAGGAATAAAAACGAAAAGGACATCCTCGATAGGAAGATGAGCCCGAGTAGGAGTGTTGCTGAGGTTGTCGTATGGAGGCGCTAAGTGACTAAGCTGCTGCCTTGGAGGTCTGCAGCTTCTCCAAGCTTTCATCCGCCTTGCTGCCGAAAAACCGCAACTCGTCAAATGGCATATTAAGAAGTCTGGCCTGCACATCTGGTGCAAAGCCCGACTTTCTCAGCCACGCAAACCTGCTTAGCACTGTGCTAGACGCCATGGACCTGCTGGTGCTGTCAGAAGAGTCCAGTCCTGACTGCAGGCATTCCCCCATAGCCACCACCCTGTTCATAATATTTCAATATACAGAGTCTGCATGATCAGCAGGGTCAGGCTTATCAAATTCTAACTCAGGTGACGTGTCTATACCACTAGCTCTTTGTAGACAGAGGTCAGACATTTTGGACTGAGGCTCAATTAATTCTTCTGGGACATCTTTTGTACCATATTTTACCCCAAAAGGGGAAATCTCCTCCTCAGAGGATTGCTCCTCATAAAAAGAGGCAATAGACATGGAAAATTATTTATTTTTTATTTGTTTTTGGTCCTATTACAATAAAAAAAAAACATTTTAAGACCTCTACAAAATATGAAAATAGAAGTAATCATATACATATTTCATTAGAGTCACATTTTTAACAATAGTATCAAGTTTCGAAATCGTATAAACTTCATCTAATTCATATAATTCATATAAAATCCTAAAGACAAATCGAGAAACGGTTAACATTTCAATTCCTTACATTTTGTAACTCTTAAATTTGCTTAAATTCAGCATTAATCAATGCCTTTAAAAAGTAAAAAGGATAGTAAAAACAAAAGTGGGAAACACCTCCCTCAAATAATTGGATGCAATATAACACAATATAGAAAGATCAAATAAAAACAAATCAAATAACCTAAACAATTACGGCAGGTCCGCTATCAAATAATATCAATTCCTTTTCCATATGCTTGCAGAAACGTACTCATAAATTAAGGGTTCATGCAATCCTTGCATCATTCTAGACCATAGGAATTTAAGACAATCTTCATAATCAATACTGACAAATTTCATAAATCGATTAGTCCGCATGTTCTTGAAATGAGGACAGTAAAGTACGAGATGCTTCAATATTTCAAATGGTTCATTACATCCTGGAAAATGGCATCCCAACTTTTTTGTTTCGTGACCTTTCCAATGCTGGGTTCTTTCTCTTGTATAGAAGAGATTGAGTCTATATCTTATATATACTTTTCTTGTACGTTCACATGGAAATAGCGTGATGTGATCGTATCAGGGGATATGCTGTTTAACAAATACACCGTATTCTTTATACAACTTATAGGTCATAATTTGTTCAATCGTTAAACACCAATCCATCTCGAATAGCTTTTTTAGCGAAACCGGGACGATGACGATAGACCTGGAAAAAGTATTTTCTTGGCACAAGGTGAAAGATTTTACCCGTGCTTTGTGAAGGAACCGACCTTGGTTTTGCCAAAGGCGTCGATATTGGTGCCGGAATCAATGTTGCCCTCGACAAAGGCATCGATGGAGCCCATTAATGTTTGCTCTAGTTTAGAGCCCATGGCCGATATGATTAGGGAGTGCCAAGGGAAGAAGGGAATCAGGCTGGGGGCACCACCGGAGATGGTCTTCCTCTATATGGATGATGTCTTTCTGTACATCAGAGACCCATATATTAATCTGCACCCAACAATGCAAGACAACACAGAGTTTGGGGAGAAATCGAGATTTACAATTAATTACGGCAAGTCCAAAATATTTACCCTGATAGATAAAACGGCTAGGCCACAAGGAGCGTATCCTCTGAAATGGACAACTGGGGGAATCTAATATTTAGGAGTCTGGATAGCTAGGGACAAAAGGTCCCTTCCTTCTCTCCCAGAACTATGCATCCAAGGAGACATACATCTTGGACAAAATGAAAAGATGCAGGAACGTTCCACTTTCACTGGCTGGCAGGTAACTACTGCTGAAAATTGTCCTTTTGCCTAAACTATTATATCTACTCATCAATGTGCAGCTATGGTCGGGTAATGAGTACTTCAGCGCACTCCACCGGTCCCTCTCGCAGTTTCTCTGGAATGCAGGTGCAGTCTCAGAAAAGTGGGCACACTTAGCACAGCCGTATGACACGAGAGCTATTGACTTGCTGGCCAAGCACATTTCACATATTACTGGTATGGCGGGAAGAGGGGTCCCCTCTGCAATTTCACCTTGAGTGCCAAGCAGCTGATAAGACGACGCCAGAACCCTCCACCTTAGTACTACGTACACAAATGACTTCCCATTTGATCCAGTGCACACCACTATTGGGGCAAGGCAGAGAATATTTCATAGGATGGGTGTGAGCCCACCCCTACTACAAATGGCTCCCTCTGTGGCGGTTTGCGGACTAGAACTGACTTGGGAATAGCTTGATCTGCGTCTCATGAGAAAAACAGATATCGGGCAGTGGGAGACCTATTTCCGGAGGGTACGTTTCTCAGCCACAGACTTGGAAACAGGGACACACACAGGCACTAGGGCGGAAATCCTGCAATATTATAGACTCAGAGCAGCGGTATTCAGGCTTTGGGAGGGCTACCCTAATAAACCCCCAGAGGGCGAGCTCCTGGCATATACCTTCAACTCTTAGGGATGCAGCAGAATACTTGCCATGGCTTGATTGCGGACAAGTCATTGGGGTTGAAACCCTCTGCTAAAAACAAAAATGGGTAAAAAGAGCTACAGGTCGAAATAGCCGATGAACAGTGGGCCAGGATGTGCTCGCTGACCAAGACTGTCACTTAATTCTAGATTTAAGCACATTCAGTACAAGATAATACACAAATTACACTACACCCCCAGCAGGCACAGACAGAGGGTGTCTGATAAGTGCAGAAAGGAGGTGCATGGGTACTGTAGGGTTACAAATACAGACCCAAGTGCGAGGGTTGCCAGGAGGCAGTGCGGGTGCGAGGCAGTGTGGGCAAGTACCTGGGCCTGAAATGAGAGGGTAACCAGGTGCATGATGCCAGGCAGAACAGATCAGGGGAGAGGAGGAAAGAATGCAGAAGCAAAGAGGAAGGCCTTGAGGTGCTTCCAGAACCGGAGAAGGTTCTCCTCGAGTTTTAGAGTGGCAGGGAGGCTGTTCCAGAGGGAGGCCCCAGCCGAAGACAGATCTACCCCCAGCTCGTTTCTTTGACAAACGACTGACCCTGAGGGAGTTGAAGGAGTGAAGTGCTCGAGAGGGAAGGTATTTATGGAGGGAAAGTTGAAGGTATCTTGGACCCAGGCCCCAGAAAGCCATGTGGATAATACAAAGGGTCTTGAATTTAATCCTTGCAGCCACTGGGAGCCAATGAAAAGATTTCAGGGCTGGAGAGATACGATCCCAGGGCTTGAGGCCAAGCACAAGTCTCGCAGTCCTGTTCTGGATGGGTTGCAAAGGGTGGAGAGTAGAAGCAAGTAGATTCGGAAAGAGGCTGTTGCAGTAGTCCAACCTAGAGAGAACCAGGGCTCAAGAGAGCTTCTGGGGGAAGGAGATGAAAGGTCGAATACCTCTGAGGAGGTGCAGTCGGAGGTTTGACTTTTTAGAGACTTCAGAGATGTGGGCAGAAAAGGGAAGCATTGAGTCGAAGATGACCCTGATTTTCTTAGCCTCACAGGTTGGGGGAGGAGGGCCAAGGGAGGCCAGCCAGAGAGTGACAGGAAACGAGGATGAAGGTGTGCCAATGAGGAGAATCTCGGTCTTGCTGGCATTAAGGCAGAGATCGATGGCGGCACACCACTCCTGAATAGCAGACAGATAATCCGAGATGAGAGAAGGAGAAGAGGTGGCCAAGGAAAGCCTGAAAATGGGTTGAGTGTCATCCGCATAGCACTGAAAAATTGGAGCAGAGAGCGGCAATGCGATGGGTGAGAGTTGCCAGGTTTGGTTGAAAAGCCAGTGTGAGAGGTTAGACCCCTGGGGAACAACACCGGTGGAGAGAGCGATAGAGAAAAGGAAGGACCCAAGTTGGACCTGGGAGGGTCAATCGGAGAGGAAATAAGTCATCCAGACCAGAGCCTGATCGGCGATACCCAGGTTGTCACGGAGACAGTTAAGCAGGATGGTATGGTTGACTGTGTCAAAGGCAGTAGAGAGATTAAGTAGGATGCGGACAAAAGGGATGTTCGAGTCGAGGTTGGAAAGCAGGTCTTCACAGATGTTCAGGAGAGCAGTTTCCGCGCTTTTGGCAGCTCTAAAGCCCGACTGATGGTCATGGAGACAACCAGGATCGTGTGAAGGTTAAGCTGTGAGATGGCTAGCTTTTGCAGGAGTTTTCCCAGGAAAGGAGTGATGGAGATCGGGCGATAGTTAGCCAGGCAAGAAGGGTCAGCTGTGGGTTTCTTGAGAAGAGGGTGAACAAGAGAGTGATTCAATGGGGCAGGGGAAGGCTCCTGAGGCGAAGGAGGGGTTGCAGAAATCGGCCAGGGCAAGGCAGGAGCAAGGGTGTCAATGTGGTCATTGATGGTTTTGGAAGAACAGGGAAGAACCTGTTTTGATGAGAATTTCATAGATCAGGCTCGTCTAGAAACCTTGTCAGGGGAGAAATGAGGAAACAAAGAGAAAGAGAATGGGCGGCTGGAGGGAGGGCGGTTGCACGAGGGCCAGAGTTAGCAGAAGGAGAAGGTGGAGGAGAGGGAGGGGACGAGAGGGTGGGCAGGATGTCCCAGGTTTTTGAGATTAAGTGAGAGGCAAGGGCCGTGCAAAGGGCCTGGGAGGTGACAGGAGAGGTTGAGACTGCATCAGGGTTGGCCAGTTCCTTGCAGATTTTGAAGAGTTCAGCCGAGTTGTTAGATGCTGCAGAGACACAGGTTTGGATGTGGGCTCTTTTCTTAGAATGGACAAGGAGCCGGTATTGCCTTTGGAGCAGGCGGCAGGGAAGTTTGTCAGAGGATGAACAAGAAGCCCTCCATTTCCTCTCAGCCACCCTGCACTTACGTTTAAGGGTAGTTAGGTCAGAGTCATACCAAGAATTGCACTTGGCTTTGGGCTTCAAGCGGATCCTCATGATAGGGGCAAGAGCATCAAGAAGAGTAGAGCATAGAAAGGGCTGTGTCAGGATGCGAGTCAGCTATAGGCGGAGGGGGCGGGCTGACCAAAGGTGGCAGTGAAAGCCTCAACTGACACACACTTCATGGGCCAGATGTCTGAGAAGGTAGGTCGCAGATCACATGAATTGAACTCAAATCCAATATAGCAATTGGATCGAGTCACTTTTCAACGTCTTTACAACAGCTGGACCTATAAACTGCTTTGGCAAAAAAGAGACTGCTAAAATACAAAGACATAATTTTGGTAACTCAATGCAATATGAGATGTACATGTTCTGAAAATGTACAAATGCCATGGAAGTCTATTTGTAGAAAGTATGCCCCATGTGCTTATATAGAACAAAGCAAGAACACAGTTTCAGTACACAATGTCGTTTCATTGGATTGTGGATTTTCTCAGGATTGTTTTCAAAACGCTGGTGAATTCAAAGCTTTCAATACAATCTGTTTATCAGTTTATTTGTATGTATAGTAATTCTCTATTCACAAATCTTTATCGAAGGCCTACATTAATTTGGTCAAAAAGTCATGGATCGTGTTGCTTTAAAAGCTGCTTCTAAGAAAATACATTTCCTGGAACCCCCCGAAATCAGCATCTAGCCGAAGGTGTTGGTGGAATTTGGGGGCCCTGCTGAAATCTATGGTGCAAGAGTGGGATTACTACACAATGGCTTTGCTTAAATATCAAGTAATCCATAATGTGGGTAATGTTCCTTCAAATAGCTTTGAAAATCCCACAAATCTCATCAGCACATACCAAGAAGTCTCAAATTGTACATTTCAGGACATATTGTCATGTTTCAGTCAATATAGCACACACTAACATTTTTCCAGATCGTTTGCACTGTTTACTAGCTTAGAAATACGAGGCACTGAAAACCACCCAGAACGGGGAAGCCACTAGCCACTATTGAACATACAAAGTAGTGCAAATATCCTGCTGTTTTCTATATGAAAAGGCATCGGAAGGACAGCAGATGCAGTGGCTTGATGTAGGAAAAGTGATGATCTTAACCTCCTGGCACTTTGTAGCTGAATATGTGCACAGGTCATGGCTAAGGACACTGAGCCTGTGTCGAATTGGAGGGATTGAACATGTTTAATTTGTTTTTTTTATTGTTTTAAAAATACCATTTTTAATTTTAGCTGTGTTGTTGAATAAATCGATTGCTTTTATAATCCTTATTTTATATGGAATGTACCTTCCTTTGATGGCAAAAATGCCGAAAAGCTATTATCCAAGTATCTATATGAAAAGTAGGGGAAACTAGGGCTACTGCAGTGGGCAACCTTCAAGATCATCAAGGGGTGAGCAAAACACTACCTGCCATTGTTGAAAGGGATAGAAGGAGCAATATGATTTGATGACTGTAAAAATGCCACTCACAGTGCCAAGAAAGGAAAGCCCACCTCCGACATGTCTAACCTCTGCTCCTACACCCAACCGGTATGTGTGGGGGCATCATTCATGCGTCTCTCACTGTCAAACCAGACTGAGAAGAAATCCTACAGCAAAGACACCCTTATATACCAGGTACTATACAATCCTGATGTACTGCAATGGCCTCGTTGCTGCTCAAATACAGGTGACAAATAAGGAATCTTAGGAGCAGACTATGCAGCCTTCTGCTGGCTTTTGACGGGAAAGGGAGCAAAATACCTGCTTCTCTGAGGGCCCGGACATTGGCATGACATGTGGGCTTCGGTCTCTTAGAATTCATCTGTGCTGACGTCAGATCATTTCCACGGCAACAGTATGATGTCACAAGCAGAGGGCAACAGCGTTAGGCGCGCAGCAGGGACCCGGGGCCAGAAATGGCGGAGCGCTCTTATGGAGGAATGAGAAAAAGCAGTGTGAAAATGAATGGAAACAAATTAAAAACACATGTTGATTTAAAAATAAAACAGAAAAACATCAAAGGGGGCACCGTAGCTGTATATGCGCATATAACAAACCTACCAACTCCCTTCAAAATTGAACTCCATGGAAATTCCTGGCACAACTGCTTTTTTTTATAGCTCTGTTCATCATATAGCTCTGTTCATCACAGTTCTCATCAGAAGATCTCTTGCAGCACACAGCAAAAGTGTCATAACGTAACTATTCCCAGGGTCAACATTTCTGAGAATAAAAACTACACCTGCAGATTTCCATCATTCAATTATTTACACTTTGGCAGAAACCTTTGACATAGTTTCGATTAGGATTTCTTTATGGTGCCAAAATATAGAAGAGGAATGGAATTTTAGGTACAAATCACAACCCTTGCCCCCAACCTATTGCACTATTTGAATAATGTTTTACTTATTTTGCATGTCTTTTTTGATATCTGCATTTCGCAAATTAAAAGGAGCACACCAACTCCTTCCTGAAAGAAGTTTCAGTGAAAAAAGCCTACACATGAACAGATATACTTACTCGTGGCATTAAACACAGCAGCTAGCACAGCTGCCTATATACAGAGTGTCTTGGGCTAAATCACCAAGAGAAAATGAAAGATAAGCGTAAAACGTGGGGAATTGCTAAAACGCACATGCCTTTATCTTAAGGAAACCCAATTTCATTGCTGGCAATCATTGCTATACAATAGTGAGAGTAAAACACTGACTTTTGAACTGAATGGTACTCGAAAGTGTGCATGTCCTCATACTGGTGTACCCTGCAAGTAGCTTTCACTGAAAAATGGGCTGGAATGACCAGTCAGTAGCATAATTCTGCGGTGCAGAGTTCACTTGCTAGTAGGAGACCACTGACCGGACAGACAGCAAGAGTAAAGTCCTTTCAGACTTCGAAAGGAGGGAGAACTTGGACCCGAAACCCACATTCTCTCACTCTACAAAAGGACAAGCACCTTTTTATCTTCATCGTCCACCCAATACCACAGTTTCTTGGAATGTCACAAAAAGTCACAGACTGCTCCCGGAAGCTCCTTAGGAATATGCCTCAGTCCAGTTGGTGAGAAGGCCGTTGTCACAAGCACAATCTGGTCCTAAGGGTGTTCCCTATTGAAGTATTTTCTTTGTATGCAACATACAAAGTGTGTCCCATCCCAAGTACCATATGATCGAAGACACTTTTCTCAGACCCAAACCGCATGTTGGAAAGGCTTCCCGAGTCTTACCTGAGCACTGCAGGAATAGCTCAGAAGAACAAGTTACTTCTTACTTGTAACGTTCTTTTGGCGGGATGTTCCTCCGACGTATTCCTCATCTTAGATATCTCCTTCCAGCTCTGCTGGCCTCGGAAAATTTTTTCTCTAGAGGGCGCTGCGCGTCGACGTCGTCCGAGTCGATGTCCTTCGACAGCCGACGTCGACGTCATACTGCCTATAAAGGCCGCGTGCAGCGTCCGTTGCTCAGTTCCGTTTTGTAGCCCACAATAATACTTTCCGGACTAACCAATCACCCTGAAGGAGCGTAAGCTGCAACAACAAGGGAAGTAGAACTGCGGGGATGGATGGGAGGGTCGATGAGGAATACGTCGGAGGAACATCCCGTCGAAAGAACGTTACAAGGTAAGAAGTAACTTGTTCTTCGAAGGGATTGTGTCCTCCGACGTATTCCTCATCTTAGATAGGCTCCCATAGCAGTATTCTATTATCGGAGGAGGGAGTACTGACTTCACGCTGTCTTCTATTGATGAATAGAATGCAGTACAGCCCTTCCAAACCTAGTCTCTTGACTGGAGGAGGAATCCAGATTGTAAAAACGTGTAAAGGTATGGACAGACGACCATGTAGCAGCCGCACATATGTCTTTAACCGGCATGCCTCTTTTGAGGGCCGATGAAGCTGCAATACCTCTGGTCGAGTGAGCCCTAAGGTTTTGAGGGGGCTCCTTCCCTGCCAGTTTATAACATTCCAGAATGGCTAGAATGATCCATCTGGAAATGGTCTGCTTAGTTATTGGTAACCCCAGCTTGTGACCTGTGTAACCTACAAACAGCTGGTCTGCCTGTCTTATCCTGGCTAGTCTACTAATGTAAAAGCTTAAAGCCCTCCTAGGGTCTAGCCTGTGTAACCTCTCTTCCTCTTTCCCCGGGTGAGGAGGAGGATAGAAAGATGGTAGGGTAATCTTCTGAGTGATATGGAATTCAGAAACCACCTTTGGGAGGAAATTAGGCTTCACTTGCAGGACAACTTTGTCTTTGTGAAATATAGTATGAGGGGGTTTACAAGAAAGAGCTTGTAATTCACTCACCCTTCTAGCAGCTGTAAGTGCTATTAATAAAACAGTTTTAAGGGTAAGGAATCTTAACGAACAAGAATGGAGAGGTTCGAAAGATGTACCCATCAGGAAAGTTAGTACTAAGTTTAAATCCCATAGGGGAACTTGGAATGGTCTTGGGGGATAAACATTGGTTAACCCCTTTAGAAACTGTATTACCAAGGGTAATTTGAAATAGGATGGTTCTTCCGCAGTACGCTTAAAGATGGATAGCGCTGCGAGATAGCCCTTAATGGTGCCAACTTGAAGGCCTGAATTTGCCAAATATAGTAGGAAGGACAAAACCATTGGTGTACCACATGAAAAAGGGTCGATATTCTGTTCTCTACACCAGCTGCAAAATCTGTTCCAACGACAGCGGTATAAAGACTTTGTTGCTGGCCTCCTTGCCGAAAGCAACACCTCCATATCATCATCAGGGAGGTCCCAATCCTTGTACCTCAGCCTTTCAGAAGCCAAGCGTGAAGGTTGAGGGTTTTGATGTCTGGATGGAGAACCTGACCTCCCTTCTGTGAGAGTAGGTTCTCTCTGAGTGGAAGTCGAATTGGAGGGCAGATGGACAAGTCTAGAAGGTTCGGGTACCACGTTCTCCTGGCCCAATCCGGGGCAATTAGGATCATGGTTTGCCGGAATCTTCTCAACCTCCTGATCATTTGAGGAATGACAGGGACCGGTGGGAACGCGTACAGAAGCGGAAACTCCCAGTCCACTATGAACGCGTCGCCCAGAGCTCCTCTCGGGGGAAATTCCCTTGAGCAGAACAGGTCGCACTTCCTGTTGACGCTGGTGGCGAACAGATCTACCTGAGGGGTTCCCCAAAGGGCGAAGATCTCTTGAAGGACTTCCTGAGCTAGCTCCCACTCGTGGGAGACTGTGTTCTGCCTGCTCAGAGCGTCCGCTGTCAAGTTCTTCTCTCCGGCTAGGTGAACTGCCGATAGAGAGATTCCTTCTTGGATTGCCCAAAACCAGAGCTGCATCGCCTCTCTGCACAGGGGTAGTGATCCTACGCCTCCTCTTTTGTTGAGGTAATGCATGGCCACCGTGTTGTCTGTCATTATCAGGACATTCTTCCCTTGTACAGCTGGCAGAAACGCCTTCAGCGCAAGTCTGATGGCTCTCAGCTCTAACAGGTTGATGTGTAGTCTGGACTCCGATGGAGACCAACGACCGCTGATGGTCAAGTCGTTGGCGTGGGCTCCCCACCCCGTGAGTGAGGCATCCGTGACTACTGTTATCTCCGGCCAGGGTTGCCAAAACTGTTCTTCTTTCAGACTGTTCTCCTGACAGGCCCACCACTGAAGGTCTCGAGCCACCCTGCCGGGAACCTGAAGAAGATCTGTCATTTTCCCTGAGAATTGTGACCACTGAGTCCTCAGTGCCCACTGGAGGGATCTCATTCTCAGGCGAGCCTCTGGCACTAGGAAAATGCAGGATGCCATGAGGCCTAGCAACCTCAAAAAGTCGAAGGCTGGGAGACATTGGGCATGCTCGAACTTGGTAACCATCTGTAGAATATCTTGAGCCCTCACCTCTGGTGGCGAGGCTTTTCCCAGGGAAGTATCTAGGATCGCTCCTATGAACTGGAGTCTCTGCGATGGTATCATTTGTGACTTCTTTAAATTGAGGGAGAAGCCCAGTCTGTGAAGGAAGTGGCACACGTGATTTAGCTGGATCTGAGCTTGTTCCGGAGAAACAGCCCTGATCAACCAATCGTCCAGGTAGGGGTAGACGTGAATCCCTTCCCTCCTTAGACTTGCAGCCACTACCGACATTAACTTGGTGAAGACCCTCGGGGCGGAAGTCAGCCCAAATGGCAGCACTCGAAATTGATAGTGAGAGTTGCCAATTGCGAACCTCAGGTATTTCCTGTGTTTGAGATGGATAGGCACATGGAAATAAGCGTCCTGAAGGTCCAGAGATACCAACCAGTCCTGGAACTGAAGGGCCTGGAGGATCTGAGAAAGTGACCATCTTGAATTTGTCTTTTCTGAGGAATTTGTTCAATTCTCGCAAGTCCAAGATGGGTCTCATTCCTCCGTCTTTCTTTGGAATGATTCTTTACATGAGGCAAGTGGGTTAGACACTTCCCCTGAGGTGGAGTTTGCTAAGCCAGACCCGGGGGAGCATGCTGAAACCCCCTACGGAGCCTTAATGGCCAGGATTACAGAGTTCATGGGGTGGTCTGCACCTTCACAATCTTTCCAACAAGATGACCTCACAGATATTCTTGACAAAGGCCCACAGGAGGATCCTGTGGTGCCTTTTCATAAAGCTCTTCAGAGAAAGATCATGACAAACTGGGAAACCCCAGATGTAGTACCAGCAGTAAATAAAAAACTGTCTACAAAGTACAGGGTATCTTCTACAGACCCAGAGTTTTTGTCTAAACACCCATCCCCAGAAAGTCTGGTGGTACAGGCAGCATCCTCTACTGATGTCAAGACGGCTTATCCTACCGTCCCACAGGACAGGGACGATAAAAAATATGATGCTATGGCAAAGAAAGTCTTTTCAGCATGTAGCATGGCATTAAAATCTGTTAATGCTACTTGCACCCTTGCTAGGTTCAGCCATACACTTTGGGAGTGTGCTTCTACCGCGGCTGACTGCATCCCGGAGGGAGAAGAAAGGGATGCGTTCCTGAATATTATACAGGACGGTAAAGACGCTATGTGCGAATCCCTCCAGACGGGCATTGATTCGGCTGACAGTATCAGCAGAGCAATGGCGGCAAGTACATCAACCAGGAGATTCGCTTGGTTGAGAAAGTCGGGTTTTGCCCCAGATGTGCAAGCCAGGCTCTTGAACATGCCATTCGATGGCTCTTCTTTGTTCGGGAAAAAGGCGGATGACAGTTTAGAGAAACTGCAAACTTCAAAAGCAGCAGCAAAATCCCTAGGAGCTGCAATCCGTCAGACTCCTTTTCGTCCCACAGGAACCTCAGCGAGGGGCAAGTCCTTTCGCTTCTAATCCGCATTCGGAAGAGGTAGAGGACGACCGGCTCAAAGGGGTCAAAGAAGATCTACCCGAGGTGGACGGGGTAGATATTCAAAAGCCGCAGCAACAGCAGGTGCCTCTTTACCATTGGCATCTGCATCAGCCGCCCCAAAACCACTCTGAGGACTTCCCTCACAGGACACCTGTAGGAGGCAGGTTGACTCAACATCTGACGGTATGGCAGGCTATCACGTCAGATGCTTGGGCATTGGAAACAGTTGCCCAAGGTTACTGCCTGCCTTTCCTACGTATACCTCAGAGTCATCCACCGGGGATCAGCTCTCAGAAAGCTCCAGATCCGCTCCTCTTGCAGGAAATCTGGGACCTGCTAGAGAAAGGTGCCATAGAACCGGTACCTGTAGTGGAGAGGAACAAGGGCTGGTACTCCCCTTACTTTCTCATTCCAAAGAAAGACAGAGGAATGAGACCCATCTTGGACTTGGGAGAATTGAACAAATTCCTCAGAAAAGACAAATTCAAGATGGTCACACTTTCTCAGATCCTCCAGGCCCTTCAGTTCCAGGACTGGTTGGTATCTCTGGACCTTCAGGACGCTTATTTCCATGTGCCTATCCATCTCAAACACAGGAAATACCTGAGGTTCGCAATTGGCAACTCTCACTATCAATTTCGAGTGCTGCCATTTGGGCTGACCTCTGCCCCGAGGGTCTTCACCAAGTTAATGTCGGTAGTGGCTGCAAGTCTAAGGAGGGAAGGGATTCACGTCTACCCCTACCTGGACGATTGGTTGATCAGGGCTGTTTCTCCGGAACAAGCTCAGATCCAGCTAAATTGCGTGTGCCACTTCCTTCACAGACTGGGCTTCTCCCTCAATTTAAAGAAGTCACAAATGATACCATCGCAGAGACTCCAGTTCATAGGAGCGATCCTGGATACTTCCCTGGGAAAAGCCTCGCCACCAGAGGTGAGGGCTCAAGATATTCTACAGATGGTTACCAAGTTCCAGCATGCCCAACGTCTCCCAGCCTTCGACTTTTTGAGGTTGCTAGGCCTCATGGCATCCTGCATTTTCCTAGTGCCAGAGGCTCGTCTGAGAATGAGATCCCTCCAGTGGGCACTGAGGACTCAGTGGTCACAATTCTCAGGGAGAATGACAGTTCTTCTTCAGGTTCCCGGCAGGGTGGCTCGAGACCTTCAGTGGTGGGCCTGTCAGGAGAACATTCTGAAAGGAGAACAGTTTTGGCAACCCTGGCCGGAGATAACAGTAGTCACGGATGCCTCACTCACGGGGTGGGGAGCCCACGCCAACGACTTGACCATCAGCGGTCGTTGGTCTCCATCGGAGTCCAGACTACACATCAACCTGTTAGAGCTGAGAGCCATCAGACTTGCGCTGAAGGCGTTTCTGCCAGCTGTACAAGGGAAGAATGTCCTGATAATGACGGACAACACGGTGGCCATGCATTACCTCAACAAAAGAGGAGGCGTAGGCTCACTACCCCTGTGCAGAGAGGCGATGCAGCTCTGGTTTTGGGCAATCCAAGAAGGAATCTCTCTATCGGCAGTTCACCTAGCCGGAGAGAAGAACTTGACAGCGGACGCTCTGAGCAGGCAGAACACAGTCTCCCACGAGTGGGAGCTAGCTCAGGAAGTCCTTCAAGAGATCTTCGCCCTTTGGGGAACCCCTCAGGTAGATCTGTTCGCCACCAGCGTCAACAGGAAGTGCGACCTGTTCTGCTCAAGGGAATTTCCCCCGAGAGGAGCTCTGGGAGACGCGTTCATAGTGGACTGGGAGTTTCCGCTTCTGTACGCGTTCCCACCGGTCCCTGTCATTCCTCAAATGATCAGGAGGTTGAGAAGATTCCGGCAAACCATGATCCTAATTGCCCCGGATTGGGCCAGGAGAACGTGGTACCCGGACCTTCTAGACTTGTCCATCTGCCCTCCAATTCGACTTCCACTCAGAGAGAACCTACTCTCACAGAAGGGAGGTCAGGTTCTCCATCCAGACATCAAAACCCTCAACCTTCACGCTTGGCTTCTGAAAGGCTGAGGTACAAGGATTGGGACCTCCCTGATGATGTTATGGAGGTGTTGCTTTCGGCAAGGAGGCCAGCAACAAAGTCTTTATACCGCTGCCATTGGAACAGATTTTGCAGCTGGTGTAGAGAACAGAATATCGACCCTTTTTCATGTGGTACACCAATGGTTTTGTCCTTCCTACTATATTTGGTAAATTCAGGCCTTCAAGTTGGCACCATTAAGGGCTATCTCGCAGCGCTATCCATCTTTAAGCGTACTGCGGAAGAACCATCCTATTTCAAATTACCCTTGGTAATACAGTTTCTAAAGGGGTTAACCAATGTTTATCCCCCAAGACCATTCCAAGTTCCCCTATGGGATTTAAACTTAGTACTAACTTTCCTGATGGTTACACCTTTCGAACCTCTCCATTCTTGTTCGTTAAGATTCCTTACCCTTAAAACTGTTTTATTAATAGCACTTACATCTGCTAGAAGGGTGAGTGAATTACAAGCTCTTTCTTGTAAACCCCCTCATACTATATTTCACAAAGACAAAGTTGTCCTGCAAGTGAAGCCTAATTTCCTCCCAAAGGTGGTTTCTGAATTCCATATCACTCAGAAGATTACCCTACCATCTTTCTATCCTCCTCCTCACCCGGGGAAAGAGGAAGAGAGGTTACACAGGCTAGACCCTAGGAGGGCTTTAAGTTTTTACATTAGTAGACTAGCCAGGATAAGACAGGCAGACCAGCTGTTTGTAGGTTACACAGGTCACAAGCTGGGGTTACCAATAACTAAGCAGACCATTTCCAGATGGATCATTCTAGCCATTCTGGAATGTTATAAACTGGCAGGGAAAGAGCCCCCTCAAAACCTTAGGGCTCACTCGATCAGAGGTATTGCAGCTTCATCGGCCCTCAAAAGAGGCGTGCCGGTTAAAGACATATGTGCGGCCGCTACATGGTCGTCTGTCCATACCTTTACACGTTTTTACAATCTGGATTCCTCCTCCAGTCAAGAGACTAGGTTTGGAAGGGCTGTACTGCATTCTATTCATCAATAGAAGACAGCGTGAAGTCAGTACTCCCTCCTCTGATAATAGAATACTGCTAAGGGAGCCTATCTAAGATGAGGAATACGTCGGAGGACACAATCCCTTCGAAGAACAAGTTACTTCTTACCTTGTAACGTTCTTTCGACGGGATGTTCCTCCGACGTATTCCTCACCGACCCTCCCATCCATCCCCGCAGTTCTACTTCCCTTGTTGTTGCAGCTTACGCTCCTTCAGGGTGATTGGTTAGTCCGGAAAGTATTATTGTGGGCTACAAAACGGAACTGAGCAACGGACGCTGCGCGCGGCCTTTATAGGCAGGATGACGTCGACGTCGATACGGCGGCTGTCGAAGGACATCGACTCGGAGGACGTCGACGCGCAGCGCCCTCTAGAGAAAACATTTTCCGAGGCCAGCAGAGCTGGAAGGAGATATCTAAGATGAGGAATACGTCGGAGGAACATCCCGTCGAAAGAACGTTACAAGGTAAGAAGTAACTTGTTCTTCTGCACAAGTCACAAAACTTATTCCAATGGCAACAGTACAGAGACTTCGTTGCTGGCCGTCTTGCCGAAAGTAACACATCCATCACGTCATACGGGAGGTCCCAATCCTTGTACCTCAACCTTTCAGAAACCAAGCGTGAAGGTTGAGAGTATTGACCTCTGGATGGAGAATCCGACCCTGCTCTTGCAAGAGAAGATTCTCCCTTTGTAGAAGACACATCGGAGGACAGATGGACATGTGTAAAAGGTCTGGGTACCACGTTGTCCTGGCCCAATCCGGTGCAATGAGGATCATGCAGTTTCTGAACCTCCTTAACCTCCCAATTACTTGAGGAATGCTAGAGATTGGAGGAAACTAGTACAGCAGTGGGAACTCCCAATCCACCACGAACACAACCCCTAGAACTCCTCTCTGAGGAAATTCCCCTAAGCAGTACAGTTCGGACATCGGGTTGACATGGGTCACAAACAGATACACTTGAGGGGTTCCCCAAAGGTTGAAGATCTCTTGAAGGACTTCCTGAGCCAGTTCCCACTCGTGGGAGACTGCTCTGTCTGCTCAGATTTTCCACCGCTGTGTTCTCCTCACCGGCCAGGTGAACCGCAGAGAGGGATGTTCCGTCTTGAATAGCCCCATACCAGTGCTGGAAGTATGCTTGTGCCCGCACCCTGCTGCGCTAAGATAGATAAGTAACAAAATTGAAACAGCCATTGTAGCTCAAGTACAATTTTAATTTGTTCAGTCTATTCTGTTTCTTAGCCCCTTGCGGAGGACACGTGTTTCGGCGTATATGCTGCGCCTTTCTCAAATCCGGGCCTTTGGATGATGTTGTGGTTTCCCCTTAAACGGTACAATTTTTTATATCTTGTCAGGCAATTCCTAGGTTCAATCCCACCTCAAAATTCAAGTGCTCCTGCTCCAAGCGTCGGGTTCCTTGAGCTACAACGGCTGTTTCAATTGTGTTACTTATCTATCTTGGTGCAGCAGGGTGCGGGCACAAGCATACTTCCCGTATTATTTACAGACGGAGTTGAGGGACTCGTTGTCTCCGTCGTGGCCTTCACCTATGCGACAAACAATTGGCTAATATAGGAAGAACTACAAATATACAAAGAAAGTACGATAATCACAAAGAACAAACAACATAAGTCGCGCAGGTACAAACAGAAGATATCTTCACAAGAAAAGTTCAAGGTCTAAAAAATTGTTCCATACAAGTGCTGCATTGCCTCTCTGCACAGTGGTAGTGACCCTATGCCGCCTCTCTTGTTGAGGTAGTGGATGGCCACTTTATTGTCCGTCATTATCAGGACATTCTTTCCCCCATATAGATGGCAGAAAAGCCTTCAGCACTAGTCTGATCGCTCTCAGCTCCAAAAGATTGATGTGTGGCTTGGACTCCGACAGAAACCAACGGCAGCTGACAGTCAACTCTTCGGCGTGAGCTCCCCACCCTGTGAGTAAGGCATCCGTCACTACAGTGATCTCCGGCCATGGTTGCCAAAAGTGTTCATCTTTCAGAACATTGTCCTCACAGGCCCACCACAGAAGATCCCATGAGACTCTGGGCAGAATCAGGCGGTCCGAAATCTATCCTGAGAACTGGGACCATTGCGATCGGTGAGCCCATTGAAGGGATCGCTTTCGCAAGAGGGCCCCTGGCACCAGGAAAATGCAGGATGCCATGAGGCCGAGCCACCGCAAGAACTCACGGAAAGATTCGGGGCATCCTGGAATTTCGTTACCATCTGGAGAATATCTTGAGCCCTCACCTTGGGAGGCGAGCACTTTCCCAAGGAAGTATCTAAAACAGCCACGATGTACAGGAGCTGTTTGGAAGGTGTCATTTGGGACTTCTTGAAATTGAGGCTGAAGACCAATCTGTGAAGGGAGTGGCAGGTAACATTGAGATGATCCAAGCCTTGTTTGGGAGAACACACCCTGATCAGCCAATCGTCTACGTAGGGGTGGACGTGAATGCCCCCTCTCCCGAGATGAGCTGCCACCACCACCATCAGTTTGGTGAATACCCTCGGACGAAGGTCAACCCGAATGGCAGGATTCAAAACATAGTGCGAGCCGCCAACGGCGAACCTCATGCATTTCCTGTGCTTGAGATGGATCGGCACATGAAAATAAGCATATTGAAGGTCCAATGACACCAACCAATCCTGAGGTTGGAGGCGTGAATGATCTGAGAAAGAGTGACTATCTTGAATTTGTCTTTCCTGAGGAACTTGTTCAAGTATCTTAAGTCCAAGATGGGTCTCAGTCCCCCGTCCTTTTTGGCAATAAAAAAATATGAGGAATACCAACCCTTGATCCTCTCCGCTACAGGCACTGGTTCTATAGCGCCTTTCTCTAGCAGGGTTAAAATCTCCTGCACAAGGAGGTATCCGGAATCCTCAAAGAAGTGGATTGGTCTGAGGTTTCCTTAGAAAAGGAAGGCAGCAGCTGTGGGCTATTGTTTCCAGAGTCCACGCATCTTAAGTAATGGCTTGCGATTCTTCGAGATGCTGAGACAGTCTGCCCCCCCACTGGAGAACTGTGACTGAAGCCTTCAGAGCGGCTTTGAAGTGGCTGCTTCAGCGGCCGATGGTAAAGAGGCTGCTGCTGGAGCGGACTTGGCACCTATACCTCGTCCACAAGGGAACGTTTGCTGGCCTCTTTGACTGGCCATTCCTCTCGCGCTTCCAAATGAGGAGTAGTAGCAAAAAGATCTACCCCTCCACGGTTGTCCACGGGAAAGAAAAGGCTGAGGTTGCCCATCAGCAGCGCCTAATGATTTGGCAGCCGACTTGGAGGTCTGCAACTCCTCAAGGCTCTCGTCAGCCTTGCTGCCAAAAAGATGAGACCCGTCAAATGGCATGTTGAGAAGACGAGCCTGCAGATCGGGTGCAAAACCAGACTTCTACAACCACGCAAACCTGTGTATTATGGTGCTCGTAGCCATGGACCTGATGATACTATCCACAGAATCCAATCCAGACTTGAAGTAGTCACACATGGCTTCCTTGCTGTCCTTAATAGCCAGAAAGCCTTCGCTCTCATCCCCTTCTGGAATGTGCTCCGCCGCCATGGTGATGCACTCCCACAGAGTGTACGAAAATTTTGCAAGCGCACAGGTGGTGTTGCCCGATTTCAAAGCCATACTCCCCACCGAAAATACCTTCCGCGCCCATCCATCTATGCGCTTATTGCCTTATCAGGAGGGATGGTAGGGTACGCTGCCTGCTTCGAGGTAGCCATAGCTGCCCGCACCACCAGACTCTCGAGAGTGGGGTGTTGGGACAGATGGCCTGGGTCGCTAATGGAGGAGGGGGGAAGTATTTTCTTGTAAGAGACTTGTCCACCGCCGGATTTGTCTCCGGGGACTCCCAATTCCTGGCCACCCTCTACCAAAGAGCCACATGGTACGGTAACACAGGATCCGTAGGCTGACCCTTGTCGAAAATATCCGTAAGATCATCCTGATCATAATGCGCTGGAGGCCTGGACCAGCCCAAGTACTCCACCACCTTAGACATAAAGTGCCTATATGAAGAGTCGGCCTGCTCCCCAGGTTCTGGCTTGCTGAACTCCAACTCCGGAGAGGCATAAATAGCACTTGCATTATGTAAAGTGTCACAAAGGTCCTGCATCCTGCTCTCCTCGGAAATTAGGCACTCGGTACATTTGGAGTCACATACTGGAGCCTAAAGGTGGCATCCTGTCCCTCCGAAAGTTCCTCCTCTCAAAAATTGAACGAGGTTCCTAAATAATGTTTTTCATGAAGGGGGACAAAAGACTTTTCTGGCATAGAGCCCAGAGATTTAAAAGGCGTCGAAGATGTCGACTTTGACTTAGCCAGAGCCTTACTTGGCGGGTCAAGTGGACCCGAGGGCTGAGCCAGTAAACTAGGTTCCACCGGCATACATAACGTCGACAACGGTGCCGAAGGCACTGATGGCTTGACTGGCGTCGATCACCCAATGAGCACCAACGATGGCGCAGAAGGTGTCGATGCCATCGAGGGCTTTGAAAACCTTGATGACAGAGATCTTGATCTCTCCCTCCGTCACGAGTGATCCTTCGACACTTGCTCTCGATGTGGATCACGCCATGAACCCGGGCTCGAGGGCGCACAAGTATCAGGCAGAGGTGCTCCTTGCCGGCTTCCTCAGAAGGCGCGGACAGAGCTTTGACCTGCTTTTCAAAAAGCTTAAGCATCTCCAACCAGAAAGCATCCGACTCTGCCAGTGTCAAAAATGTGTCCGGGCATGTCACCCTCTCGGGGGTACTTCAATGAGGAAGGCGACCGGCGATGACTTCGCTTCGAACGCCTCGACGAGGAGGAAGTATGCCGGGTACGACTACGGGACCGTGAGCGCTTGGCTTTCTTCCGACTAGGTGAGTCGCCCCTCAAGTCGTCAGTCTAAAGCCCAGCCGGTCAGGATTTTAGGGGCTTGGACACCTTGCCTACTTTTTAACTTCCCTGGTCGTTCTCGCAAGGCCTTCCCCCATCATGGACTGACATTTTGAGCGGCTATCAGTCTCGTGGCCCACGCCCAGGCACCGCAGACAGACCTGATGCAGATCCGTAATCGACATCTTGTAGCCACATTCCTTACATTTCTTAAACCCGGAACGAGGAGTCGTCGGGGTAGAAGACAGACATTATCGAAAAGAGAAAATCAGTACTTCAGAAGTAAGAGGCGCGCCGAGTTTCACGAAGCAAACACGTTTGCGGAAAAACAGAACAGAGGCCAACGGGCACCGTGTGTGCTACTTATAAAATCGAATGATGTCACCTTTGACTGAGGCCTTCGAGGGATATCGACTCTATGCCATCGATGCAGGGCACTCAATGCTGTAAAAAATACCGAAGCAGCCGAAGCTGGACATTACATCTCAAAGATACGGAATACGTTGGAGGACACAATCCATTCGAAACTGCCTTCTCCTAGATGTCAAAAATGAAAACATTATCAATGCTTAGAAGAGGAAGGAAGAATAAAGATAGACTAATGTTTATTCTGGCCTGCATGTTTCAGGCACAGAGGACGATGGATATAAAAATGTGTCTACCAGAAAGGACACAATAGACAAAGCCAGACTATTTTATAGCATTGTCATACAAGATATGTCTGGCATGCATGACACACATTAGACGTGGCCCTATCAAGGCACCCCTCTAGAATCATTGAATGTGAACCATACCTATTCAGAGACCCCAAATCTGAAGAGGGTTATTCTCCCTATCCTCCCACAAAGAGGCTGGGTTTCTCCATACATGTCTCTCCAGTTCATTCTATGCAAACTAATATTCACTGGAGAACTAAAAGGAGATACAACCCTGTCCCTTTCCCCACCCAACCCTCTAGACCATGCATGATGTTTAATATTTGCATCGAGGAGGCAGGCCATAGCTACAAGGGGCAGAACGATATTGGATATGTTTTTGCCAAAATATATGTGGATATGGTGGGCAGAAATTCCAATTCAGGGCGCAGCCACCTGTTAGAAATGGTTAGAAGAAGCCAAGATTGCTGAGAAATGCCCCACCTACCCCAGAGAAAAATTACTGCAGGCCATCAAGGACAGCATCCTAACAGCCAGTGCCAAATATATCTGTTTTTGTTCTGCAGATATCGCTATAGGAGTCTCAGATTGCACACTTTCACTTGAGTAGGTGAATGTGTTTGAGAGACACACACACCCAGCAGATGTCTCACCTTTTTAAATAGCCATTTTTCTGCATAGCAAACCACCATCCCTTCCTTTTAAGACTTAAATGGCAGTTGTGACCAACATACTCTTAGTCCTTAGTCCCCTTTCCTCCATACTGTATGGGCGTCCCTTCCTAGGGACGAGAGACGGAACCTTTTCCACCAGAAAAACCTTCAACTTTAAATGTAGAGGCGCGTGGGGGTACGGCACTGGGAGCAGGCGCTACCATGACTCCGCCCACTGGCGCCACCTCAGTCCCCATTGACACGTCGACAAGAGTTATTATTGCCTGATGACACCAGTATTATTAGGTGGAGGGGGGGAAGGGGCATGGTGGGATGTATGGAGGAAAGGGGACTAGATAGTCACTACGGTGAGTAACTAGTAATTACTCTTATGTCCCATCCTCTTTCCTCCATACTGTATGGGCGATTGCAACTGAATGTAGCACCAGGGTAGAGAGGAGACCCACCTTAAGCAAACAAGTTCCTTAGAACCGCCTGTCCTAAGGACGCGTCTGACTTAGAGCCGGTGTCCGAACAGTAATGCTTACAGAAAGCTGAAGGGTTGGCCCAGGTAGCTGCCCTGCTCATGACCTGCCACAGAACCTGCCGCTGGAATGCGATGGCCGTGGCCTTGGCCCCGACAGCATGGGCTTGCATGTTGGTTGGCAGTGGCTTGCGCCGACCCTCATAGGCCTCTTTGATGGCCGCAACCATCCACCTCGCAATGGAGGACTTGGCTGTCTGATAACCGGGTCTGGGGCCCCCAAAGGTGACAGAGTGCGTTCGACTTGTGGAAGCCATTGGTCCTATCAAGATAGAATTTCAGAGCGCGTCCAACATCCAGACAGTGTAAGACTATGAGCTTCGTCCTTGGGGTCAGCAAAGAATGTAGGTAGGACTATTTCCTCATTTAGATGAAACGTGGAGGGTAGTTTAGGTAGGAACGCCAGGTGAGCCCGCAGGACCACCTTATCACTGTGGAAAGTGGTATAGGGTTATGAAGCCATCAGAGCCGGGATCTCGCTGACTCTGCGAGCGGGGGTGAGGCCTACTAGAAGAACTGTCTTGATGGTGACCACCCTGATGTCCGCGGACGCCACTGGCTCGAAGGGTTTGTGCGCCAAGGAACCCAACACCACATTGAGGTCCCACACAGGGTGTGGCTTCTTGAGGAGCGAGTAAAGCCTGGACAAGCCCTGAAGATGTCCGACTATCGGGTTACTAGAGGAGAAGACCTCCTCCTCTGAATTTCTGTAGGCCACTATGGCTGCGAGATAGGTGCGACATGTGTCCACCTGTCCTCCTGAGTGGGCAAGTTGTGCCGAGAAAGCGAGCACATCGGCCAGTGTGCATGTCAGGGGGTTGATCTAAGAATCTGCCCACTTACAGAACCTGCTCCATTTACTCATGTATTGGCTCCTAGTGGCCTTGCTCTTGGCGCCCTGGATGATCTCCAGGTTAGCCCGAGAGAGGTTCAGGTGCTTGAGGGTGATCTGCTCAGGAACCACGCTGCGAGGGCTAGCTTCTGAGGAGCGGGGTGGAGAAGCCTCCCCCTGCTGGGACAGGAGAGGTGATGGGCCCAGCAGAAGGTTCATGGGTGGTCGGTCTGAGAGGCTGAGCAATTTGGAGAACCACGATCTCGACCGGGTAGTTCTCACTATGATGGCACTGAGGAGGGCACCCACTGCATTCATAAGTCTGGTGAACACCCTGGGGCTGAGCTGAGTCCAAGGGTAGCACCTTGTACTGGAAATGACAGCCCATGATCCTGAAGCGTAGGAAGGAGCGATGGGGCTGCAAAATCGGGATGTGTAGGTAGGCGTCCTTCAGATCCAGGGAGCACATCCAATCTTCCTTGTCTAGTGTCTCTGCAATGAGTGCTGGTGTAACCATCCTGAACTTTTGAAAAGGGAGGGAGAGGTTGAGGTCCAACATAACTCGCATGCCAGCCTCTTTATTTTATTATTTTTTTTTTTGTATGGCTAAAATACTGGAATAGAAGCCTAATCCTCTATGTGAGGCTGGTACTTCCACTGCCTGGCTATCGACGAGCGACCGGATCTCTGTCAACAGAGGTGCCGTCCCAATCTGTGGGAGCGGAGGGTAGGAAGGAGTAGATGGAGGTATAGGTAGGCGGTAACCTGTGGATACTACTGAGAGGATCCAAGGGTCAGTGAAGCTATGGCACCAAAAATGCATGCGAGAGGCTAGCCTGCCCCCCACTGGTGACACGTGGACCCGGAGAGACATGTCATGCCTTTTTGCGCTCTAAAGCTGCTGCTGAGGAGGGGGACTGGAGGAAGCCCTTACTCCCCACAACCCCTATTTGTTGCTTGCGCCGGTGCGGACTCGGCAAGCGGTCAAGTTGTCTCGACTGTCATGATCTCTGCTTCCAAAAGGTCAGTGTTTTCCCAACTCCCTTGGAAGCAGATCCATAACCCAGGTTCCGAGTGCCAACCAGTCCCAATTGGGACCTTTTGGACCCAGTCCTGGCGCCAGTGGCACCAGGCTCATAAATATGCCCAGTCCCAGCGCTGGAAGCGCCGGGCTCATAATGCTTGGGTGGACTTACCTGCAGCAGACCATGCTGCTTACTTGCCTGCCAGTTGAGCCTTTGATCCTCTTCTGTTTGGAACTACTTTTCCTGTTGGGTGGGGCAGGAGCCACTCCCTAGATTCAGAACACTGGAACTCTTCTGGAAAGCAGGAACTCTTTTCTTACCTAGGCGTGGCTGTGGAAGGAGACACCTAAGCACTACTGGAGACTATTTAAACCACACCCGATGGATGAAACTTGCTTTGCGTTATTCTGCATCCTCTGCAGCAGAACGCTCATCGTGTCTTCTGCATCTGATCCTGGGCCTAAGGAAAAAGGCTTACCATCCTGAATCCAGTCTTCAGCAACACCTATAAAGACAAGAAAGAACAGGTTAGCATTACGGTCTTCAGTGACAGCTCTTCACTTACCTGGTCCATTGGCTGTCACCAACGCCTCGCGCTGCATTCCGGCATCTGAAAGACAAAAGCTTACCAACTCTTCGCACGCTCCGGAGGCCTTCGGCGCTGCATCCCGCATCGGAAAGACAAAACAAGGTGCGTTTAAAGACATTGGGGAACTTTAATACTCACGTGCCAATACTCCTTTCCACATCTAACCCAG
This sequence comes from Ambystoma mexicanum, assembly GCF_040938575.1. Classification (NCBI taxonomy): domain Eukaryota; kingdom Metazoa; phylum Chordata; class Amphibia; order Caudata; family Ambystomatidae; genus Ambystoma; species Ambystoma mexicanum. The sequence continues at coordinate 726,053,991 of NC_090923.1, forward strand.
TGGGTATTCCGGCACCCTGCAGCCGCTCCGAACTTGTACCTGCAAAATAAAAAGACAGTTAGAGCGCATCGTGAAGCAGGCAACAAGCGCTTACTTACGTGCTTCCAGGCGCTTGTATTCATCACACGGGCTCCATCTTCAACTCACTTCAGCCCGTCATCCGCCATCGCCAGAACCCTGCAAAACAAGAAACATCATTACTAAAGACTTTAAAGACATTAGAATTACTCGAAACTTACCGTTCGTGCAGTAAACGACGGACAGCAGTCCTCTGAAGTCAAGAGGCCTGCTCCCCTTATCCAGTGAAGAAACTGGTTACAGCACCCTGCCCCGAGGCAGATGGAGAGCATGGCGTTCACTTACCTAAGGTGAGAGCGTTAACCTTTGGGGTTCTACAGGAGAAGAGAAAGGGAAGAAGAGAGAGACATTCAATAACCCAGTTCCCTAATCCCATATTTTCTATCTGCAGACATCTTACCCTTCAAGTCAGACATACAGTGCACAGAGGTCCAGCCCAAAGAGCCAGCCGTGTGTTACACATCACCTTTGCAGATACGGTATACGCCCAGTCAAGACCGGCGCCTCTACGGGAATCAGGTGAGCGTTACATCGACCTCCGTTATGGAATCCCCAGAACCCGCCAAACGCCCGCCCCTTATCGGAAAGTTGATGCAACTGGGTGTTGCAAGCTGTTATTCTAGTCCAATCTCTCGTCGGTGGCAGAGTGGAAAAGGTCACTACCCTCGAAAGGAAGGTCCAATATGTGATCCTGGACGACAGGGTTGAACTTTGTAACCCAAAGCCAGACCATTCTTCTCAATTCCATGGCGATGCAGAATGCCCAGCAAGAGATAGCGATGTGGGCCACTGTGGACTCCATATCCTGCGCTACCAGCTTGGCGTCTATACTTGGCATCGAGGTGCTGATTCACAGGCTGGGCTGAGTGTGGCTTGAACCAACACTTCTTGGCCAGAGCGACGACATCCTTCCATCGGGACAGCCACCTTGGTAGGGGGAGGCCCTCTGCCAAGACCCCCTCCTGTGGCTGCAGTACCTCAGGAAGAGGAAGGACCAGATATTCTGCCATACCTGCAAGCCTGTTATGAAAGGCCTTCGCTGAAGACAGCGTGTCAGGGTCCTCCTCCTCGTCTGTATCCGTCTGGGTGTTTGGCTGGTTCGCCACGGGAGGAGGGGTGCTAGGCGCCGTGGGCTGCAGTGTGGAGAACGTAACCGGAGGCTACTGTGGAGGTTGGTTTGGAACCGGCTGCACTGGAGGCGGATTCAAAGGAGCCGGCAGCGGGGGCTGCGCTGGGGCCTGTGGTGCCGGAGCCATGGGAGGAATGACTATAGGCAGCGGTGAAGTGACCGGAGGGAGGAAGTCCCTGACTGCATCGCCTAGGATGGCCCCCCCATCTGGGGGGTTCGCATCAGCCCCAAAAACCTTTCGAAGAACCTATCCTCGGAGGCTGAAGAGGAGGCAGGGGATACTGACAGAGTGGCTGGTGGCTGCTGGGGCCGGAGCACACTCAGCCTGGGTTGCAGGAGGAACCTGCCCTGCGCTACTGATGGATACCGTGAAGGCCACATACCTGGTTGACACCAGTCCCACCATGAAACTCGTTCACCCGCCTGATCTGTTCCTAGGAGTGGCATCGGCCGAGCGGCCATGTTGTCTTGTGCGACGGCCATTTTGTCTGGCTACGTGCCAGAGTCGTGGTGCATGGCCCTCCAGACACGGCCTCGCCCAAGACCCTTGGTGTTGGAACATGAGGCTTATCCCGCACCTCAGGTCTAGGCCTGGAAGGCCTATCGCCCCCAGCATTGTCGCTGGTAGTGCTGCGTGCAGGCACCCCCTCGGACATGGTGCCGGTACTAGTCGGGTGTAAACCCGGTAGAAGAACCTTGCGGTCCCTCGGCACTGATACCGGTAGGGTCCGAAGACCCCTCGGCCATAAGGCTGGTAGCTGGGTTAGACTCAGCAACAGACTCAAAGCTAAGCCAAGCCAAGCCAAGCCAATATGCTAACCAATATGGGCATACAAATAACAGTCATCACTGAGATGGTCTGCAGCCATTCTGTCTGTTTAGTCAAACCTTTTTCCACAGTGTAGTTTAACAAAAAATAGCAAAATGATTCTAAGCCTGGCAGAGGACAGAAAGATGTTGGCCATTTGCATAACGTAGCCAAAGCGATGGAAATTATACTGTAAAAATCACCACCAGAATAGTAGCTTTTTCAGGTGAATGGCTTGATCCACAAAACACAGTGTTAAATTTGATACGTTTGTGCACTGGTAGCCAATGCAAGAAACAAAACCCAGTAAAATGTGCTCCTAATGCACCACCTTTAGGAGAAGGCAAGCCCTAGCATTTTAAATGTGGAGATGTCATTTGGAGCGCCTACGTTGGATAAGATATGTGATGATGTAGTAGTAAAAGTAGGGCTAAAACTATGCAGTGCCCAATGCTACCTGATGAAAAAACATGAAGCATGTCAGACTAATTAGGAGACTGCACAAAACCATTCTGGAAGAAAAAGTGTTATCATCTGGTGCGAAATGCTTATATGTGTTAACAGATACCAGCCTAGTGTAGTCGATTATATGCTCTTTATTGTATTACATATATCTATATCCCCGTTGGTGGAGTAGGATGTTTTCATGTTAATAGGGATTCTTTATACCTATTTAAACATATTAGTCGATTATATGGCAACATCGAGGCTAGCATTATGCTTCAATTTCCTGTATTCTACTCTTCAGCATATTCAAATCTTCTCTTAAAACCATTTTCTTTTTTTGTAACGCAACCAAAACACAAAAAAAACGAAACTGAACTACCCATCCCAACATTATCTGCTAGTTCTTTGGTCCATTTGCTTCCCTCTGAACCCTATTAATCATTTCCTACCCAGGCCATTTCCTCTTCTTTTCCTGCGCATCACAGAGTTAAGTTCTATTTTTCCTTGCTCCTTCTCTCTAAGCTTAATACAGTGGTGCATGTTTTCTCTGAATTTCAGCATTATAATTGACATATACAGTGCCTTTAGACTTCTATGTTAATGTATGTAGTGTACATCAGCGTGCAGTTCCAAATGTCGGCTTGAATTCCATAGGTGGACGGGAGTGGCGCTTCAGAGCGCTGCGTATGTTTTTTTCATCTAGAGCGTGAGCGGACCCTTGAGTATCACACTTACGTTGTGGCACCCGGCTAGCGCCCGATCCAATTTTTTTATGATAGGAGCAGAGCGACCGGGTGCGGATCCCTAACAGAGTAGATCACAGCCACGCACTCTTATCTTCATTTGACAGTACGCCCAGCGAGTCGTTGGGAGCGCTCACATGCCAGAGTACGTCACAACGCTGCCTCAGAGTCATCAGGCAGCCGTAGGTTCTCGGCAATTCGAGACAGCTTATCATTCAATAAATGCATGTTCGGAAGCAGGTAGCACATTCAGAGAAATGGAACGAGTTGGCTGCAAATGCCACTCCATGCACCCCCAGCGGTGACATGCAAGTTCCTGATACAGAACCAACCACAATTTAGAACACAATTTAGCAAGCTGTGGTGAACAACAGAGAACAGAGCAGTGCTCTCATTTACTCACCCCCACTGGCTTCAAGGATCAAATGATATTTTAGAGGACATACCACTCAACCTGCTGTATTCAGGTACCCAGGCACATAGATTAATTTAATTGAGACTCAAACCATGAAGTCTGAATACAGACCTGATGGGAGCCAGGACCAGTTACTAGTGGAGAAAGAAGGCCCAAAGTGTGCGACCCCTGCAAGATAGATTGGAAGCACTTGAGTGCTTGATTGGAAATGGCCCAAGTAGAAAAGGTGCTGATGATAATGGCAGCTAGTCAGTCTCATAAGGAAGATGCTTTTTATACGAGGAGAGAACAGACCCGTAAGAGAAAGACTCCTGAGGCTGTCAATGCTTTTGACAAGCTCAGAGATGCTATTATAAAAAGCTAGACTTTGCCAAGCCTCCTACTCCAACCCCCAGGGGTGCAGAATATGGGGGATGGAGACTCATCGCCAGATTCCAACTTATCGGACTCAAATTCCTCGCTTGTATCAAAGAGTGGCAAGAGGAAGAAAAAACGAGAAGCACTAAGAGGAGCCCAAGGAAGAACTGGCTGACATATTCGACCCAGAAAGTAAAGTGTACCCAATGTTTAACGATTGATTGCCATCACCAAAGGTGGCACTACACATGGAACAGAGGTTGCGCAAACCAATTGAGAAGGAGATAAGACTATGCATGTGTTCAGAATGCCCTCGGCACTCTTGAGTAAAGGTGCAGAGACCCCAGAGCAGGATCCCAAGATGATTACCTTGTGTCTAAGTCATTCAGGGATCTCAGGAAGGGCATGGATCGTGCTTGGAAAGGATGTCAGGAAAAGGTGTTGGACCTGGCAGAGCCAATTTAAAAAAGTGATGGACCTGGTGGAGAGAGCCAGGGACACTTGGGAACCAGTGGTCGCGGATAGACTGACGAGCTGGGCTCAGAGAGCTGTGTGCCTTTTAGGCAGCACTAACTGCGCCGTTTCATCCGAAAGGAGAAGGGGCCGGCTACAGAAAACTCACTCAAACAGGGAGGCTCTTCCTCATATGAGGTGAGAGAAGCAGCACAGGAACTGCTATTCGGCGAGATGTTCGCCAAGGAGATGGGTACGTTTGTGAGCACATATACGGCCCCATAGAAGGCCAGGTGCCATAGAGGCGATTAGGCCGGTCTTTTCCATGCGCAAAGAAGATCTCAGTACCACAGGGCCTAGCACTGGCAGTCGCACCAACAAGACATCTTCCCGCCCGACGATGCAGAGGTCGAGGCTATATCCGGCATCAAGTTGCCCAAGCAGATGAGAGCATTAGCATGCTACCCTGCAGTTGGGGGCAGGGATACATTTTGCTTGGCAAATTGTCTAAGGCTTTCCAGCAATGCCAGACTCCTACAGTGAGTGACAGGGATCAAGCTAGAGTTTACCAGAGAGCTCTGCCCAGGCAGCTAGCACGATCACAGCCGTAGAGCCGATTGCTAGAGGAGGAGCTGCGGCTGCTAGCTTGCAAGGAGGTGATCGAGCGCAGCGAGAGGTTCCCCCGTCGCCCCACACTCATCGACAGCATTTGTCTGGTCCACAGGAACGAAAAAGCGCGACCTGTCAATCTAAAGGAACGGAATGGGTGGCTGATCTACAGACACTTCAAAATGGAAAGGTACACCTGCTTAGGGACATTCTCCAAAAAGGGGACTGGCTAGTAAGAATGGACCTGAAAGACGCTCATCTAACGGTCCTGGTCGGCAGCAACCACCGCAAGAAGCTAGGTTTCTTTGAAAAGAAGAAATATTTATTTAGCATGAACAAGACAAAATGAATGGCAGGATAAATATCCCTTTAGTGGAAATCTAGAAGGATGTCTAGTGGGTTTTGATGCAAACACCATTGTGTTCAGACAAGTTTGGCACCGGACTCTGAAGAAATAACCTGTATACCACGTTTTTCAAACATATCTGGCAGTGAAGAAGATGCATGTTAAACTTATTCAGGAAAACCAACTTTAACTTTTAGGACTGTGTAATGGAATGCCATCAGCGAGGGTCAAACCACCTGAGCTTTTTTTAATTCAATAATAAACATATTCTAATCAGACCCTACTTTGATAATACTCTATGTCAAAAATAATAATGCACACATCTACCTTGCAACCATCTCCTGGCATCTTCAGTAACTGGCCGGCAGTAACATCAGCACAGGTTCAAAGGTCACAAGTGCTTCCAAGAACACAGCTGCTGGAACACAAGTTCCAACAGTCAGAGGTGATTTTTTTAACTGTCTGCTCCTCTGGTTCAAAATATCAATTCTGTAACATATACATCCTGGTTATAGTTGACAAAATATCAATATAAGCCATGTCCTGTTCCGACATGGTGGCTATTGAGATTACATAATTATACAGCCACAAGCATCTGGATGTCATTATCGTCAGCTTGCTGAGCAGGGACTAGTGCATAACAGGACTGGGTGTATATATGCTGTCTGGCCTGGATGTACCCACAACAACCATGTGACCCAGTCCAGGAATGTTGTTCTTTTATCCCGCTTGAGGAGAGTCAATGCCTTCTGGCAGGAAACTGGAACCCTGCCCTGGTGGGTCCTCTGGGAACCAGTGCTTCAAAGACAGTTCTTTCAGGACAATAGCCCTCTCAAACTAGAGCATGGATTACTGGAGTACCTCTGAAGCAGGAAAACGGAGGAAGCAAGTGGAGTTAGAGTATCCCTAATGAGAGGTTCAGACCACAAAGTATTCTCACCATCTTTGATTTGCAAGGGCTGCTCAAAACTAAGCCTCCCTTCTCCATTTCCTGCAGACAAGGCATTCTGTAGATGTCATCAGGAGGCAAAGGACATTTATTACAGCAGCCAGGATTGGACCTCTAATAGCAGGCTTCGAGTGGACCAAGGTGGTGTAGTATTTTAATAAAAGGTTACTCACTGTAGTGACTACCTTACTCCTCGTCCACAGTCCCCTTTCCTCCATCCTGTGGGACAGGACCAGAGCACTTTGTAAAAAGCATCACATTTCTCAAAAATGTGTCCTTTCTCTCTTTTTACACCAGGGTTACCGCACATGGCCGTAACCCCGCCCTCCTTAGCTCCGCCCAGCGCATCACCCATCAGTCCTTTTCTATCACCAGGTCTATGACCTTCAAGCAATAACAGGAAACTTTTTAGAGGGAACGGCGAGCGGGCGTATGGAGGAAAGGGGACTATGGACTAGGAGTAAGTTAGCCACTACGGTGAGTAACTTTATTATACTCCTACGTCCCGTTCCCTTTCTTCCATACTTATGAGAGATTCCCAAGTACTCCTCACAGGAATTACGGGTGGATGGAAACTCCTTACTGAAACAGGTTCAAAAGCACAGCTTGACCGAACTGAGCATCAGCCCTGGAGCTCAGGTCCAGACAGTAATGCTTACAAAAAGCTGATGGGGTGGCCCACGTAGCCGCTTTCGCGATGGTCTCCCAGGGAACATATTTTTGGAAGGCAACAGCAGCCGCCTTGCCCGGCGCAAGGTGAGCATGAATTCCCTTTGGGGCCCGAAGACCCTGAATGGTAAAAGCCTCAAGAATACGAGGCCGGCTTTCCTTGTGGATTTCCGAAGGTCACAAAAAGCTACGAAGAGTTCCTATGCTCAGATGTACTGTCCAGATAGAATTTAAGGGCTCTTCTAACGTCCAGGCAGTGCAGAACCCTTTCGGCCTCTGAGGCCAGGTCTGGGAAGAATACAGGCAGTGAGATTGACAGATTCAAATGAAAATCTGAGCCCACCTTCGGAAGAAAAGCGGAATTTGTTCACAGGACAACCTTATCCTTATGAAAAGTAAGGAATGGATGTTCCATCGATAAGGCCTGAAGCTCACTTACACGCCTTGCCGAAGTCACAGCGATCGAAACGGACACTTTCCACGAAAGGTACTTAAAATCAACAGTAGTCATGGGCTCAAAAGGCTTATGACAAGGACTACATTCAAATCCCACCTTGGATGCAGGTTGCGAAAAGAGGCTAAAGATGCATCAAGCCCGCAAAGTGTCTTTTAATGACTGGATTAGACAGTGAAAATTAGCACTTGTCAGTGGACAAATAAGCGGCAACAGCCGATAAATAAACAAAAGACTGGGCCATATCGATAGTAGCCTCCCTGGGTTCCAGCTGCCTGGCCAAACACCAGTGACAGAACCGTAGCCATTTGCTTCTATACTGAGATCTTGAGGGCTTCCTGGCCGCTTGAATAATGCACATGTTATCCGCCGACAAATTGAAGCGCTCTAAAGATCTGAACTCAGGAACCAAGCTGCCAAGCTGAACGATTGCGGGGAGGGGTGCCACAGCTGTTAATCGCCCTGGGGAAGCAGGTCGGGGACCAGCGGAAGCTTGAGCGGTGGGCACACCGATAGGTGCTAAAGCTCTGAAAAAAACAAAACCTGGTCGGCCACCAAGGGGTTATGAACAGCAGAGGGCAATTCACTGTGTTCCTTAGCTTGCAAAGCGCCCAATGGACCAGAGGAAGAGGCAGAAAAGCGTAGGCTTTCATGTTGTGCCATGGAATGTCAAGAGCATCCCCCAGTGAGGAGGCTCCGAGCTCGTTCCTGGAGGCATACAGGGGAAGCTTCTTGTTTGTAGATGTTGCAAAGAGGTCCACTTCTGGAGTGCCCCAACAGCGAAAGATATCAGACAGGATCTCTGTGTTCAGTTCCCACTCGTAGCTGACAATTGCTCATTGGTGGAGGGCATCTGCAGTGACATTCAGCTGGCCCGGGATGTGTACTGCTACCAGCCAGATACCATGCTGAATGGCCCATTCCCAGATCTGAATGGCAAGATCCACAAGAGGAGGAGACCTGGTACCCCCCGATTGTTGATATAGAACATGAACACCGATTGTCCGTGCGGACATGGATCACCTTGTTGACGATGCATGGTTTGAACGCTTTCAGCGCCAGGAATATCGCCTGGCGCTCCAGATAATTTATATGAAGCTGTCTGTCCTGTGGCGAGCAAAGATCTAAAACCTGAAGATGATCCAGCGTTGCACCCCAACGCAGAAGGGAGAAATCCGTTGTGGCAGTCAATAGTGTAAGAATTCAGGATGGCAAATCCATTGAGGACTGTCCATAGCACGGTATATGATAAGAAGGTATGCAGAAAAGCATCAGAGAAAATAAAGAATTATCTGATATACCAATTCTACTCGAAGAGACCCAGAGTGAGGAGACCAATCGCACAACAGGGCTTGAAGAACAAATAAATGGCCCAGTATCGCAACTTGACTTGGCCTCAAAAAGAACCATGAAGACACTGAATTCTTAACTAGTTTGGAATAAGAAACTCCATTAGCTAAAAAGAATGGCACAAAGTACTGTTCCCGGGACAGGGATGTGTCATGGCTCCCCCTGAAACAGTTCTTCACACACCAAACAGGACCAAAACAGAGGGCCAAATGGGAGATCTCACCAACAATCATAGGTCAATCACAACAATGAACAAAGGGGGCTGGCCCCAGATTATGATGGCACAAAAGAAAAACTCAAAGTGGACACCTCTCAGAAAACAGATGACTAAACAGAACCTCATCTTCCAGGAAAAAAAAGGGAAAACAAGAAAAATTCAAACAAGGAAAACATAATAAACAAAAGCAGTGCTGTCATGGAAACACAGAAATAGAAACATAGAAAACTCCTTCACACAAATTATTACCAAGAGCTCCGTGATGATCCCATGAAGAAATACAAAAAAAAGAAGAATTAATCAAATGCATACCAAGCAGAACTGAGGAACACAACAAACACCCTACCCAACATCGGGTACCAAATAATCCAAGTCCTTAGACAATTTCTTTGTTACCAAAGATCCAGAATCCAGGGAATTACATCTGCACGATCATCCTTGGAGCGAATGCATTACCCAAAACCATATCTAGATATACTGAATCCATCCTAAAGCCTCTGGTTATGTTCACATAAATATTTGTACAAGACACAACACACTTCCACAGAAAGATTCATGAGGAGGACTCTGTACCACCACATGCACTGCTAATCACGTTGATTTCACCTCACTTTAGTCCAACATTCCATAAAAGGGTGAAATTGCTCCATGCCGGACATTCCTTCAAAATATGAACACCAAGGTAAGACGCCCCAACCATGACCATCACAGATCTCATGAGATTCATACAATAACAAATTTTTACATCAATTTAAGATGCTCCCTTCAAAAGACTGGATGTGGCCTAGGCACAAAAACGGCAACCTAGTATGCTAATCTCTCTAAATGTAAGAACCCTTGTTTAAGGTCTGCCATCAAGCATCCCCAAAAGCACTAACATATCATTGATGACAATCTGGATTTGGACAGAAGGCAAACATTTTCTTAAACAATTTTATCAATCATGAAATGCACGTACCAAAGCATAAAAAGTTCCCCATGGTGTACTCCCAGAAGTGCACACATTTGCTGCATACAACTCTCGGCTGGAAAGAAAGGCCACCTAAAAACAGCCGAATACAAGAAACACACAGACAGTAACAAATACCTGCAAAGGGCAAGTTTCCACCCCAGCCACACAAAATGGTCAGTTGTCTACATCAAGGCCATCTGGTACTAATGCCTATGCTCCAATAGGTAGACAAGAGACTATGCTCCAATAGGTAGACAAGAGACAATCAACTTGCCACACTCCATACGGTACTCTTGCAAGAGGGTCTCAGTGACAGACAAATTGATAGTGAATGTGATCATTCATAGAAAATATCCAGAAACAACTTGCAACAATACAAAGACAGTGAATGCCTTTTTAAAAGGTTTTCTCCTATCACCCAGCACACATACAACTGAATAGGATTGTTTAAGACCTACAACCAATATTTAATAGGGATATTGACCTGAGAATTCTTTAACTAAGCTGTCCTAATTGCAAACAAGCAATCGAGAAAACTATTAAGTTTCCTACCAGGAGTACATTTCCACCCGATCATGGTTCTGCAACAAGTGGTTGTTCAGATGTTTTGGACAACATTGCCTTTGATCCCTCACCATTGAATATGCTGGCTTGGGAGCATGGGCGTTGTAGTACAAAACCTCTGCCAAAAGGTTGCAGACCCTTGCATTAAATCAATAAGAAAGAAGACCTGGACCAAACCCTGTGCAATGTCAGGAGGTGAAAAGCATAACAACATGTCTGTACCAGATCGGTCATAACCACAAAGAATCAAAACGATACACTTGCAAGAAAAAAACAAATCATCCAATGTTCTATACCTCATCCAATGCAGGAAACGCCTGCAAAGAACGTATGGAGGCAAGACCTGCCAGGAGCTGGATGAAAGGATGAACCTACATATGTGCAAGTTTTTGGATGCAGCCAGTTCTTGTGAGCTGGTGAGGTTTGACGACTTGATGGGGACAGTGCAAGGTCCTTTTCTTTGTTCTGTTGGTTCTCCATTGGGTGGGCCGGCCTCCGGTTTCTGCAATGCAAGGGTTCCATGTGACTCTGCCGAGAAGGGGTGGCGTGCCCTACTGCCCGTTCACCCCTCTGTTCAATCTTGCCAGCCTTTCTGGAGCAGAGTGGATCCCAGAAAGGCAGAGTCCAGGAGTGCCCCGTGGAGAGCAATCTCCTTGGAACACCGAGCTGTCAACAATCGCTGTGTGCCTCATTGCCATGAAGGAGTAGCAGAAGGGGAGGCAAATTGAACATCATTCCGACCTCCCTGCAATTACAGCACTTATGGTCGACAGCAAGAGTAGGCATGGTTCTGCAGCATTTGTTGGCACTGGCCCTTTAGTTGGGTGGGCTGATTTTTTTGGCTGCTTCTTGATCGCTGAGCTGTGTCTTGGAGTGGAAATCCTGGTTGTCAATCAACTAAAGGCTGTGACAACTGTGAGGCTTATCTAGGGGTGTAACGGAACACTGGTATACCGGTATATATATCGTGAGCAACTGCACTGAACCATTATCACTGTCACCTTCTTTATACCAGTTTACTGTATAAATGCATGCGGCTTTTAAGTGAGCTTTTCAATTTGATTTGGAGAGGCTGCAGTAACCAAGTGCTGCGCAGTCGTGCTCTCGCACTGTGGGATGTGGAGTCGGTACAGGGTGCCTTGTTTGGTAGACACAAGCGTAGAAAAAGATAGGCCAGCCACATTAGCAAACCCAGCTCTGCTGCTGTGGCTGCCCTTTCTCTGCGCTCAGTAGTCTGGACAAGGACCAGCCAACTCTGCCCAACTTGTGTTCAAAGCTGCCCAGTGCCTGCACCTTTAATTGAGTTCCACACCAAGTGCAAACAAAGCAAAGCTGATAACAAGATGGCGACTAGTTCTGCAAGCATACCCGAGGCTCCAGTTCATAGTTTCACACTGCGCTTGAAATGCATGGCCAATCTAGAACATAGGTTTTTTGTTTTTGCTCATTTATTTATAAGTTAGCAAACAGATTTAAAACGTGTTTTCACACACATGCTCCTGTGCTACAGATCACATCTTGTATGGTCATCGGCCAGATAGACCACAGGAACCATCACGAGGGTCGGATCTAAAAGTGAGCACTTTAGTGTTGCTTTTTCTTTGTGTGTAGGCAACAAGTGTTCTAACACTTTGTGATTTGAGAAATGGTGGAGCCAGGAAGCCGTTGCTTAGCAACCACTCAGCCAGAATTAGCAGAAACGTATAGATTCAGCCCAGCATGGAAACATGTACTACTGGTTCAGGGTCCTGCTGCACTGAGCAAACAAACTTTGCAACAGCTCTTGCTTGGTCTGTGCATGTTCTGAAAGACAGCCAGTGCAGTAATGTGTTTCAACTAGCTGCCCCCAAGTGTCAGATTCAAGGTCCTATGGTCATGCATGGTATTGCCATCCAGTTCTGGTTGGAATTCTGGGATTTGTCACTTTTAACCAATTAAAGACAGGGAACTATATGTCCCATAATGCAAACATGATATGGGGGGGGGGGGGCGGAGGGGGAAGAGACATGGCCATATCATGCATGGCCATGGAAAACTTGGGTGGTGTGGATACTTGGCCTGTCGGTGCTGCCCACTAGTGATTGAAGCAAGATCCTCCCTTCCCCCCTCCTCCAACTGTCCTCCATGCAGATTTGCACACAGGCACAAGGTGTTGTTGCTTCCCTCTATACTTTGACTATGGCGCTGGACTCAAACGAGCAGGACAGATCCTGCACTACATATGAAGTAACTGGAGCATTGGGGGTTACAGTTTGCTCGGGTCTATTCTCAATTTGTGGCACCCCCCATGAAAGCAATCAGAATTTCATATGAGAAACATCAGGTCCTCTTTCTCCACTCACATCACAAGGGACCTAATGCACTCAGACCTGGGGAATATACGGTCATGAAGTGGTTCGGGCGAGATTGTGCTCTAGGGAATATTTGTGCTTGTATGTATTTTAACTGTCATTTTCAAATGTTATTTTTAGTGCCAACATCTTAAGCGGGTAAATGAACATTTATTGAGAGAAGAATCAGCAACGCCCACCAAACGCTGTCCCTTTATGATTATATGGTCAGTGGTGACTCAGACACCAAACCATCATAATACACCAGCCAGCTAGTAAACAAGCTATAGCGATCTGATGAATATTTCGATAAGTTTGTGTTGGGTTTCACATTTAAAAAAAAAAAAGAAAAACTATTATGTGGGCTCACACCTCGTGTGAGTGACTTTCTCCTGTTAATGCGATGGAGCATTACCAAAACAAACTTTTATGCCTGATCGTGGCGAGGGGTCATTATGCCTATGTACCGTGGTTCCAAAACATTTTAGCAGCAAGGTCATTGCATTCAATGTTGTGTACCTCATCCAAGGTAAGAAATGCCAGGAGCTTGCCAAAAGAATTAATCTATGTAGATGCACCTCCTCAAATCACAATAAAATAACACCAGTGGGTTGCCACCATTTAACGCTGATTGGGCATACAGTGCAGGTTCCGTTGGTGATTGAGTGTTGAAATGTGTCCTCTTGAATACCACACAAGAACGTTGGAGGTTAAGTACTTTAAGACGCTCAATAGAAACAAAAACAGTGGTAGGAACAGATACAGATTTTATGACAATATGGACAAAGTCGAGCCAAACACCATCAAGGCAATCGCAGCAACAGAACCAGAAGACAACCTGCCAGTACCACCTCTGACCTATAGGTGTAGCATACTACTGTTCAGAACCCCATATGGGTGAGAACATAAGACATCAACAATGACAATCGTTGGTGTTTAAGCTCAAATGGTTGACACCCATAATACAGCATTAGACACAAGTAGAAAACAGAGGACTTTGCGCCAGACATTTATAGAAGAACAACTTGCTTACCCCTGGTAACCTTCTTTCGACTAGATGTTTCTCCCACGTATTCGTCATCTACGATATCTCCTATAACCAGCTTCAGCTGCTTTGTAAAAGAAATTCGGCAGAGGGCGCTGTGCATCGATGTGGTCGACGTGATGTCCCTCGAGGGCCTCCGTCTCGAGGATGACGTCATCAAAGGTATATAGGGAACGTGCGGTGCCCGTTGGGTTCAGTTCTATTTTTACATGTTTATTCTTACAGTAGAACTAACAGCATTAATGTGGTTTAGACCATACTAGACTGAAGCAGTGTAAACTGCAATAACATTCTAATGAAGGGTAGGCTAGTAGGGGAGATGAGGAATACTTGGGAGGAACATCCAGTCGAAATAACATAGCCAGGGGTAAGCAACATTTTTCGAATGGATTATGTCCTCCAACATATTCCTCAACTATGATAGACTTCCAAAAGAGTATTAGTTTTGGCAGAGGGAGTATGAATTTTGTCATCAAGGGTTGTAATGAACTGAATGAAGGACTGCTTTCCCAAAGCTTCCATCCTGACTTAAGGTGGAAATAAGGCAGTAATGCTTCGTAAAAGTGAAAATGGTAGACCAATTGGCTGCCTCACAAATATTTTTTATTGGAACCCCTCTTTGCAGAGCAGAAGAAGTTGCCATGGCCCTAGTGAAAAAGGCTTGCAAGACTTCTGGGGGTATCTTTCCCAGCCAGTCTATAGCATTCAGTAATAACTAAAATAATCATCTGGACAAGGTGTGTTTAGCTACAGTCTGTCCCAGTCTATGACCAGTATATCCTATAAAAAGTTGGTCATCTAGACGAAACTTTGACATCCTTGAAATGTAGAAACCCGGCCGTTCTCGGGTCTAGTCTGTGTAACCTTTCATCTTCCTTGCCAGGATGAGGTGGTGGGTAAAAAGTAGGTAATAGCAACTTTTGTCGTTGATGAAAATCTGATATAATCTTAGGAAGGAATGAAGGTTTGACCTTAAGGACGACTTGTCCTAAAATAAAATAAAAAAATAACATGAAAGGTGATTTAGAACATAGTGCCTGCAACTCACTCTCCCTATGGACTGATGTTAACGCTACTAACATGATAGGTTTTGAATGTTAGTATTCTGAAAGGACATAAATGGAATGGTTAAAACGGTGCACACATGAGATTAAGGTCCCAAACAGGAACCTGAATGGAGGGAACACATTAGTGAGTCCCTTCAGAAATGGTATCACAAAAGGTATTTTAAAATATCACATTTCCTCAGATGAGCGCTTGAAGATGGAAAGTGCCGCTAAATACCCTTTAACGGTTCCAACCTGAAGCCCCAGATTGGCCAGAGGCAACAGAAAAGACAACACATCTGGTGTTTTGCATAGAAAAGGATCCACATTCTTATGCCTGCACCAGCTGCAGAATTTGTTCCAACAGCAGCGCTACAAAGAATTTGTTGCTGGCCTTCTGTCCGAAAGCAAGATCTCCATTATGTCATCCGGGTGGGCCCAATCCTTGTACCTCAGCCACTCAAACCATGCGTGAAGGCTGAGTCTTTACCTCTGCATGGAGAACCAGACCCTCCTCTCATGAGAGAAGGGCCTCTCTTTGTGAAAGACATATTGAAGGGCAGATGAACATGTCCACAAGGTGCGGGTACCACATCCTACTGGCCAAATCCAGGGCAATTAGGATAATGGATTGCCTAAACCTTCTCAACCTCCTGATCACGCGAGGATTGACTGGGGCAGAAGCAAATGCGTACAGCAGTGGAAACTCCCAGTCCACCATGAACGCGTCACCTAGAGCTCCTCTTGGGGCAAATTCCATGGAGCAGAACATTTCTCCCTTCCGGTTGACACTGATCACAAACAGTTCCACTTGAGGGGTTCCCAAAAGATGAAGATCTATTGAAGGGATTCCTGAGCTAGTTCCCACTTGTGGGAGACTGCTCTGCATGCTGAGAGCGTTTGCTGACGTGTTCTTCTCTCCGGCTAGGTGAACTGCTGATAAGAGACTCCTTCTTGTATTGCCCAGAAGCAGAGCTACCCTACAATTCCCTCTCTTCTTGTGGTAGTACGTGGCCACTGTATTGCCCGTCATTATCAGGACATTCTATTCCCCAATAATGACGGCAGAAAAGTGTTCAGCGCAAGTCTGATTGCTCTCCGCTCTTAAAGATTGATGTGTGGTTTGGACTCCCATGGACACCAACAACCGCAGATTGTCAGATCGATGGCATGGGCTCTCCACCCTGTGAGCGAGGCGTCCGTCACTACTGTTCTGTCCGGCCATGGTTGCCAAAATGGTTCTCCCTTCAGAATGTTGTCCCCGCAGGCCCACCACAGGAGATCCTGTGCGACCCTGTTTGGAACCTGAAGTAGGTCTGACATGTCGCCCGAGAATCGAGACCACTGTGTCCTGAGAGCCCACTGGAGGGATATTCTCAGGCAAGCCTCTGGCACCAGGAAAATGCAGGATGCCATGAGGCCGAACAATCTCAAGAAGTCGAAGGCCAGGAGACACTGGGTACTCTGAAATTTGGTAATCATCTGCAGAATATGTTGAGCCCACACCTCAGGTGGGAAGGTCTTTACCAAGGATGCATCCAGTAATCCAGTATAGCCCGATGAATTTGAGCTTATATGGGACTTCTTGTAATTGAGGGAAAAGCCCAGCATGTGGAGTGTGTGTGGCAGGTCACGCAGAGATGATCCAGGACTTGTTTTCGAGAACGTGCCCTGATCAGCCAATCGTCCAGGTAGGGGTAGACGTAAATCCCCCCTCTCATGAGACTCGCTGCCACCACCGCCAGTTTGGAGAATACCCTCTGGGCTGACCTCTGCCCTAACGGCAGAACTCGAAACTGATCATGAGAACTGCCAACGGCGAACCTCTGGTACTTTGTGCTTGAGATGGATTGGCACATTAAAAAAAGCATCATGAAGGTTCAATGACACCATCCAATCCTGGGGCTGGAGGAACTTAGAAAAGCGTGACCATCTTGAACTTGTCCTTCCTGAGGAACTTAGACCAGTCTTGGACTTGAGATACTTGAACAAGTCCTTTGGGATTAGGAAATATGAGAATACCATCCTTTGTTCCTCTCCGTTAGAGATACTGGCTCGATAGCACCTTTCTCTAGCAGGCTCAAAATTTCCTGCAAAACGAACAGATCAGGAACCTTTAATGAATGGCTTCCCGGTGGATGATTCAGTGGTCTCTGAATGAAGGGGAGGCAGTAACCCTGGGCTATGGTTTCTAATGTCCAAACATCTGAAGTAATATCCCGCCATTCTTTCAGATGCCGAGTCAGTCTGCCTCCCACTGGGGTGTCGCGAGTCAAGACCTCTGAGGTTTTGAAGCTGCTGATCATAAAGAAGCCATTGATTGGGGCAGGCTTTGCAGCTCTCCCTTGTCCACCACGGGGGAATCTTTTTTGGCCTCTTAGACCAGCCATCCCTCACGCTCTTCCAACTGAGGAATAGTAGCGAAAGGACCTACTCCAAAAAGGTCCACTGGGGCGAAAAAAGGCTGAGGCTGCCTGATGGCGGCACCTAGAGAATTGGCTGCCACCTTCGTGGTCTGCAGCTTCTCAAGGCTTTTGTCAGCCTTGTTGCCAAAAAGAGGCGACCTGTCAAAAGGCATATTAAGGAGTCTAGACTGCACATCCAGTGCAAATTCCGACTTCCTAAACCACGCAAGCCTGCGTATCATGGTTGTAGCCGCCATGGCTCTGCTGATACGGTCAGCAGAATCCAAACTGGACTTTATAGACGCACTCATGGCCTCTTTCCCATCTTTTACAATGGCCAGGAAGACGTCTCTTTCTTCCCCGTCGGTGATATTTTCAGCCACCATGGATACACAGTCCCATAGGGTGTAGGGACATCTTGCAAGGGCACCTGTTGAGTTGGCAGACTTGAGGGCCATGCTCCCGGCAGAAAATACTTTCCTTGACTCAGCGTCTATAAGCTTATCATCCAGATCTTATGGAATGGTCGGATAAGCAGCTTGCTTGGAGGTATGGGTTGCTGCTTGCACCACTAGGCTTTCTCGGGTAGGATGTTTAGACAAATAGCTGGGGTCCCTACTTGACGGCCTATATTTTTTTCAAATTTTTATTGAATGCCGGACTTGATTCTTGTGCTTCCCAGTTTGCACTTACTCTCTTTTGCAAAGCGACATGAAAAGGTAGGATTAGATACCTTTGAGGACCTTTGTCCAGGATATCTGTGAGGTCATCCTGTTCAAATGGGAGGGCAGGCCCGCTTCATCCCAAAAAATCAGTGACCCTGATCATTAATTGCCTGTAAGAGGCATCTGCATGATAATCTGGGTCTTGCTTGCCAAAATCCAACTGTGGTGAGGTGTCCACCCCACTGGCTGTTTGTAAATTATCACGCAAGTCCTGCAACCTAAATTCCTCTGATATAAAACTACCAAGAACATTAGGCGTGCCATATTGTTAATCCAAAAAGGTGGATCATTGTCATCTGAAGGCTCAGTGTCTTCATAGATCGATGTGAGAAATTAAAAAAAAATCCTTTCTGGGCAATGATGTAAAGGATTTTTGAATGTTTGGTAAAGGCGTCGAGCAAGATGCCGATGGAGTCGTCGCCAAACTTGATTTTGGCATCGATGTCTTCGATGAAGAGGTCTTCAACGTCCAACAGCATGGATGGCATCGACGACTTAAACTTGTTCATGGACTTTGTCCATGAAGGACTTCGATGACTCGACAGAGTCTTCAATGACTTTTCATCGCGTCGAGTCCTTCATGGCTCTCGATGTGAATTTGGCCTTCGTCCCAGGTTCGAGGGTGTGCAGGATTTGGCTCGAGCCATTTCCTTACCAACTTCAAAAGGTGCAGTAGGAGCATGGCCTACTTGCTTTGAGAGATTCTGTCTCTCGAAAATGTTAAGCATTTGCTGCCGGATTCATTCCCAGCCAGCCTAAGTAGAGGCCTTAGTAGGGCAAGATATACTCCTTTCTGGAGATGAGTCGGACGAGGAAGACGAAGTACCGATTTATGATGCATTTTCTTCGATTTCGACAAGGAATGGCAAGAGCTAGACCTTTAAGTCTTCTTCAGTCGAGGAGAGTCGTCTCTCGCTTCGTTGGAGAAATGTTTTTTTGACTGGGTAGTCCAAGGGAATTTTTGGGGGAGTCTAACTACCACCAATTTCCCTTTATGCTCCTTCAGAGCTTTTCCAGTCATCGATTGACACTTCTGACAGGTCGAGGTCTTGTGTTCCACACCAGGACACCACAAGCACACCCGATGTGGGTCTGTCAGTGACATTTTAGCGCTGCAGTCTTGGCATTCCTTAGACCCGGTCTTCTAGCTTGTCAGAGTCAGAGTCAAAGACAAAAACATTTTTCACAATTTCGAAGTAATATATGAAGCGTGCCGTAGTTCACAAAGTGAAAGCTTACTCAGAAAAATTGAACTGAAGCAAACGGGTGCTGCGCGTTCCATATATACCTTCGATGACG
This sequence comes from Ambystoma mexicanum, assembly GCF_040938575.1. Taxonomy (NCBI): domain Eukaryota; kingdom Metazoa; phylum Chordata; class Amphibia; order Caudata; family Ambystomatidae; genus Ambystoma; species Ambystoma mexicanum. The sequence continues at coordinate 726,073,381 of NC_090923.1, forward strand.
TCATGCTCGAGACAGGCCCTCGAGGGACATCGAGTCGACCACATAGATGCAAAGCGCCTTATGCCGAAATATTTTGCCGGACCAGCTGAAGCTGTATAGAGGAGATCTAGATGAGGAATACATGGGAGGACACAATCCATTCAAAACTATTTACCACATTCTATGCACGCCAGTAAGCCATTATACAGAACGAGGAACACCAAAGTAACAGTGGGCTTCGGGAACAGATTTTGTAACGGTCAGATTGTATGCAGCAAGTAAGCTTCACAGTATTACAGAGTTATCATAACTTTAAAGTATGGACATTTTTGTATTTTTATCTTTTTTTGTGCGTTTTAGGTTACTGGTATAGGAATATCTATATTTGCTATGGAGTGATTTTAAGGACCTTTTTTATTAAATGCTGGATTATGTATGAATATGTAAAGTTTTTATGATTTATTCACAACATTTTATAAAGGTTACTGTGTAACCATAAACAAATAAAAAATACATTTAAAAAAGTATTACACCAAGGTCACTGCTCAAGCCTGCTGGTGCGTGAAGGCTGCCGAACACTTGCATACATCGGACTTAACTCTTTAGAGTAAACAGTGTTGCAAAGTGACATTCTTAAATTTGACTGGGCACTGAAGTCATGGCAAGTGATTGTATGGGTGAAGCTGCCAGGGAGATGCAGATGTTTTATTTAGAAATACTGAAGTTTGGCTACATCTATGACGCTTTAAGCATACCTGTTAATAACTTTGGAATGTGGGGTTGCTATGAAGCAACACGCCCTGCTTTTAAAATAAGTTTCTTTTTTAAAGCCTTAATTTCAGTGCATCTCTAGGGTAAGGTGTACAAATTCAAACACACAGGGTACAACTGTAGGGTTGCCCGAGCCAAAATCTGTGTACGTTTGTTCAACCGTTTACGACTAAAGCATGCAGCTTTCAAGTATATCTCCGGCACACGAGAGTGTGAGAGCTCAGATTCTATGTGTACCATGCTCTGCTGCCGGATTTATGGCTCCATCAATATTTTTGCCGTCCCCAGCAGGCATTCCATGTGTACTCTTGCCTCACCAATGTACGTTTACAGTGAACTTTTTCTATTTATCCACAAGAGGTGCGTTTGCTCAGCGAAAATGTTCTAATTAAGAAGAACAAGTTACTTATCAACTGCTAACGTTCTTTCGACTGGATGCTCCTCCAACTTATTCCACATCTTTGACATGTAATGTCCACAGCTGTGCACTTCGGAAACTTTTCGGCAGAGGGCGTCTTGCATCGATGACGTCGGGTCGATGTCCCTCGAAGGCCTCCGTCGAGGCAGACGTCACCGGATGTTATAAATAGGACGCACAGCGCCTGAAGCCTCAGTTTATGTTTTTTCCACCAGAACGTGTGGCACAATCCAATGCCTGCTGGACTGCACATAGCCTTGCAGAAACGTAAGCTGCAATTGCATAGGAAATTCTCCTGAGGGGCAGCTCGGGAGGGCGATGTGGAATACGTTGGAGGAACATCCAGTCGAAAGAACGTTACCAGTTGGTAAGTAACTTGTTCTTCAAATGGATTGTGTCCTCCAATGTATTCCACATCTTTGACATACTCCCAAAGCAGTATCATAAAGATGGAGGAGGGAAAAGAATTTAGAGTACCCAATCAGATGGCGGAATAAAAGAACCGCCTTACCAAAAGGCCGTATCTTGATCATGGATTGTATCCAGGGAGTAATGTTTAACAAAAGTGGGGATAGAAGTCCATGTGACTGCTTCACAAATATTCCTAACAGGAACTCCCCGTTGAAGGGCGGTGGAAGTAGCCACCCCCCTAGCGGAATGAGTTTGCAACCCTTTAGGAGGGTCCTTACCCGCCAATCGGTAACACTCAGTAATGCTGAGGATAATCCACCTGGACAAGGTCTGTTTGTTAACAGCCTGGCCCAAAAGGTGTCCAGCATATCCCACAAAGAGTTGATCGTCCACTCTGACCCTGGACATCCTAGAAATATAAAAGATCAAGAGCACTCCTAGGATCCAACCTATGGAGTCGCTCCTCTTCCTTACCAGGATGAGGAGGAGGAAAGAAAGAAGGAAGAACCACTTTCTGACTCAAATGAAATTCAGACACTACCTTAGGTAGAAAGGAAGGACGGACCCGTAGTACAACCCTGTCCTTGTGGAACACAGTAAAGGGCGGCTTAGATGAAAGCGAAGTAACCGCAACCAAGAACACTGTCTTGAAGGACAACAATCTAAAAGGACAAGAGTGCAAAGGTTCAAACAGAGCACCCATGAGAAATTTCAAAACCAAGTTCAAATCCCAAACCGGCACCTGGCAAGGGGACAGTGGGAATACATTAGTCAGTCCTTTAAGAAATTGAGAAATCAAAGGAATCTTAAACTAAGAGCATTCTTCAGACGGGTGTTTAAATATAACAGAGCCACCAGGTAATCTTTAATTGTACCTACACGAAGGCCACTGTGGGCCAAAGAAAGTAAGAAAGACAAAACCATAGGAATGGAACACTGAAAAGGATCAACATTTTGTCCTCTGCACCAGTCACAAAACCTACGCCAACGGTACAGGGATTTTGTTGCTTTCCTTCTGGTCAAAAGCAACACCTCCATCACATCATCCGGGAGGTCCCAATCCTTATATCTCAACCTTTCAGATACCAAGCGTGAAGGTTGAGAGTCCTGACCTCTGGATGGAAAACCTGAGCCCCCTCTCGCGAGAGCAGATCCTCTCGGTAGGGAAGACGGCGTGGAGGGCAGATGGACATTTCGAAAAGGTCTGGGTAGCATGCTCTCCTGGCCCAATATGGAGCAACCATCTTGAGGAGAACCATCTCCGGTTCCGGAAGCACCTCAAAACCTTCCTCTTTGCTTCTGCTTTCTCTCTCCCTCTCCCCTGCTGAACAGCTAATTAATTCTTCACTGAAACTGCACTTGTCCTGCAACTGGACCACTCTAGACGGCCTCGGTCCTTGGCCCAGCCACTCTCCTCTTGCACTGATGCCCTGGAACCCCTTTGCACTGCGGGACTGTCTCTGTATCCCTACAGCCCCCCCCCCTTCCCCAGCACTTGCTCTGCACTTACCTCGCACTTGCCACCAGCTGGCCCCATTTATTTATTTATTTATTACTTTACGCCACTTACCTTGTACTGCACTCCCCCCCTCCCCTTCCCCTTGCACTTTTCCCCCTCCCCCACCCCTGCACTTGCGCGATCTGAATGACACCTGGCCTAGTAGGATCGTTGTCTGTCTCCCCTTGTCCCTCCCCTCCCTGCCTCGTCGCGCCTTGAAACACCTGTGTATAGGCGCGTTACAAATACCATATCATATCATATCATAGCAATGAGGATCATGTGGGACCCGAACCTCTGTAACCTCCGTAACACTTGAGGAATGACGGGGACTGGAAGAAACGCGTACAGCAATGGGAATGACCAATTTGCCACAAACGCGTCTCCTAAGGCTCCTCTCTGAGGAAATTCCTTTGAGCAGAAACTCTCGCACTCTGGTTGGCACTGGTGGCAAAGAGATCCACTTGCGGGGATCCCCAAAGGACGAAGATCTCCTGAAGGACTTCCTGAGCCAACTCCCATTCGTGAGAGACCGTGCTCTACCTGCTCGGAGCATCCGCCACTGCATTTTCGTCTCCGGCCAGATGAAATGCCGAGATGAAAATTCCCTGCTGGATGGCCCAGAAACAGAGCTGCATTGCCTTTCTGCACAACGGAGTGACCCTACACCCCCTTTTTTGTTGAGGTAATACATGGCCACTTTGTTGTCCGTCATGATCAGGACACTCTTCGCCCGCACAGATGGCAGAAAAGCCCTCAGGGCTAGCCTGACGGCCCGCAGCTCTAACAAGCTGATGTGGAATTTGGACTCTGACGGAGACCAACGACCGCTGGCGGCCAAGGCGTTGGCATAAGCGCCTCATCCTGTGAGGGAACCATCCGTCACTAGAGTCCCCTCCGGCCATGGATGCCAAAACGGCTGCCCCTTCATCAGGTTCCCTTCGTTGGCCCACCACAGAAGATCCTGGGAGACCGAGAGTGAAATCTGAACTTAAGGACCCATTGTAGGGATCTCATCCTCCGTCTGGCCTCTGGCACCAGAAAAATGCAGGATGCCCGAGCAACCTTAAGAATTCAAAAGCCGGGAGACTCTGGGCACGTTGAAACTTGTCCACCATCTGCACAATGTGATAAGCCCTCACTTTGGGAGGCGAGCACTTCCCCGAGGACGAGTCCAGCACACCCCCTATGTACTGGAGCTGTTGGGAAGGTGTCAGATGCAACTTCTTGAAATTGAGGGAGAATCCCAGCCTGTGGAGGGAGCGGCAGGTGAGACTGAGGTGAGCCAATGCTTGCTCAGGAGAGCATGCACGGATCAGCCCGTCAGGTATGGGTAGACGTGAATCCCCCCTCTAGGATACGCTGCCACCACCACCATTAGCTTGGTGAAGACCCTCGGGCGGATGTCAATTCGAATGGCAGGACCAGAAACTGAAATTTTGAGTTGCCAGCCGCAAACCTCAGGTAATTTCAGTGCTTGGGATAAATCGGCACATTAAAGTAAGCATCATGTAGGTCCAGAGACACCAACCAATCCTGAAGTTGAAAGGCCTGGAGGTCTTGAGAAAGTAACCATCTTGAACTTGTCCTTCCTGAGAAGTATGTACAAGCAATGGAAGTCCAGGATGGGTCTCAATCCCCCAGTCTCTCTTTGGGATCAAAAAATAAGGGGGAATACCAACCATTGTTCCTCTCCGCTACATGCACCAGTTCTATAGCACTGTTCTCCAGCAGGGTCAAGATTTCCTGCACAAGGAGCAGGTCTGGAAGCTTCAAAAAGAGGTTACCCAGTGGATTGTCGTGAGGCCGCTTTAGGAAGGGAAGGCAGTAGCCGTAGGCTATTGTATCCAGAACCCATGCATCCGAAGTAATGGCTTGCCACTCTTCGAGATGCGGAGACAGCCTTCCCCCAACCGGCAAACCACGGGACATGGCCTCATGACTGTTTTGGAGCGGCTGCGGCAGTGCCTGAAGGCAAAGAGGCAGCTGCCTGAGCAGCTTTGGCGCCTCTATTTCCCCGACCACCACAGGTACTTTTTCGCTGACCCCTTTGACTGGCGGCCCCTCTCCTTCTACCAAAGGAGGAGTAGTAACGAAAAGAACCTCCCCTCCACTGCTGTCCCCTAGCACGAAAAGGCAGAGGTTGACGCACATCTGCGCTTAAAGATTTTGCCTCAGCTTTCGAGGTCTGCAACCTCTCAAGGCTCTCGTCAGCCTTGTTGCCAAACAAATGTGCGCCATAAAAGGGCATGTTCAAAAGACGGGCTTGCACATCCGGGGCAAACCCAGACTTTCGCAACCAGGCAAACCTGCATATAATGGTGCTCGTAGCCATGGACCGGCTAACACTGTCGACCGTATCCAAACCCGACTGAAGGGATACGCACATGTCATCCTTGCCATCTTGCACGAGAGCAAGGAACCCATCCCTTTCTTCCCCCTCGGGAATATGCTCAGCCGCTAGAGAAACAGTTCCACAGAGTGTGTGAAAACCTTGCTAAGGCACAAGTGGAGTTGGGCGATTTCAATGCCATACTCCCAGCAGAAAATACCTTGCGAACCCTACCGTCGAAGCGTTTGTCGTCCCTTTCAGAAGGGATGGTAGGGTACGCTGCCTGCCTCGAGGTGGGCGTAGCCACCTGAACCACCAAACTCTCGGGAGTGGGGTGAGTGGACAAATAGCTGGGGTCGCTAACAGAAGGGCGTACTTCTTTGTCAAAGATTTATTAACAGCCGGAAGAGATTCCGGTGACTGCCAAGCAGCCGCCACCCTTTTCTGTAAAGTGAGATGAAAAGGCAACACCGGGTCAGAGGACGGACCTTGTTCTAAGATGTCCGTAAGATCATCTTGTACAAAATCTTCAGGAGGACTGGACCAGCCAAGATACTCCGTGACCCTAGCCGTGAGCCGCCTGTATGACTCCGCATGAGCCCCAGGCTCAGGCCTACCAAATTCCACTTCCAGAGAAGTGTCCAACCCACTGGCATCATGAAGAGTTTGCCCCAACTCCTCCAATTGACTGTCTCCACAAAAGACAGGAGCCACATCCTGCTCAACAGGGTCCTCAAAGTCAGACCTTTCTTCCTCCTCATATATGTCATCCAGAGGGAGGTGAAGACCTGGCCTGGGGACAGAAGACCTGGAGTCCACCACTGGCCTCACAGACGTAGCAGCAGCCTTCCTTGGAGGATCCACCAGATCAAGGTACTCCAATGGTACATTTCTGGCAAAAATCCCCAAAGGAGTCGAGGGCGCCAAAAGCTTAGACACCAAGAGCGTCGACAGCTTCAGCGTGGAGAGCACCGAAGGCTTTGGCGTCAACAATGGTGCTGACGGCACCGATGGCTGATAAGAAGGCAAAGCCTCGTTGTCCGAATCCGATGTCGGACATCGACGCAGGCTTCGAGCCCTTAGCAGGTTGCAGCTGTCTCGCTGGGGATGAGGACCAAGACCTGAAAGCACGTCTCTTGCGACTATACGAAGCCTTGTCCAAACGGGACCTCGAAGGTTCCCTATGTGAGTCGCGTTGCAGACCCGACCACGAAGGCGTGCGAGCCACGGAACAAGACCGTTCCCTGCCGCCTTCATCAGAAGGCGCGACTGGAACTGTGCCCTGCGATTGAAAAAACGCCAACATCTGCTGCTTAAAGGCAGCCCATTCCTCCTGAGTCGAGGACTCCGTTGGGCATGCCACTTTCCTAGCAGCTCCATCCTCCGAGAAGGACGAGGAAGGCGACCTGTGACAGCGCCTTCCGAGAACTCCGCAATGAGGAAGAATAATGGCAGGAACCACTCCGGGACCGAGAACCCCAGGCCGCCTCCCTATGAGAGAGTTGGCCCTCGAGTCGTCGTGGAAACCCCTTTGGATTTAGATTACTGGGACTTGCTGGGCTTAGAACTCCTACCTACCTGAAGCTTCCCCTTATGCTCCCGCAAGGCCTTGGCAGTCAGCAACTGGCATTTAGAACAGTCGTCGGTGTTGTGACTCTCGCACAAGCACCACAAACAAATGTGGTGCGGGTCGATGATCGACATTTGAGACTTGCAATCCCAGCAAGTCGTGAAGCCAGACGGCAGAGTCGCCCTTGACGGAGGCCTTCGAGGGACATCGACCTGACGTCATCGATGCAAGACGCCCTCTGCCGAAAAAGTTTCCAAAGTGCACAGCTGTGGACATTGCATGTCAAAGATGTGGAATACGTTGGAGGACACAATCCATTCGAAGTCTGGGACTTCAAGAGCTAATGCCTTGCACCACATTCACAATTATGTTGTCATTCCAATAAGAGGTATCAAAACTTGGTTATTGTGTTACTTTATAACTGGATTAACAACAATGTTAAACATGTCTTTGTACAGTATATGCAAACTCTGGACATCGCTCTCCTAAATGCAGTGGCAAAGACAGTTACAGTTAAGTGAAATACTGGGTCTATAAATGAACAAGTTCACCCTTGAAACCAAAGGCACCAAATATATATTCAAGCACAATTTAGCAACTTTATAAGGTGCAATGTGAGTGAATTGCAATAATTTATCACATACAAAAACACATAGAATCAGAGGAATACTTTAAAAATATCAGGTTTGCTCAAAAAAATCCAGTACCCCAAAGGGGACCAAGTTGACTGGAACGGAATAGCCACAGGCCTGGAGAAGGATGACTGCAGAGAAATGCCCAATCTCAGACTTACTACAGTGGCGGCCAGGAGGGCACAGAAAACGCTCTGCACCTGGAGCCAAAAGAACCAGTACAAGTCAGAGGACAACAGGATTGGGGTCAGAGCACCATGGGAAGACACTGAAAAGCAAACTTTGCAGTGAAAATGCCCCAGGAGGAGACAGTGCAGAGGTAGGTTGTAGGTTTGTGAATACATGTGGTTACATGAGGAATCAGAACTCCGGATACAAGGAGTAAAGACCCAGAAGGTGGCAGCAGCAGAACCCAAACAATGAAGTACCCTGTGCTGATGACCCACGACGAAGAAGAGCACCACAGCAGCAACAGCACCTAAGAGGATTGAGGAGAGGCCAACAAGCAGATCAACAGGCGCCCAGGCGGAGAAAGATCACTGTAGAATTATGTAGGGAGAATTAGCAGAGGAACCTAGCAGACGGATAATGCAGGGTGTTAACCTTAACATGACTAACTGCTAACAATATGAATTGTAATATTACTGACATTAGCAATTAGCCTGGGACCAGAGTGGGGTTGCTTAGGTCATAGGTCGTGTTTCAGGCTGCAGGAGCACAAATAGTCACACTGCGATGTTAGTTTAAATGCAAAATTGAAAAGCTGAACAGCAGTGTATTTGGCGGATGCTGGATTCAGAGCGCAGTGAGACAGTAGAATGTGCACTGGAAAGAAAAATGTCATTGTTCAGTCTGGTGCAAGCCAAGAAACAGAAAGGAGGTCTCGTTTCACATTTCGGTGGCATATTGGCTGAAATTTCTGTGTAAAGGTCATCGTAGGAAAGACCAGAAAAGGCTGGAAAGTTACCTGGGTTGTTGGCTAAAAGAGGGGTGGTGATTTACAAAAGGCATCATTCATGACATCACGGTGGTATCTGAGAATGGGCAGAGAAACAACAAAGAAACCATTTGAAAAAGTAGATAGATGGGAGGTGAATGGAGGAGAGAGAAAGGGGTTGACACGCAAAGAGCATGAACAGAGAGAAAAGAGGAGAAAAACTAAAATTAAGGAGATGGAAGCTTGGCGTAGGGCTTGCTGCAATCCTGGAGAGCAGCCATAACAAAAAGAAAAAAAGGAGTGTTCATCAATGCAGGCAAAGTCTTCAGACACTAAATTCTTGGTGAGTATAGGTGATAAAAAAAAAGAAATACATTAGGTCATCTCCCATAGTCTAATTATTAAAGTATCAAACTGGACCAAAAAGGGCAAGAACCCATTTGTTCTTGAGGTACCGAAGGACAAATGTGTTTGCCCGTGCGCAAATGGTAACTTTTTGAGAAAGAATGGATTTTCCAGGAGTGCTAAAATTTGTCAGTTGTACTTCCAAGTTTGCGTATGAAGACAGCATGTCATCTGCCAAGCCCGCTAATGAGTTCTAATTCGCCTAAGGGAAGAGAAATCACTTGCCTTGGTTGGGGGCTATCAAGGGAGTTGAAATGTATGCAAATTACATACTCTGACTTCTTTTCTCTGATAACCTGCATGGTTGAATCTATTTGTGTTGACCTTAACTGAGCACAGAGGGGTAAATGAAATTGGAGATCAGTTTCTTTACATGTCCAAGGTACTAAATGGGGACTTCCGAGATCGCTTTGCTTTGTTAACAATATTCATTTTTATTCCAATTCAAAGTGTTTGTTTTCCTATTCCTGGCATATGTTCAATGAGAATGTGACATTGATATTTCTATGCTGTATATTTGTATTCTGTTCTGCCGAGTATAAAGGTGCCAGAGGGCATCATTGTGACTGCCTATGTGGTGGTCTGCTATTGTGTGGCTTATTCAGTATACAACATATATTGTTTAAGACAGGTGTAATCGGTTGGGAAATCTAGTGGGCCTAGTGCAGTATAAGGCCTGGTAATTTTCTAGCCAAGGATCCCAGAACAAAAGCATAGCAGTAAATAGGTGGCAAATAAACATTGACTACATTTTGGTGGAGAATGCGGTCAGATTTGGCTAAGTACATTTGTTAGGCCTGGCACTTTATAGTGGGCAAACTGTGCTGGGCACACTTTAAATTGTATTGGTGAAGCATCTTAGTGGTGTTGTGTGTTAAATAGCATTGCTACACTGCAGACATGGCATTGGGTAAAATTAGCGACCTCTGCACATACGTGGAAGCTAGGTTATTCGCTTTAGCAACTTGGACATCAGAAAATATCTCGGGTTAGTGAGAGCAAATAGTGTCTGAGAAAAATGAAGAATACCCTGGGCAGTGTTTTGCAGAGGGGACTGTACTACTGTCATGCTTACTCAGGCTATTTCACCCAGTTGCCCGAAAGGCACAACAAGTTTGTTTGATTCACCTTGGAGCAAGAACATGGTTAATTTTGCACAGGATCATTGATCGGAGGATGAAGGATGGTGAAGTCATTGCAGGCTTGCAATGCGAGTTGACAGCCATGCGTGAAAATGTCTCAGTTAGAAGGGAGCCTAGAAAAGGGAGAGCTGTGTACACAATAGCAAGCTAAATGTGGAGATTGCGCAGAGAGAAGTGGGGGAAGGTGAAGGGGAAACTGGCCATTTAAAAACAGTTTCAGAAGGTATACGAACGGACAGAGATCTTGCTTTGTCATAAGTGCGGGCAGCACGCAAATGTAGCAGCCAGTCTTCTAGGGACCTGCAATTCTTAGAAGATGAGTTATTTAGGTTGATGTCTGTTTGATAATTACAAAATGCAAATCACAGAAATTAATGAGTTAATAGTCAAACTGGGGAAAGAAAAGGCTGCATTCAATAAAGAAACACATGCAAAACTTGGAGAGATGAAACAAAAGTTGGATGTTAAAAATCCAGAGCTTTCTCCAATATCTCTTTGATAGCAGGGTATAACTTTCATTTTCACTGAAGCTGTGCCAGGCCACACTCTGGGAACTCTGCCAGCCAATATGCACTCAGTCAGTGAGAACTGACTACACTCCAGTGCTACTGTGCTAGAGACCGGGCCTGCTTGCACAGATCAGAGGGAGATTGGTCAAAACGAGGTACATTTTAATCAAATTTAAATCATGATGAATATTAAGAGTTTAGTCAAACCTTTCAGGAAAGATTTGGGTGCAAGTATGGATGAACATTTGGAAGCTGTCCTCGAACCATTTAGTAATTTGGCCATTCCTAAAACTGAATGCCAGGTTTTTCCATCTCACAGTGGGGACGCGTTCTGCTAGCTTCATACAGGGCATGAATGAACAGGAGCATTTACCATGTGATGATTTTGAGGGAGATTAGAAAACATTTCCCTCAATCTTGCTCCATTCAGGATACAAAAAAAAAAGTCAACATACTATGACGGCTCAATCTGATGAATCACGCCGGCACTTCTGGCAGATCCTCAGACAAGATTTTACACAATTTGACACGGCCAGTAATGTAGAAGTCAAGCACACATTATTTTATGGTCTGCAGCGAGAGGTGGTCTCCCAGTTATCTCGTGAATCCACTAGGGACAAAAGATTGCAGTGGGTTCTTGATTAGTCAACCAAAGTCTTTGAGGTAATTTCACATAATGAGGGTAAAGGTAACGAATCAAAGCAGCAGAACGCAAAACAGACTGTCCCTGCAGTGTTGGAAGTTAGATCGGGGAGAATGCCATTGGAGAATGTTCAAATAAAGAATGGCATCACAGAACCAGATGGGTGCGGCCACGCAGGGAAAGGCTATACAACAAAAGGGTATCCTACCACAGGACAAATTTGTGACAATATCATGGTATGATTTTTGGAAGTATAATAGCTTTGAAAAATTAGCTATATGCACCCAAGCCTGATACTATTTCGGATGGGAAGGATCAATCTGCACAAGTATCATCAAACAATTGTTTGCTTGTAAAACAGCTTTATTGAATTTGCTGTCAACTTGTCTAATGAAGACCACTTTCATTTAATATTATCAATACATAATTTTTGAGAGAACAATACGAAACACGGTACATAGAAACAAAGATGTTCAAATACAAATGGACAAGCACAGTTACAGTGTAAAGCAAACAACAAATGCTACAGACAATCTAAGAAGATTCAAAAAGGTCAAAAGAAGTCTACAGCATACTTGGCATTTGCACATACATAAAAGCATGAACTCAATTTGTGAAAATGTAAACTGAGATCCTGTGAAGCACTGTCAACAAGTCGGTGCCTGAATCCTAACAAAGTAGAAATGAAAAAGGGACCAATCTAAGGGTCAAACCTAGCAACAAATGAGAGTCAGAGATGACCAAACTGAAGGTCTAGTAGTTCACGCTTGATGACATTAAATGAAAGTGGTCTAATCATTAAACAAGTTGACAGCGAATTCAATAAAGCTGGTTTACAAGCAAACAGTTGTTTACCACCTTTGCTCTTAAAGCAGGGTATTGATGTTTGCCCCTAGCCAAAAATATACAAGATCAAATTTGCTTTTTCATTTAGCAGACTTCAATATGCGTAGAATTGTCCCTTTGGTTTCATAGGTAGTGGAAGTGAGTTTGGGATCTTCCTACACAAAGCCCTAACGGATTCAGCCGAGAGGGGAAGTGTGGTCTATGTGGATGATGTCCAGATCACAAATGAAGATATATAAATATATAAAGCCATTTCAATGAAATTTAGACACGTGCTCAGCCAGTTGCAAAGGGCTGGGGCAAAAGGGTCATTGCAGAGGGCACAGTGGTGTAGGAAAAGGGTAAATTTCTTGTCATATGAAGTTACAGAGCAATGATTAAACCTACAAAAGAAAAAGGTTGAAGCCATCCAGAAGTTAATAATCGCAAAAATCTGAAGGGATTGAAGAGCTTGTTAGAGATGACAAGTTACAATAGGAAATTAATTGAAGAATATGCAGAAATTACACAACCATTGACTAAATTGCTGAAGCAGGGAGTGTCCTGGAAATGGAGGCAGGAATAATGTGAAGCAGGAGCCACATTAAAAGAATGTCTGATAAAGGCCCCATGTCCGACTTATCCAAAGAAGAAGTTTTCTTTCTGGAGATAGGATTCGCAGATCGATGTATACCAGTGGTTTTATATTAAAGACATTATTTAAATAAAACTACTGTATTTGCTAGCAAAGCATCGTCACAGGTGGAAACACAATTTTATGAATGTGAAAAAGCACTTTTTTCTAATGTATAGGAGCAGGTGAAGGCTTTCTCACTAGTTCCCGTCCCCTCACCACAGACATATTGGAACACCAAATAAAAGGCTATGGCTGAGAGACCCCTTGTGTAATCCCACTACCACATCGAGTGCATGAGTTTTGCTAGATCTACTCTGCCCTGCATGCAAATAGACAGGAGCACTTCACTGTATCGATCTAATTTTTGTGCTATATGCTCAGCTGCCAAATTATAGACCTGTGGCCCGATCTATAAACTTAGCCTTCATAGCAACTTATACTGCACAGCTATCCACAGTCCACTAATCACCCTGCAAGATCTCACTATGTTACATTACCCACCTCCACTAGCCTTCATTGCCCTAACCAGTACAGGGTGGGACAAAGAGTGCACTTCTAAACGCTCGCTCCATGGTTGCCCACGCAACAGATATTGCAGACTTACTACAAAAAGAAAATATAGATTTCCTAGCGATTACTGAATCCTGGCTCCACCCTGCAGCCGGTCCAGCAATTATGTTAACCATCCCAGATGATTACACCCTTCTAAGACTAGATTGTACCACCTCTCGAGGTGGAGGCCTCACCATAATAGCTAAAACTAACCTTACACGAGACTCTCTCCACCTCACAACACTGATTCTTGTGAATCCCTAACCGCCAAGCTAGCCATATCTAACACGCAGTCTGCATCCATCCACCTTATATACCGACCCCCAGGCCCTCTAGGATCTTTCGAAGTGGACCTAACAAACATCCTGCCAAAAACCTTAAAAATTCTTCTCAAAGCATCGTATTAGGAGATTTTAACCTTGGCTTTAGCGACCCTCTAGACTCTAATGCTACTCAAATAAACAACTCCTTAGAGGAATTAGGTTTTACCCAAAAGATCACAGGTCCCACCCACACCAAAGGTAGAACCCTTGACTGAATTGCCGAGCATAACTGCCCAATCAGAGTCAGGTCCACAATGCCCCAGCCCTGGTCTGACCACCATCTGATTATTTTCACACTAGAGGCCTCACCTCCTTTGCATTCTGACAGTATAGCCTCATCCCATTGATATTACCCACTCTCAACTATCTCAGACAACACAGATCCCTTCACTATGGTAGATGTGTACAACAAAGTGATGCTATCACCCCTTGACAAACTTCCCTTCACAAAAAAGAAATCATCCTTGCCAAGCAAACCTCCTACAACCTCTGAATTTCCCAAGCCAGGTCCAACACCAAAGAGCTTTTTTGCAATTCTGAAAGAGGTAGAATCCCCCATCCAAATCCCAGATCCTGCCTCAAGGACAAAAACTGGTGCAAGGGCATACAAAATGTTCTGGACAATAAAATTACAACTTTACAAACTAAGATAAAAAAAGACACTCTTCTGACCACCACGAAATCTAGCAACACTAATGCGACAGTGCCGCAATCTATTTTGACTACACCTTATGCAGCCATTCCCTACTTTAACTTTTGCAAAGTATCTACTAAAGAGGTTGAAAAAGTCATCGTTAATCTCAAACCCTCGAACTGCCATGGTGACTTAAGCCCAGCGCAACTCAAAAGACGCAGCTCGTGAACTCTCCCCTTTTATCACCAAACTTATAAACGCATCCTTCACCTCAGGCACCATCCCTAATAATTTGAAACAATCCTGGGTCCTCCCACTCCTCAAAAACAAAACTTAGATCCCTCCATCCCTACCAACTACCGCCCCATCACCACACTGCCATTCCTACTTAAAATCCTTAATAAAATAGCATACCTACAAATCCAACAATACCTTGAACACAACAACCTCCTAGGAGTCCGACAGTCAGGTTCCAGACCCCAACATGGAACCAAGAACACTCTTGTAGACCTTAAGGCACAAATAGATGAGCTGAGAGACGAGTGTAAGATGGCATTACTGCTGCTCCTCGATCTCTCAGCAGCATTTGATTTGGTTGACCATGAGATCCTCTGCAACCACTTAGAGTCAGCAGCCCACTTCTCCCAAGAGGCAATTAACTGGATTCAGTCCTTTCTCAATAACAGAACAATGCAAGTCTTCTCCCAGTTAGCAGCTGCTGACCCAACACCTATAACTTGCGGTGTACCACAGGGCTCCTGTGTCTCTCCCACTTTGTACAACATCTTTACAAAGCCACTTTTCGATGCTCACGATGGTCTGGGTATCACCTACACGAATTACGCCCATGATACTCCGATCCTCATCCCGCTGACGGGGGATTACGGCAAGGATTTGGCCTTTGTAAACAGAGTGTACCTCATCATCCGGGCATGGATGGCCTCCCCCCCGGTCTATGCCTGAAAGATAAAACGGAACTCCTCATCCTGGGCACAACAGCTAATCTCAACAAACTTGGCTAGAATTATTCCTCGTTCGAAATCGACAATAACATCATTGCTGTGGCTAAGTAGGTTAAAACCCTTGGCTTCCATCTAGACTCTACACTAACATTCAAAAACAAGTAAACGCTATGGCTTCTGCCACCTCTTATACTTGCAAACTCATCAGAGCTGCCAAACCTTTCCTCTCTTCCAACAACTGCATTACCCTAGCCAGAGCCTTGATCTTGTCCAAGCTGGACTATTGCAATGCCCTATATGTTGGTAGCAATAAATATATCACAAATAAGATTACAATCTTGCAAAATAATGTCTTAAGACTAGCCCTCAGCCTCCCTAAGAAAGCCCACATTTCAGATACTAGAAGATCTTACAACTGGCTCTCCACGAAAGACAAGATCCTCCTCAAATCTGTCTCTCTGACTCAAATGTCTCCACCATTCTGCCCCTCTATACCTTACAACGAGATCCTGCCGCCCTTCCAGAAAGGTTCATTCAAACCTTCTATTGGTGCCAAGATTCAAACGCACTATGACTGGGTGGAGTAGCTTTCCTGTCAAAGTAGCACTACAATGGAACTCTCTACCGCCATCCCTAAGGGAAGACCTTCCTTAATCACAATTTGGATCCAATCTTACCCACTGGATTAAGGAACATGACAACTAATGTACTGGTACTTCTCTCTTACCCTATATGCTCAGCTATAATCTGTAAATTTTGTATATTAGATTCTTATGTAAATATGACTTACTTACTGCATCTGTTCTTAATGTTGTTGATGTGTCCAGCACTGTAACCATAGCTGGACTCCATCTACAGTGCCATATGTAACCTAAGCCATACAATCCTCTTGTTCCTCCAGCGCCCTGCTACCTCTGGGTTAGGTGCGCATTACAAATAATAACAACAAACAAACAAACATGAGAGAAGTTATGCACTCAGACAGCCATATAGCACGTACCCTTGCACTGAAAGTGTGGAAGGATGTCAGCACGCACCTATAGACATCAAGGAGCGCTAAGTGAAATCTGACTAAGGCAGAGTGATGTCATGAAGAGGATATATAAACCTACGCTGAAACGATATGAAAATACTTAAGAGTGCCGATGTAACTGAATCATCAAGAGAAATATGTACCTAAAGCTAAAGCAATCATGGATATAAAGATGAATGAAGGAATTTACTGGTTAATAACTTTAAATACGCAGTAACGCAAGAAATATGAGACATCTAGAAGCTTGCTATAGAGGAGTATATAAAGTGGCAAGGACAGCCCTGATAGGAAAATGGACGCTGGCTCATGTCGAATTCAACCAAGCTACCTCAGAGACAGACCAAGGCTGCAGAATCAGGACACGCTGGAAATACAGTTCATGTGCAAAACAACGATGAGTCGATGAGTTGGCCTAGGATCAAGGATACTATTTTAAGGAATGATTGAAAGTCACAAGGGGAGATATACGGATAAGCCCTGAATGGGAGACATTTCTCTTAGATTAAGGAAGAGGAAAACAACATATGCAACAGCCAAGTGTATGAAGTCTATGCAAGATAAAGTGAGCAAGTATCTAGAGGCCAAGAGGTGCAACAGCAGCCCAGAAAATGTAATCAAATAGCAGTAAATAAGAGGCTGAAAACGACAAATTTGTGGTCTCTTCACATGTGACTCAGAAGTCAAAGACAAGGGCTATTCATTAGCCTCAGACGAAGACAGTGGTGTGCTCACACTCCCTCAAATGTTCCAAGATAGTGAGCCGGCTACAAGGTCAACTACAGAAGGAAGACTTTGGCTTATGGCCAACCAATGAGGGATGATGGATTAACTGGGAGAACGGGGAGTAATCTGATGCTGTTCAAAGCATCTAGGCTTTGTTTCACGTACATGCTGCTAAAGAGCCGAAAGTCCAAGGTTGGGATAGTATGCCAACCAATCATTGGGTCTAAGGGACCAATCTGCTGCTATTTTGTCCGCTATAATCAGTACTGTACATATTTAGAAGGTAGTGCAAGGCTTTTCTTACAGTTATGGGGCAGCCAATTATGTATTTATTCTTATATGTTCTATAGGTAGATATGTTGCCTATGCAATCCCTTCCTTCCTTCGATAGATTTTATGATTTGCCGCATAGGATAACGTTGTAAATGATCCATATTGCGGTATAAGACCTCTCTGTAGTCAAGTTAATGTGAGAGGGTGCATGCATCAGTCCGATGCCTGTTCTCCCTGCTTTATCATATGAGAATCAAGTAGTACTTTGCCATTTTCCTTGAGTCTGTCCAGTTGTTTGGTCTGAGATCCTTATTTGTAAATCCATCTAGCACAAGAGATGCTTCAAAGTGCTAGAGAACCAACTGTGTGGGCTTTACAACATTTCCGTCCCATTATTCAGGGGGACCAAGTGATTGTTGAAACTAACCATCAGCCCCTGCAATTCTTGCAGAGTAAAAGAATTCGATCAGGGAACTTAGCCCAGTCCAGAATTACATCATGGATATAAGCATTGCAGGGACTCCCAGTGGAAGTGAGATATGGGCAGAATAAAAAGAAACCAGTAGCTCAGGGGCTGGCAGATTTACATAACCTGCAGCTGTGGTGCCACTGATGATTTAGAATTAGAAACAAATTTGACTGAATTGAACAATCACGACACAAAGCCTTTGATAAAGAAGGGTGCAGCAATCTCCCAATTGTGTATGTGGATGGATATGCATACCATGTAGGGGTGACCTGAAAAATAATTGGTGGCAGGAATAGGGAATTTGTGGCTCAAATGTGATGGTATCCCAAGAGTGACTATGAGTATAGGTCCCAAAAGTAGTCAAGTGGCAGAATTGACTGCAATTTACTGAGCAATATCCACAGCAGTGGAAAACAAATTGAAAGAAATAGTTTTGTTTACTGACTCTTATGCCCGAAATAGTTTTGTAGAGTACTTACCAGGGTGGAAGCTGAGAGGAATGGTCACATGTAACTAAATCTAATCAAAACATAGAAAGTTAATTCAGACCATTGACAATCCTGTTTCAGTGAATGAGATGAAAATTCACTGGAGGAAGATCCAAGGGCACTCCAGAATACCTGGGGAGGGGAATGACAAAGCTGATCAATCGGCCAAAATTGGAGCCGTGATGGGGAATTGTTTCCCAATGAGCACTTGCATGGTGAGATTCAAGTGGATGTGGTGACACGTTCCAAATCGCAGGGGACAAGTGATCAACTGGTGGTGCAATGGGTTTTGATACGCCCGATCAGGATTTGATCATGGCACAGAAAGGAGACCCAGTCATATGTTTCTTTCTGTCAAAAACAGAGCAAAATCCTTTAACAGAGGACAACTGCAAAGGAAGAGAAGAAATGAGGGTGTTGTAAAAGAATAAAAAGATTGGAGATGTGGAGTGATATACTCATGGGTGTTCGCTGTGTACAGTTTCAGCCTGTCTCCCCAACACACAGAGCAGCATTAATGAAAAGAGGTCTGACACTACCTTGGTCAGATTTGCAAATAGAATCAATTGTCGAAGATCAGCACGAGGAAATCAGTACATGTTAACAGTTACCTGTTTAATGTCTAAATGGTTGGAGTGCATAACGGCACATGACTGAAGTGCATATATATAGCTGCTACTTTGCTGGTGAATCACACATTTTGCAGGTTTAGTTTACCTCAAAGAATAGAATCAGACCGCGGAAGTCATTTTACCAGTGCAGCAGTGCAGTGATGACTAAAATCTGGCAGATTCTGGGTGTAAAAAGGAAGCTGCATATTTGCTAACGGCCATCTTCTAGTGGTGGTGTTGAATGTTGCAACCGATCAATAATTGATATTCTGAAAAAATGTGTGGCTGATGCAAGGTCAAGTTGGGATTTGAGACTCCCTTTGATATTAATGGCGATAGGACAACACCATTAAAGTCTACAAATCTCAGTCCACATGAGATTGTGACAGGCAGGAAAATGGTTTTCCCTAACACTTGTTTTAGAGAACTAATGAACAAGTCCAGGTAAATGCATCTACAAATCATGAGTATGTGGAAGAAATGAGAAACTTTTGCAGCATGCATGTAAAGTAAAGTAAACGGGGGTGGGGGAGGGTGTTGCCCCAAGGGTTTTTCAATTGAAGCCGTGTGGCAACTTAATCATCAACTAAAAAACCCTTGGGGCAACACACCACCCCTCCCCCCCACCCCACCGTTTACTTGGTATTACCCAAATTATTCGTTTACAATTGTTTGAATGAACAATTGATCGAATTTAAAGGGTCACAATTGACAAACATGTAGATAGATATGACAATGCATTACTTACCGTAAAAGCATTTCTGATGATTGTATCTGCTTAGATTTACATGCTGTGCATAGGTCCGACATCCAGTGGTCTCTGCGGAGTATTGCATTTTGTTTTTCGTAGTCGAAAAGGGACGTCGACAAGACGTGTCTGAAATACTATCCCTATAGTGACGTGTGTTGTACCCACAATCCCTCACGCGTCGAGGTCCCTCTGTTTGTATTTTTCTGCCCTGAGGGAGCCTTCTAGACGTGAGTGAGTACAGAAAAGAGAGATATAAAAGGAAGTCTATGTTCCTTCTATCCGAGCGGGGAGGAAGGGTGGGCGCATGTGAATCTAAGCAGATACAATCATCATCAGAAATGCTTTTACGGTAAGTAATGCATTGTCTTCTGATGCTTGTTAATCTGCTTAGAATCACATGCTGTGCATAGACTAGCGAGCAGTACCCGGAATTGGCGGTGGGTTATGAGAAGGAACAGTAGAGAAAAGATGTCTTAATACTGCTTGACCCACCTGGGAGTCAGATCTCGAGTGTGCACCTAGACAGTAGTGTTTTGTAAAGGTGTGCACAGAACTCCAGGTAGCCGCTTTGCAGATGGACTCAAGGGGAACATTTGCAATGAATGCTATGGACGCCCCCGTGCCTCGAGTAGAGTGTGCTCTTGGCCTAAAGGGCAGTTCTCTCTTAGCAAGAGTATAGCAGAGAGTGATGCATTGAACAATCCATCTAGAAATAGTGGACTTTGAAACTGCATCCCCTTCTCTTCCTGCTGCCACCGAGACGAAGAACTGATTAGTCTTCCTCAGTGGTCTGGTTCTTTCCATGTAGAACATGACCGCTCTGCGCACATCTAGTGTGTGCAGAGTTTTTTCTCCCAAGTTGGAAGGATTTTGAAAGAACGTTGGCAGTTCTATAGACTGGTTTACGTGGAATTTCGATATGAACTTCGGAGCAAACCTTGGGTTCGTGCGTAGAACCACCTTATCTCTGTGAACTGTAACGAAGGGGTCTAAAACAGAAAGAGCCTGTAGTTCACTTACCCTCCTGATGGAGGTGATAGCTATTAAAAAAGCAGTCTTAAGAGTGAGGTCTTTAAGAGATGCTTTGTGCATGGGTTCGAAAGGTGAGCCCAAGAGTCTGGTAAGTACCACGTTAAGGTCCCATCCGGGAGCTGGGTCAGCTATCGGGGGGTGTATTCTCTTTATTCCCTCCATGAAGGCCTTTATAACAGGGATCTTCGACCACGACACCTTGAGTTGGGAAGTGGTGTATGCAGAAAATGCCGCTAGGTGGACTTTAATGGAATTGAACACTAGACCTGAATCCAATAAGTGGGTCAGGTATAGAACAATATGTGTGGGAGAGCAGTCAATTGGGTTGATGCTTTTCCCTCTGCACCAGATGACAAATCTCTTCCACTTGCTAGAGTAGCAGTGGCGAGTGTTAGGTTTTCTGGCTTCCCTGAGAATGTCCATACATCTCTGCGGGAGCAGTAGATGTCCGAATTCTATGATCTCAGGAGCCAAGCTGCTAAGTTCATGTTCTGGGGGCATGGATGCAGAGTCCTGCCCTTGTCTTGTGACAGCATGTTGTACGGGCAGGGGAGTTTCACTGGGGGAGATAGAGACATCTCCATCAAGTGAGCGAACCACGGCTGTCGGGCCCACATTGGGGCCACCAGTATCATGGTTACTTGTTCCTGGTGCATCTTGTGCACCACCTTGTTGAGAAGGGGAGTCGGGGGGGAAAAGCGTAAACAAATTTCCCTGACCATTGCATCAACAGACCGTTCCCCTTGGATTGGTTCTGAGGGTACCTGGAGGCGTAACTTAGGCATTGTGAGTTCTCCAGGGTTGCGAATAGGTCTATTTCTGGGAATCCCCATTGTGTGAAGACGTCGAAGACGATGTCTTCATGCAGTACCCATTCGTACTCTTCGGGCAGGGGGAAATCTCTGCTGAGTTTGTCTGCCAGCAGATTGAGTTCCCCTGGTACATGTTCTGACAGTAGGAACATGTTTTGTTTGAGAGCCCACTTCCATATATTCTGGGCCAGTTTGGACAGCCCTGGAGAGTGGGTGCCCCCCTGCTTGTTGATGTAGTACATGGCTGTGGTGCTGTCTGTAAGGACCAACACAGTTTTGCCTTGTAGGTGTTCCTGGAAGGCTTTTAGCGCCTTGAACACAGCTAGTAGCTCCAGTAGATTTATGTGTTTGGATGCTACGTTCGGAGTCCACACTCCGTGAGCAGTCTGATGGGATAGGTGAGCCCCCCATCCTGTTAGGGATGCGTCCGTGGTTAGAGTGGCTTGCGCCGCAGGTGTGGCAAAGGGTTTCCCTTTTTCCAGGTTTTCCTTTGTCCACCATCGTAGCGAGAGAACCAAGGCCTGCGAGACCACCACTGGATCGTCCCATAATCCGCTGGCCTGACACCACTGGCTGTTGAGCCACTCTTGCATAGGGCGCATGCGCAGGCGCACGTGAGGTATCAAATAAATACACAACGCCATCATGCCTAGCAAGCGCATTGCTTTGCGTACCGTCACCTCTCGACCGGTCACATATTGAGGGATCTGAAACAGCATGTTTTGGACCCTCTCGTTGGAGGGGAAGACGAGGCCGTCCTTTGTTTGAATTAGAGCCCCTAGGAATTGTTTGACTTGGCTGGGGTCTAAGCTGGACTTCTTTTCGTTGATGGAGAAGCCCAACTGGAATAAAAGGTCTACCGTCTTTTGGGTATTGGAGAAGCATGTTTTGTAAGAATCCCCTGTTATGAGCCAGTCGTCGAGGTAAGGGTAAACTGGGATGGACAACCTGCGCAGGTGGGCCGCTGCCACTGCCAGTACTTTCGTGAATACCCTTGGTGCTGATGCTATGCCGAAGGGTAGCACTCTGAACTGGTAGTGTTTGCCCTCTATCATGAACCTGAGGTATCTTCTGTGCGCTGGCAACATTAAAATATGAAAGTATGCATCTTTCATGTCCAATGTTGTCATGTAATCTCCCTGATTTAGCAGTGGGATCACTTCCGGTAAGGTCACCATACGAAACTTCTGGGGTTTGATAAACTTGTTCGCTGGGTGCAGATCTAATACAGGGCGCATGGTTAGATCCTTTTTGGGTACAAGGAAGTACACCGAATAAATACCTTCCGTTACCTGAGATAGAGGTACGACCTCTATGGCTCCTTTTTCCAGCAGCTGTTGTACTTCTTGGAGAAGGATAGCTAGGTGTTCCGGTGTCATGCGTCGTCCCCTCGGGGGTCTGTATGTTGGGGAACTGTTGAATTCGATGCAGTATCCGTGGGCTACCGTGGAAAGTACCCAGCGGTCTGACGTTATTCCCTCCCATGCTGGAAGAAAGGATGTTATCCGGCCCCCGACCGGTGTTGCATGGGAGGGGACGCGAATCTTCGCGTCACTTGGTGTTGTTGGGGGCTTGGGAGCCTCTGGGGGCGGACCCCCGACCTCTCCCTTTGCCCCTGCGCTGGCCTCTTTGGCTGTACTGCCCACTATTGGCTTGGTAACTGGTGGCAGGGTACTGTTGCTGCTGACTCTGCTGTTGGCGTTGGACACGAAAAAAGCGTTTGTTGCCATAGCCGCGTCTGGTAGTGGGCTTAGAGATCTGGTCAAGAGTTTTGATCGTATCGAACTCTTTTTTAGCCATTTCCAGAGCCTCATCCACCGCTTTCCCGAAGAGGTTAGAGTCTTCAACAGGTTTATTTATTAAATACGCCTGTGTCTCCGGTTTGAACCCTGAGTTGCGCAGCCATACATGGCGTTTTAGGAGTATTCCCTGAACCAGGGAACGTCCCGCTGTCTCAGCAGCATCCAGAGAGTTCTTTACAATACTCTGGTTGACCTGGGTTCCTTCGCCAATAGTAGATAGCAGGCGTGTACGTAGTGGTTCCGGCGCTTCTTCGGCGTCCTTGCGCAGTTTGGCACACTGCGCGTCCGCGTAGCTAGCTAGCAAAGAATTGTTGTTCGCAATTCTTGCCGAAAAGGCAGCCGAGGATGTGACTCTTTTAGCAAGGGCATATAACCTCTTGCCCTCCTTGTCAGGTGGTGCCTCACTGGTGGACAGCGGCACCCCTGCCCTCTTCCTTGTATTCGTTACTACAAGGGAATCCGGAATGGAATGTCCCCTGATGTACAGCGGGTCTGAGGGTGAAGGAGTGAAAAGTTTTTCAATCCTTGGATTCACTCCTCTGATTAGTGAGGGTGTGGATAGCAAAGGGATGATTCTTCTCTTCACTGAAGCGAGGAGGGGAATGGTCTGGCTGACTGGGGGTTTCTCCTTAATTACTCTTTCTACAAAGTCTATTTCCGGAGAGATCTCCCCAGTGTCCAGTTCGAAATGTGCTGCTGCTCTGCGCAACAGGGCATTGAATGTGGGCTGATCGTCAATGGGAGACGTGTTTCCAACTGGTGAATTGTCAGGAGGATTTAGGTTCAGGACATCAGTGTCCGAATATACTGATGCGGATTGCCAGAGATGAGAAGGTCCTTCTTCTGGATTTTCTCCAAAGCCTTCTCCTACCATGTCTGGGCTGTCTTCCAGACCTTCCTCTTGGTTCTGTCCCTCTTCATTGTCCACAAAATCATCCTCCTCTTCTAAGTATTCCTCACCCGTGAGGTCATACACATTATGGAAGTCTAAGGCTGTGTCCTGCCTCGGGTATTCGGCGCTGGGGTCCTCCTGAGGCCCTTCTTTTGTTCTCTTGGGAGTGGGAGGGTTCTGGGTGTTCATAAACCTCTCCATTCTCTCCATGCAGAGATGGAGCCTTTCCATGGTTTCATGGGGTACCCCTGAGCGGTCTAGCGGGGGAAAAGTAGTGTTATCTTGCTGAAAACGGCTCGACCTCTCCCACAATGTCGAGGAAAGTGTCCCGTCGCCCTCCGAAAAGCCTTCCGGTGTGCTGGGGGTCCCCCCGACTGAAGGGGGTAGTCCCTGTTTTTCTGCGGGCTTTTTCGGCGTGTCTTTCGACCTTTGTAGCGCTCGACGTGTCCTTCGGCGTACGCTTCTGGGCGTCGGCTACGACGATCCTCGCCAAGCTCGCTGTGACTCGTCTGTCAGCGGAGGGCTGTGGTTTCGACGTTACGGGTGTCGAACGTTCTACGGCGGCGTGCGCTCTCTGCTGATGCGCGCCGGCCGATGGTTTGGGGGTGGCGCCCTTATTTGCCGAAAGCCCAGTCGCTGGTCGCGGCTGCGGTTGCGAGAGGGGCTTCGAACCCAAACGGTCCGAGGAGGCCGCCGGTGTAACCTGCGTCTCCTTGGGCGCTGATGCTTTCTTCGTCTTCGACGAAGAAGAGCTATGGGTTGTGTGTTTATGTGTTGTATCGTGTGCCTCAGTGTCGCCGGGGTGTTCATCCCCATAAGCAGGGAGTGAGCCGAGCCCGTCGGGGCCGGGGACAGACGACGAAGAGCGCGAGCGCTCCTTAGAGGGGTGTACGACTTCCGTAGCGGAGGTCGTGTTATCACGTTCCTCGTCACTGTCGGTGGTCGCAGCAGCGGGTGAAGACCCGGCCTTCAACTTAGCGTAGGCCGCCCACCTCTTGACCCTATGGTCTTTTAGAGTCTTTGGCTTTAGAAGCCGACAAGCCGAGCAACCCTCCTCTTTGTGATCGAGGGGCAAGCAGCGGTTACACCGTGAATGCTTGTCCTTCCAAGTAAACTTGCCCTTACAAAGTGGGCAAAACCTAAAGGGTGTCCTCTCCATAGCCGAGGCAATAAACCGTGATAACTACCTCAAGGGAAAGGAAGGGGAAAAGGAAAGGCATTCTCAGAAAAAGAATCAGAGATGTCCCACGACCCCACTCTCCCTACTGTATTTGGCCTGCGAGGCCAGGCCACGAGTTCGGCAACGCCGAAGGATCTCCTCCGCTCGTCCCCTCCGTCGAAGATCTTGCTCGGCGGAGACAGCTTCACAACTGCGTCGAGGGAGGGATCGATATATTAATCTTTAACAGGAAAAAACGACCAAAGGTCGAGGAGATGGAATCTGTAATGTCTCTCGAGGAGCTCCGCGTAAAGGCGACCAGTAGCTGGGCGGAAAAAAACAATCTGAGGGACCTCGACGCGTGAGGGATTGTGGGTACAACACACGTCACTATAGGGATAGTATTTCAGACACGCCTTGTCGACGTCCCTTTTCGACTACGAAAAACAAAATGCAATACTCCGCAGTGACCACTGGATGTCGGACCTATGCACAGCATGTGATTCTAAGCAGATTAACAAGCATCAGAAACATATATATATCTATATATAGACATATATGGGATACATTACTCACCGTAATCGTATTTCTGATGCTTGTATGTTGATCGACGAAAGGTTGGTCAAACGGGGCAAATTAGAATTAGTTTAGAGTGAAAATATGGCAAAGCCAGGGAACTCCGATGAAGTGCTTCCGACCAGAATGGCGGAAAAAAACAATCTGGGGATCCTAGACGCGTGAGGGATCATGGGTACAGGGGACGTCACACTAGGGATAGTATTACTGGCACGCCCTGTGTCGACGCCCATTTTTCGACTTCGAAAAACAAACTGTAATACTCCGCAGCTTCCACTAGATGTCGGCCTATGCACAGCATGTGATCTAAGCAGATTCCACAAGCCTCAGAAAAAAAAAAAAATATATATATATATATATATATATATATATAGACATATATCGACATATATATAGACATATATATAGACATATATATATAGATATATATCGACATATATATGTATATAAATATTATATGTATATGTGTATATATCTATATATATGATCCATTACTCACCGTAATCGTATTTCTGATGCTTGTATCTGCTTAGATTCACATGCTGTGCACAGGCCGACATCTAATGGAAGCTGCAGAGTATTACAGTTTGTTTTTCGAAACTCGAAAATGGGCGTCGACACAGGGCATGCCAGTAATACTATCCCTAGTGTGACGTCCACTGTACCCATGATCCCCTCACGCGTGTAGGACCCCTCAGATTGTATTTTTTCTGACATGAGGTAGCATGAGGAGAAGCGCGAGTACAGATGATCCAAGCAGATAGAAAGAAAGGTAAAACTACAAGCATCCATGCGCCTTCTCTCAGAGGGGAGGAAGGGTGGGTTGCATGTGAATCTAAGCAGATACAAGCATCAGAAATACGATTACGGTGAGTAATGTATCCCTTCTGAGGCTTGTGGAATCTGCTTAGATCACATGCTGTGCATAGATTAGCAAGCAGTACCTGAAGAAGGAGGTGGGATGTGAGAAGGGTCATGAGCAAATAAATGTCTTAGAACCGCTTGTCCCACTTGGGTATCTGTCTTGGAATGGGTGTCAATGCAGTAGTGCTGAGTAAAAGTGTGAATAGAGCTCCAAGTAGCTGCTTTGCAAATGGTGTCAAGGGGGACATTTGCAATGAAAGCCAGAGTGGCCCCAATGCCTCTTGTAGAGTGAGCTCTTGGCGTGAAAGGCAAAGTTTTTCCAGAAAGGGAGTAACAAAGCTGGATACAGTTAATAATCGACTTAGAGATGGCCCCTTTAGAGACGCGAACCGCGCCTCTGCCTGTAGCTACGGAGACAAACAGTTGGTCTGTTTTCCTTAGTGGTCTGGTCTTGTTTACATAGTAGAGGAGCGCCCTACGCACATCTAGGGTGTGTAGTTTCACCTCAGCCGAGCTCTGTGGGTCTTGGAAGAAAGGCGGAAGCTCGATGGACTGGTTCACGTGGAATTTAGAAATAAACTTAGGTGAGAACCTAGGGTGTGTGCGTAAAACCAGTTTATCTTTATGAACTGTAAAGAATGGATCCTGCACTGACGGAGCCTGAATTTCACTGACCCTTCTTATAGATGTAATTGCTACTAAGAAGGCCGTTTTATAAGTCAGGTGTTTGAGACTGCTTTTATGCATGGGCTCGAATGGGGGGCCCATGAGTTTAGATAGCACCACGTTAAGGTCCCATCCTGGTGGTGGGTTAGAAATAGGAGGGTGAAATCTCTTTACTCCTTCCATGAAGGCTTTAACTACTGGTACTTTCCACCACGACAGCTTGTTATGGGAAGTGGTGTATTTCGACAGAGAACCCAGGTGTACCTTCAGTGAGTTAAAAACCAGTCCTGCATCCAGCAGGTGGAGCATGTATGTAACAATAGTGGAAGGAGTGCAATCAACTGGGTTGATTTGTTTATTCTGGCACCAGATAACAAATCTCTTCCATTTGTCAAAGTAGCAGTGCCTTGTGTTTCCCTTCCTAGATTCTTTTAGGATATCCATACACCTCTGTGGTAAATTGAGATGTCCGAACTCTATGACCTCAGGAGCCATGCTGCCAGGTTCATTGAGTTGGGTTGAGGATGCACTGTTTGACCTTGGTGCTGGGACAGTAGGTTGTACCAGGCCAGACGTTTGATGGGTTCGCACACAGCTAATTTGCGTAAGTGTGGGAACCACGGTTGTCTCGCCCACATGGGAGCAACCAGGACGACCGTCGATTCTCTGTTCATCTTGTTGACCACCTTCCTGATGAGAAGAGTTGGTGGAAAAGCGTACGCAAACATTCCTGACCAGTTCATCCACGGGGCGTTGCCCTGGGAGTCTGGTTGGGGGAACCTGGATGCAAATCCTGGGCATTGTATGTTTTCGTTTGTGGCGAATAGGTCTACAGTGGGGAAATCCCACTGAGAGAAGATATCTTCTACGACTTCTCTGTGTAGACACCATTCGTGCTCTTCTGCTGGGAGGGGGTCTCTGCTTAGAGCATCCGCTAGCGAATTGAGATCCCCTGGAACATGTTGTGATGACAGAAAGATGTTCCATCTGAGTGCCCATATCCAAATTTTCTAGGCAAGCTTGGACAGATTTGGCGAACGAGTCCCTCCTTGCTTGTTCAGGTAAAAAATGCCTGTAGTGCTGTCCGTCTGGATTTGCACTGACAGATTTAGCAGGTAGGGCTCGAACGCTTGAAGCGCTCTGAATACTGCCAGAAGCTCTAGCAGGTTGATGTGATTCTTGGCCACTGAGTGAGACCAGAGACCCTGAGCTGTGTGGTGGAGATGATGAGCTCCCCACCCTGTCAAGCATGCATCGGTTGTGACTACCGCCTGTATCTCTACATCGTAAAAGGGTTTCCCCTTGGACAGATTTTCTCTTGTCCACCAGTTTAGGCTTTGTACAAGTGTTGGCGAAACAACCACTAGATCGTCCCACTGACCACTTCCCTGAGACTACTGTTTCGCCAACCATTCCTGCATGGGACGCAGGCATGCGTGGGGGACCAGGTAAATACATGACGCCATCATGCCCAGCAACCGCATTGCTTTGCGTACCGTTATCTGGCGACCGGACTGATATTGCGGAATTTGCAGCAGTATATTCCGAATTCTTTCCTCGGAAGGAAAAGTCAACCCCTCTTGAGTGTCTAGGATAGCTCCTAGGAACTGTTTGGAGGTGCTTGGCACCAGACTTGACTTTTTCTCGTTTATTGAGAAGCCCAATTCGAAGAGGAGGTCGATTGCCCTTTGAATGTTTGTTCTGCAAATTACTGGGGTCTCCCCCGTGATGAGCCAGTCGTCCAGGTAAGGGTACACCAGGATTGCCTCCCTGCGTAAGTGTGCTGCCGCCGCCACCACCACCACCACCACCACCAGTACCTTGGTGAATACCCTTGGAGCCGAAGCTATCCCGAAGGGCAGTACCTTGAACTGGTAGTGCCGACTGTCCACCTTGAAGCGCAAGTACTTTCTGTGCGCTGGGAACATGGAAATATGAAAATAGGCATCTTTCATGTCCAATGTTGCCATGTAATCCCCCTTTTTTTAGGAGGGGGATTACCTCTTGGAGAGTAGTCATGCGAAATTTTTGGGGCTTGACATACTTGTTTGCAGGCCGTAAGTCCAAATCTTTTTTTGGCACAAGGAAGTAAGTTGAATAAATACCCTTGTTTACCTGGTGTCCCGGGACGAGTTCCATCGCGTCCTTTGCTAGCAGATTGACGATCTCCTCGAGGAGGATTTTCTGGTGTTCCAAAGAATGTATTCTTTGTTGTGGAGGATGGTTCCGGGGATGATCTAACAGTTCTATGCAGTACCCTGCGGATACTGTGGACAGCACCCATCTGTCTGATGTGATCCCTTCCCAAGCTTGTGTGAAGTTGGAAATGCATCCCCCTACTGGGGTTGAGTGAGAAGGGACCCTGAACGGAGGGTCACTGTTTTGGTGGAGGCGTGCCACCTCCTTTACTGGGACTGCCTCTACCTTTACCACATCCTCTTTTATTACCCCTGCCGTAACCCTGGGTAGACTGTTGGTTATTATTGTTCCACGGTGTACCCTGCCCCTGGGAATAGTTAGATCCTCTCTGGGAATTTTGGCCGCGTGGGCGACTAAAACTGCCATTCCCTCTCTGATTAGGGGGTTTATTGGTTAGTTGGCCTAGGGATTTGAGTGTCTCATACTCGTCCTTGGCATTTTTCAGCGCGTCCTCGACCGCCTTACCAAACAACAGATCCGGCTCCACCGGTTTATCTAACATTGATGCTTGGGTTTCAGCTTTGAATCCAGACTGCCGTAACCAAGCGTGTCTCTTGATAACAGTTCCTTCTGCTATCAATCTGCCGGCGTTATCCGCAGCATCAAAGGTTGCTTTTAAAATACAACCGGACACGGCTCTTCCCTCTGCCGCAACTCGTGCCAACTGGATCTTTAAGGGTTCTGGGGCAGAGTCTATGAGTGCCGCGACTTCTTCCCACTGATGGCAGTTGTAGCTGGCCAACAGGGTGGTGGAGTTGGCAATCCTTGCCTGGTAGGCGGAAGTGGAGGCTACTTTCCTGCCCAAACCATACAGTTTCTTGCTCTCCTTGTCAGGAGGAGCTTCGGACGATGACAAGGGTGTTCCAGCCCTCTTATGGGTGTTTGTAACAACCAGTGAGTCCGGTTTCAGATGCCCCCTTATATACAGTGGGTCTGATTGGGCTGCCCTGAAAAGTTTCTCAATCCTGGGGTTCACTGCTCTGGTGAGGTTAGGATTTAAAAGTGAGGGTCTATTCTTCTCTGACTAGACTTAAGGATAGGGATGGGCTGAGCAACAGGCCTCCTTTCTCCCACTAACTCTTCGGCGAAGTCCCTCTCCTCTTGAGCACCCTAGGTGTCAATGTGGAAATGTTCTGCCGCTCGGGACAGAACTTCATTCAGGAGAGGTTGATTGTCGACAGGGGAGTCGGTAATCGGGGGTTCTTTCTATACTGGGGAATCTACTCTGTAGGTCTCAGGGTCTTCCTCTTCCTGGTCCTCATCATCCCCATAGTAGCCCGTACCAGTTTGCTCTTCCAACATGCCCAAATCTGGATCCTCACAAAAGGATGTATCCCCTTGATATTGAGAGTAGGGCTGTATATAGAAGGGGTCCAAAGACCGTGTTGGGGCTTCAAACCGGGACTTCTTACTTGGAGGTATTGGATCCTTAGAGCCTGAGGGTGCTGACCCGTCGGGAGTATAGGAAAGTGTTCAGGGTTTTTTGCGTAAAAATCTGCCAATGATGACATCCTCGACATAACCCCATCTATGTCATCACTAGACCATTCTCTAGAACTGGGAATGACCCTTTCTGGGACTTTCTCCGCCTTATCCTGACTAGACTTACTGGTTTTAGCAGGGGTCCTTGGGATAACAGAAGACTGGGACTTGTCTGTCTGTTTATGTGGAGTGGAAAGTTTTAGAGGTGTGTGAGGAGGCTGAGACTGCTTCCTTTGTTGTTTTCCCCTCTCCCTGTGGGCGGAAGAGTGTTTTCCCTGCTTTTTGTCCCTTCGGAGCCTTCCGACGCCTGGCATCGAGGTTCGGGGGTAGTGTCCCTATCCTTAGAACGTGGAGGTAGGGACTCGGGAGCTGCCGTTACGCGGTCTGGGTGAGCCGACTCCTGGAGTGCGGTCTGGGGATGGAAGTCGGCTTCGTCTTCCGACGATCGAACTTCAGTTACCTTGGGGAGCGAGGCACTCTTGGCAACAGTGGATGATTGCCTGGAGTCATGCAGCGATCTAGATCGAGAACGCCCAGAGGACACCGATTCGGACCGTTCTCTATGTGCCTCTTTCCGAGAACTCGACGTGCACGTCGAGTCTCGGTTGGACTTCATGTGCTTTGTGGAAGTGCTGTGGGTAGCGCTTGGGTCGCCGGGGGTCTTCCCCATAGCCGCCCTGCCAGAGGACCTTCCGTCTGAAAGCACAGCGTCGCTGCCATCGCTGAAGGCGCCCTCCGCTGCCATGGCCTCCTGGCGTGGTGGGCCCAACGCTTGATCGAACGGTCCTTAAGTGTTTTCGGTTTAAACCTACTACACGCTCTGCAGTTCGCCTCGGGGTGGTCCCTCGGCAAGCAGAGATTGCATGTGGCGTGTCTGTCAACCCAAGGGTACTTGCGGTTGCACTTGGGGCAGAATTGGAAAGGGGTACCCTACATACGCACCTTGTGGAAGCGGGCTGTTAAGTGTAGGGCTATATAAGAATGTACCTATATACCAAAAGAGTGTAGAGTATGTCCACCCCCCCACTTTCGCTACTTGCAGGGTCGAGGCCAGAGGCCTTCCGAGGCCCAAATCCGTTATGCAGCTGTCGGCGGTCGATTTCTTCTCCGGCCCGGTCGTCGAGTGTGGAAATTCGGTGACTCGACGTTGGGGTGGAGAATGGGGAAAATATAACGATATTTTGCAAAAGTATGGCTAAGGCCAGGGAACTCCGCGAAATGCTTCCGACCAGTATGGCGGAAAAAAACAATCTAAGGGTCCTACACGCGTGAGAAATCATGGGTACAGTGGACGTCACACTAGGGATAGTATTACTGGCACGCCCTGTGTCGACGCCCATTTTCGAGTTTCGAAAAACAAACTAATACTCCGCAGCTTCCACTAGATGTCGGCCTATGCACAGCATGTGATCTAAGCAGATTCCACAAGCCTCAGAAATAAATGGGTTTTGGGGGGTTTGAATTGACCTTCACAATTCGGTCAATTGTGAAAAGGTCAATTGTAAAACGAACAATTCGTATACAACCGTTTACTTCAACCTGCCTAGAAAAGGACCCTGCTGTGTCGAAACACTTGTCAGCTGACCACCTTTAGACCATGTGTCTACACTACAGAGAATAAACAAACACTTTTTGAAAGACTACATCCATCGTTAGAATCTTTTTATTCTTAAGATTCACCGAAAAACCTCTATTTGCAAGGTAACCTTAAACAGACTGTCTCCCTCTTCTCTGGTTTAGATTATCCAACCCTTTTCTGTCATCAGCATCCTGGAGCCAGATGTCAACGGAGGAGGCCGCGGGAAGGAGAAAGAAATCCCTAGGACCAAAAGGACGGAAGGAGACCAGTGGGGAAAGGAGAGAAATCCAGATAAGATGGAAATCTACAGACTTGTTATATAATTTGTGATATGGACACAGGCTTCTCCGGAAAACAAGACTGCCAGCATTAGGCCTTGTGATGGATATGTCACCAGTAATTTCATTCTAAAGAATGTTAATTTTCTCTTTCTTCCATTATATCCTTATTTCTATATTCTCAGTTTTCTGTTCTACCTTTAACCTATGGACATTTGTTGCCTTTATGGACAATTGTTGTCGGTTTCTTTTTATCTATGAACAATATAAATTTTTAAACCATTGGCTGACAATTGAACATTAAAAACATGCTCACTTGGCTGCACGAAGATCACAGATTTAGTGAAATTTGTGAATGGCTAAACATGATTTTGGTTAGGGTCGTGCCTCTAATATGGGGGGAAAAGTCAGTATTGGGTATGAAAATGAATGTCCGTCAAAATAACATTACAGACGAAAATGTTACACATGGGGAACTTGGACCAAGAAGGGTTTGCTGATCATAGGTGTGTCCATAGCATCCATCTTTGTGTGGTTGATTGTACATACGATCAGGTTGCTCATCGTGGGTTTCACATTGTTGGCTGTTGAAAGAGGAAAGGTTCAATTGAGTGGAGCACATGTCTTCTAGACTAGGAGATTAATTTTCTGCAGGGTACCCATGTTTATTCAGTGCACTCTGCAGAAAAAAGGGGGGGATTTTGTAGGATGATGTGTGTAGAATTGGCAGAGGAACCTAGCAGATGGATAGCATGTGCAGGGTGTTAACAATCGTAACATGACTAACTGCTAACACTGCTTACAGTACGAATTGTAATATTACTGACATTAGCAATTAGCCTCGGGCCGGATTGGGTTTGCTTAGGCCATGGACCATGTTGCAGACCGCAGGTGCACTAAAATTCACACTGCAATGTTAGTTTAAATACAAAATCGAAAAGTTAAACAGCAGTGTATTTGGAGGATGCTGGATTCAGAGCACAGTGAGAAAACAGAATATGCACTGGAAAGAACAATTTCATTGTTCAAGCTGGTGCAAGCCAGAAAACGGAAAGGAAGTCTTAGTTTCACATTTCGGTGGCGTGTTGGGAAAAATTCCTGTGTAAAGGTCATCGTAGGAAAGACCAGGAAAGGTTGGAGAGTTACTGGGGTTGTTAGATAAACAGGGGGGTGGTGATTGGCAAAGGCATCCTTCATGACATCACAATGGTATCTGAGAATGGGTGGAGAAACAACGAAAAAAGTAGATTTCTTTTTTTATTGTGTATGGTTTAAAAAACAAAACCCGAGTACAATACACATTGTTTAAAGATTATTACAAGATCAATTAATTCTAAAGATGCAAAAACATTTAAAACATCCAACCAATTGCTCTGAACAATTCATTGAGATAAAGAAAAATCAGTTTCAACATTTATACAACACCAATTAATCTGTCCAGCTCTAATATTCAATGCCCAAGATTTAATAAAAGCCGCTACAGCAAGGCCGTCAGTTATAAGAGGACTCGTCGAGCACATCCTTCATAAACTATCCTTAAAAACCCACTCAATTGCTCCCATCAGTTTCTTAAAATAGAACAGACGTTTTGAGTGGAGGGAGGGACATTCCAAGGAGAGGTTTTGCAGTATCCACAGATGCTTTGTTTTTTACAGAACCTACATACAGCGTCGGGCCTGGCAATCATCCCTCTTCTTAGTAATATTTCTGCAGTAGGTAAAAGGTTCCAGTGAAAATGCATTAAAATAGAATGATGGAACAAATTGGGGAATAATAAAAGATACAGTGAAACGTACCCCTTTGTTTATATTCGTGTGATAAATGGCTCAATGAGGGCTAGCTATCAAACGTGTCTATAGTAGCAGATCAATCATGAGTGTACAGTGCCCCTCAACTTTCGTAGCATTGGAGACCAACAGATCAGCATTCACATCAACGGTGGGAAGCAGAAGATCACAAGGAGCGCTTAATTTCCCTGCGAAACCCAAAAACGGGATAAATGAGGAGTCACCTGCTTCCAATAAGACAAATGTCTCGGCGAAGAGAGAGCACTTAATCGGGGAGATAATCCTACGGTACAGTGACAAAAGAGACCACATGTACCGTCACTTTCAAGGACAACAGTCCCAACTTGTACTGCATTGCTGCCACTGGAACAGCATTCGATACCCTTGGAACCTGTCTCCACATCTTCCCCTCTATGACATCTAACCAGGAGTAAGACTCCATCGGCCAAAGCCCAAACCATAGATCAATTTAGGGACAACTTTCACCTGATAAAATAAGGAACAAGTTACTTACCTGTAACTGTTGTTCTCCAGCATGGGTCTGGCATGGATTCACATGCGAACCCTCCCGCCTACCCCTCTGCGGCTCTTCACTTGGTCATACTGCCACTTCACATGCTTCCAAATCTGAAGATGGCTGCCAGAGGCGGGGCTTAGGTAGAGGGCAGTCATTGGCTGTGGTCAGTATGACGCAGAGATCAGTGATTGGTTACTACTACGAAAGACAGATCAGAAACGAAACTGATACTGGTTTTTTCTTTACAGAGGATTCCCAGCCTTACGACGGGGAATATTCATGAGCATGTGAATCCATGCCAGACCCCATGCTGGAGAAAGTAGATTCCTTAATGGAAAATCTCCAAAATTTTCTATCCATGATTAGAAGTTGGTTTGTTAAGCTTATTGCCTTAACAACAATAGCCCGCTAAGTGTTTTTCATTGACGGTTGTGCCGAGATGGGGATACTTCCAGTAGCCCTTATGGCAGTATACTGGAGAGACCAAGCATGT
Organism: Ambystoma mexicanum; assembly: GCF_040938575.1. Lineage (NCBI taxonomy): Eukaryota > Metazoa > Chordata > Amphibia > Caudata > Ambystomatidae > Ambystoma > Ambystoma mexicanum. The sequence continues at coordinate 726,109,047 of NC_090923.1, forward strand.
GAGCTTCCTTTCCTGTCCCTCAACAGCTGCAGAATTTTGGTTTTGCAGTGTTTCACCAAAAGGCCATTCTTCCTAGCATAGTTGGAAAATGCCAACAGAATTCTTTGCATACCAATACGGGAGTTGTCGAAAAGCAGGAAATCATCCGCATAAGCCATCCATGATTGTTTTGCTGAGCCAAACTTTGGTACAATGAGTGCCGCAAGTTTCAAACTTTCCCCTAGGTCGGAGACAAACATTAAAAAGGCAGGAGCCAAAACACATCCCTGCCTTAACCCTGTGGGAATATTGAATAGACGGGAAAGAAAGCTCAGGTATGCCAAGGATTAGTCTGCAGAGACCTCCAGGAATTCCCCATTTGTCAAGTTTAGTCCATAATCTGTAGCGATCTACCCTATCGACAGCCGAAGAGAGGTCGATCGAGGCCATGTATGTATACATCTTGTCCTCCCAGGCTTTTTCCTGAAATTCTCCAACAACTAGCCCGCTAATATTTGCAGAGCAACCCCTGCGAAAACCAGTTTGGAATGCATCAGATTTACCTATAAAAGTTTCCCATTCTTCAAAAGGTGCCGTAGTAAAACAGCTGCAAATATCTTGCTATCGACAGCCATTAAAGCTATGGGCCTATAATTGTTAGGATCACTTTTACCCCCCTTCTTAAAGATGGGAACCACATAAAATGACTGCCACAAGTAGGGAAAGCATTTGCTCTCCATTATATCCTTAAACAGGAATGTAATGAGTATTGACCAGGCATGTTGTCTCTCTTCAAAATTAAATTTGTTAGGCCATTAGGTCTCAGACCTCTAGAGGATTTGCTAGAATTATGACAAATATTTCTTCAGGGGTAGGTGGAGGTATGCAGTTTCTGAAGGCGTTCACTCGATGAGGATGCTCCATTACCTCCAACATGGCATTGCACCTAGTGTACAAAACCTCAAAATATTCCACCCAGGAGGCTTCCAAGATAGCGTTCAATTGCCCATTGGTATTTAAATCGGTATTTACATCGGCCAAAGAATTCAGTCTCCCAAAAATGACTTGCATACTTATTGATCAACAATTGAAGTACAAATTCAGCATCAGGATGAATGAGCGAGGCCTTATGCTCTTTACCCAAGTTCCTGTAAGAGTGTTTAAGTTGTTTACTTAAAATATTTTTCTCATCCTGAGTCAGTACTTTTACGATTAAAAAGGCGATTACAGAGCAGGCTCATGGTGCGGACGTGAGCTCGTATTGCTCACGTGCCGCCAGCTAGATCCTTAAGTAATCCTGCTCTTTTTTCACCAGCCTGTGAGGACCTAAACAGCGCCAACGACGTGGGAAACGCTGCAGAACAGATCCAGCCCGCTCCGAAGTAAAATCGGAGCTGCAACACTCAGTTGCGAAGCTTGTAAAGAGACGCGACGTGAAACTCTCAAAATGGCCGCCCTGCATTACGGCTAAACGGAGATTGCTACAAACGGACGCTCAACTCATCCTGCGAGGCAGCAACAAGACGGCGAGCGGAGGCTCGTGATAGCGAGTCCCCGTGTGGGGAATCTCAGGGACCGCCATCGCCGCCGCTCCCCCTCTATATGCCGGCAAGTCCCAGCAGGCGTCTCCCTGCCTCCCGCCTGTGGAGGTGAACTGTGGCGGGCGATTTCCTCCCCCCGTCGCACATCGGGGAGTGAGTGCTGTGCGGCTTCGGCGACGGGCGCGAGGAATCCGCGTCCAGTGATCTATACCCTTGAGGGAACAGGCGGCCCAGCGGACACCACCGCTGTGACGACACGAGCGCCTGCAGCTCATCTCAGCACGCCCCAAAGACCGAAGCACAGCGCCACCGGCTGCATCAGAGTCGCGGGCGCTCCGCTCTGCGAAGAGCGCCTGCAGGACTCACGGTATAATATCCACTCGCTTGCCTACCTATGAAGAACAGTCAACAAAGCGGTAAGGAGGAAGGGGAGCAAGAGATCGGGGCTGGAGGGAACAGGAGACAATCCTGATCAACTCCCCCAGTGGGCATTACTACCCCAGGGTCTCCACTGCACACTCTGAAACTTCCTGTGCACGCCTTGATCTATCTGGACATACACTATAGGGAACCACAAGAGAGGCTTGTCTGGGGTCAGACACCCACCCAGCCCCCCACCCCCTCCCCGCGCAGATGTCACTGGAATTGGGCTGGTGCACTCACCCGCAAGAACTAACCCATAAACACAAACGTGTAGCACAACAAGGCACATGAGGGATGGAAAAGTGTCAGGTGCTGTAGCCCGCGCTACCACCAAACGAATCTCAGGAACTGCCCAACCCAACGGCAGTGCGCCATCGAATGGGCCCTGTTTGAGTGTGGGGACACATTGTTGCAAACTGAAGATGTCTTACTTATGGGGCAATGAGCTCAAACACACACCACAACCGTAGTGGGCACGGCACAGCAACAACAATAGCGAATCCTTTGAAGGAAGAATAGAACTCTTTGAAGGACCTGCCGCTATGTGTGGCCGATAACCCGCACCGTGAACGGGTGCAGTGTACATCCTGTAGTGAGAACCAAACGGAACAGGACACCTTGGAGGGTGTAAGCACAAATAACTTGCCACGGTAGAGAAAGCAGCTACATATACAATCCTACAAGTAACGAATGCTTCCCACTCTGCAAAATAACGCAGCACTACCCTGCATTAAACGCCACGACTCAAACGCTCTAAAATCCAGAATCCAACAGTCGGAGGTCCCCACCACGCACCTGTGTGTCGACCCTGTCAGACCTTCTCCTGGGACACTAGAAACCTTCGCCTCAGCACGACACTGATCTAATATGGGGAAAGATAAACCAAGGAAAACATCCACACAGAGCAGGATAGAACAGCACGCGACGACACCCATGTCCCACTCACCAGAACGCCTGACACCTATTGAATCTGACAACATGGAGGACGACATCTCCCTTAGAGACGTGATGAGTGCCATTGCCAGAACATCAATGGAGAAGAAGATGGACAGCATTGGTGCCGATGTGTCCCTGCTGAGACACGACTTACAAAAATTGACCTTGCGCACCGGAGAAGCCGAGGCCCGCATCTCAGAAACAGAGGACAGCATACGGGGCGTCAACAGATGTATGTCCGGAATGTTAGACCGAATAAAAATCCTGGAAGCAAGAATCGACAAGAATGAAGGGAGATCTAGACGCAACAATATTTGCATACTTGGCCTCCCCGAGAAGACAGAAGGGGCGAGCATGGAACTGTTCCTCGAGGAGTGGCTCACAGACGTATATGATGCAAAATCTTTCTCCAAATTTTTCTCCATTGAGTGCGCGCACCGTATCCCGACTGGGAAAGTTACACCAGGGGCACCGCCGCGAGCAGTCATAGCAAGATTCCTGAATTACAGGGATAGGCACGCTGTGCTGCTGATGGCGAGATCGAGAGGGTCAGTCGCCTACAACGGATCGAAAATTGCTTTCTTCCCCGACTTTACCAAGGAGGTGCAAAAAGCTCGCCAGTCATTTGACCCACTCAAGAAGCGGCTGTAGACACTAGGAACAAAATATGGTCTGATCTTCCCCGCCCAACTCAAAATATCCCACAATGGAACCACAGTGCACTTCACAGATCCGAAGGAAGCGTGGAATTGGGCGCAGAGACACATAGCAGGCGACTGGAGCGTCAAAAAGAAAACAGGAGGCGAACGGAATGAGATACACCCTGAGAGACTGACAGAGAACAGACCCCAGCAACAGCAGGAAGAAATGCCGCCATAAGGGCATGAGCAAAGGCCAGCTGTTAACGACCAAAGCCGACACGTAATGTAACGGAGCCTCGGCTCCAAACAGCAAAAAGAATCAAGAGCATGCAACGGTTGGCGGCCGCACCGGAACCACCCCCACCCCCCCCCCGACAAGGAACAGATCACATAGCACTGAATCAGTTTAGTTTGGACTAGTTTATTAAGTTATGAAGGGGCGACAGATGCTTCAGTTGGGGATGAAGTGTGGGGAGGGGGGAGTTGGATACCAGTTCAGAAGATGGAAAAGCTCAACAGAATATCGAAGCATGCGAAAATTGGAAACTAAGCTAACACTAGCTGAGGCTCCCCGCTACAAGATGCACAGGGGCAACACTACTACCCCAAGAGAACACGATGCCACCCAGAATCACGAGCACTGAAATGCCGCTACAAGATAGCAAGACCCGAACCCTGAAGCTCCTCACCTGGAATGTAAACGGATTAGGAAACAGCCTGAAAAGAAGATTGGTGCGGCAACTGCTGAATAGACACAGCCCAGATATTGTCTTCCTAACTGAAACGCACCTAGCGGGCACGGCCAATGCACTTTTCAACCACTCCAACTATCACTCAGTAACAAAGCAGGCTTTACGATGGGAGCCAGAGGGGTACTGATACTGGTACACAAAAGACTGCCACTCACTCTCACGAAAACAACACAGGATACCGGGGGCCGATTTACATATGCCGCAGGCACTCTCTGGAATAAATCAATAACCCTCTTGGCGATCTACGCCCCGCTTGCATTGCAGTTCGCCCTGCTATAGGATATAACGCCCTTGGTGTCCGATAACACCTCTGATATCCTGATCCTTGGGGGTGACTTTAACGATGTCATGAGCAATGTGCATGACCGCACACATATATGCAGCAGAGACCCCGCCCGCCGGACCAATCTGGCCTCATTTGTGGAGGCACTTAACATCAGAGATGTGGGGCGCGACCTGCATCCTGGAGAGCAACAATACTCCTACCACTCAGGGGTACAAGCATCGTTATCACGTCTGGACCATTTTTTTGTACCTGCAGCAATAATTCACACAGCAACACGAGCGGAATACCTCCCAAGGGGCATTTCGGACCACTCCCCTCTGCTCATGTCAATAACATGTAAGCGACCCTGCCACCGCTGTGGAGATTGAACAGTTATCACTTAGGCTCTCCAGAATTAGTAGAACGCCTACAAGATGCTAGCAGGGCATATTTTGAACTTAACGAAGGAACGGTAGACTGCCCTATCACACTATGGGAGGCCTACAAACCAGTGCTACGGGGGGAGGTTATCTCCTGGACTGCAGCACAAAAGAGAAAATACCTGGATTCAGTAAGGAAGGCGGAAGCGAATGTAAAGCAAGCAGAAGCAGCCCACCTAAGCCAAGACAGCGCTGACACAAACAGAGCATTAATCCTGGCACAGAAAAAAACTTCAGAACGTTGCACTGGACAACGCAAGACAAGCACACAATGCAATGAAAGCCAGAGTCTATGAAACGGGTGACAAGGCAGGAAAGATGCTTGCTTGGCTCGAACGAAGGGACCAAGGTCACAACCAAGTAAGAATGATCACACCCCAGTATTCACAACTACGCCTGACAGATGCGGAGATAGCTGAAGAGTTTGCAAAGTACTATGAGAAATTGTACGGGGCACCTACATCTGTCCCCGAGATCTCTGTGCTGGAAGAGATCTCCCTCACACCCTTAAATGCCGAACAAATCGCTACCCTAGAAAAGGAAATCACTGAAGAAGAAATCACTGAAGAAGAAATCATAACTGCTATGATGCAGCTCCAATCTGGGAAAAAACCCAGGCCAAACGGCTTCCCCATTGAGACATGGAAGAAGATAGGAGGTAATGAACTAGCCCCCCACTTGCTTAAAATGTTCCAACAAGCCCAGACCACAGGTACCCTGCTGGCGGACCTGCGAAAAGCCACAATAATTGTAATACCCGAAGCTAACAAGCCCCCGGACAAATGTAGCTCATACAGACCGATCTCCCTTATTAACACTGAGGCGAAGATTCTGGCCAAACTATTAGCAACACGCCGGCAACAGGTCATACCAACTCTGATCCACCCAGACCAGTGTGGCTTTATGCCGGACAGGTCTACAAGAATGAATATCCGGCGGTTGCACTTGGCCATTGAACGCGCCCAAACCCTGAATGTCCCCCTGGGAGTCCTAGCAATAGACTTTGAAAAAGCGTTTGATTCTGTCCTCTGGGAGGCACTCTGGGAGATCATGCGTAAAATGGGGTTCCGTGAACAGTTCCTATCCTGGGTTCAATTATTATACAATGCACCAATGGCCGAGGTCAGGGTGAATGGCTGGACGTCTCAATCCTTTCCCTTGGGAAAAGGGACACGGCAAGGCTGCCCACTATCGGCTCTCCTTTTTGCACTAGCCATGGAACCACTTGCCCAGCTCCTAAGAGATGCACCCACATGGAGAGGGATCCCGGGGGGATTAGACTGGGAGGACAGGGTATCACTATACGCAGACGACCTGCTGATATACATGCGCTACCCCAAGACAGCATGTGCGGTAGTGACAAAACTACTCCAAAAATATGGGGCCTTCAGCGGCCTGAGAGTGAACTGGTCCAAATCAACGATATTTGCACTAAACCAGTTAGGCATGGAACACCCAGAGCCCTGCCCATATAGAACAGCCCCCGACCACTTTGAGTATCTGGGTTATTCAGGTCACAAGAAACCTTAATGATTACAAATCCAATAATTTGCAGCCCATCACAGATCGGTTTGGGAGAGATGTGCAACATTAGAAATCCCTGCCACTGACCCTGCTGGGTCTGGCAGCACTGTTTAAAATGTTGACACTCCCCCGATACCTGTACATACTTCAGAACCCCCCACTGCACATACCGGTGAAGACGTTCCAAAAAATAGATGACATACTCCGGAAACTCCCTTGGAGAGGGGGACGACCGAGAATAGCCCTTCGAACGCTACAAAGATCGATATGGGAAGGCGGCATCCGCCTCCCAAGACTACAGTCCTACTACTGGGCTGGCCAAATGTCAGTAATAAACGATGCACTACATGCAGAACCTACACTGCCACATGTACGAGCTTCACCCTGAAGATATATGCTGCAACACCCAGAGCAGGTCCCAGTACAATGGTAACACAGACAACACGTATCTGGAGGGAGTCGCACGCTTTTATGGGTTGGGAAGACAAGGTCACACCATTACAGCCCCTATGGAACAATGGGAATCTCCCCGAGGTAACCAAACTGCCGGAATGGCCCACATGAGTGAGATGTGGTATAGGAAAAGTGGGTGACGTTATAGAAAGCGACAACATCAAGTCCTATGAGGATCCTACTCTATCCTTTAACCTCCCGGAGTCGGAACGATACCACTATACACAACTCCGACATGCACTACAACAACATCTCCCCGCCCTCTCCAGCATGCCGGATAGTACCCCACTGGAACGTAATGTCATCACAGATCATATCCAGGCGAAGGTCACCACAGTGATGTACAATGTTATAACCTCCTTTGCCACACCAGAGCTGACACGGTTGAAGACGAAGTGGAAGGGGGAGGTTGGGGAAATCATGCCGGAGCACTGGGTCCAGATCCTGATGTACCCCCGTGAAACTGCCATCTCGACTAGACTAAGGCTCGTCCAGCTTAAAATATTGCATAGGACCTATTACCCGAGAGTGGCCTTATACCGCTGGGGCACAATAACAGAACCCAACTGTTTACGCTGTCGTGAAGAGGAGGGAACCTTCTTCCATATATTGTGGGAGTGTCAACTTATCAGTCATTACTGGCAACAGTGCTGTGATATCCTTACGAATGTCCTACGGCAGACAATTCCCAGGGACCCTAAACTACTGCTACTGGGAGCTGACAGCGATATAGACTTGTCCAGATATGAAAAACTATGCCTCATGACCGCAACTGCGATAATCAAGAGAAACATAGCCCAACTATGGGGTGCAGCACAACCGCCATCGGTAAACCAGTGGATTACGGATGTACAAATCTGCATAGCCATTGAGAGAAGGGTGTAAAGAGCCAGAGGATGCCCTGAAAAGGTGGATAGGATATGGCAACGCTGGGAAGACACCATATGAACCCTTGCACTCTAAAGCCCCAATACCATATGAGGCGAGACATGGACAATATAGCGGATACCTCACTATGAACAATATTATGTATTATATGCAATCTATATGAGCATGTATACCATCGAATGTTACTGTTGTTGTAGTTATTAAGTGCTGGCCCGATATGGTCCAGCAGATGTAGGTTACAAAAACCAATAAAATGTAATATTAAAAAAAAAAGATTTCCGGATAGAGCTCTCCGCTCTACTCTCCTAAGGGCAAGGTTGAACTTATTGCCAACTAATGAAGTCCGGACCATTAGGGGCCTCTCTGCTACAAACCATTGTCGTCTGTGCAAAATCCTATCAGAAAAGGAGTCAGTGAAACATCTCCTTTCAAACTGCCCGAAGACCATCAAATGGAGAAGAGCATTCCTCGGCCCTCTACTTGAACCTTTCTCTCAGTATGACGAAGGTGTGGTGGTCCCGTTTAATGAGTGGCTCAAGGACTTCATGGTCCCTAGCAAAAATCCTAAAAGCCGCCTTGGACGAATGCGCCAGAGACGGAACTCCTCGCAGCAAACTTGGCCGCCTAAAGCAATGGTCTCGAAACAGACAAACCTAAGTGCAAGAAAGCAGAAGAAAACAGAAAATGAAGAGGAAGATAGATGACCATTTTGCAAAATCATAAAATTGATAAAAGCAAAATAAAAAAAAAATAAAGAAAATGTGTTTTATTTCAGGATAATATTTCATTTGACTGGCTTGCACCAAATATAAATACTAATATAAATTAACATGCTAACCCCTTCCCAGTAACCTGTAACATGTCCGTAATATAAATTCGTGCAAATTGGTTCAGATGAAATAACAAACAATTTTGGAAAATGCTCTTCTGCAATGAGGTTTAAGTGTGCAGTTAGGAGATGTGTGGCTTCATTCAATGAGATTTTTTAAACAAGCAGCATAGCAGCAACTTGTGACAAGCTGTGAATATGGAATGTGCCCTGCTTAAAAACACCATTGTTGAATCAGGAAGCGAAGGACAGAAATGTATCTTATTGCTGTCCAGCAGTAAAACCACGTGGGGTTCAGTGGGATGATCTAGTTGAGGGGAAAGATTTCTTTTGAATGACAGATGAAGGTTATTTATGGAACTGTGAGTGGATGTGCTAGGCAGACATTCAGGAACCTCCTGGGAGACAGGCAAAGACCTTTTCTGAATGCTTAGCTGAGACTGGCTGAGGCAGGCTTGGATCCTATCCAGAGGGACCGTGATTTGCAGCAAGCTGACAGATTCTCGAGTTGAAGGCTGCTCATAGGTTATCTGCGCAACCCCGGATTCCTTGCCAAATAGGACCAGAAGTATCACCTTCTGATCTAGGTAACATACAGTAAAATTTGAGGTGCGAGCAGAATGTTTGGCAAGTAGTCAGACAGGGTTAGCAGATCGTTTTCATGTGTAATGTTTAAAGCAAATACGATTTCAAATGTTCATGAAGGTTTTTGCACTGTTTCCTTTTCTCTTTCTCAAATTATGTTTCCTGCCAATTTCCTCGTGTCCAAGGTCAAAGAGTAAGATTGTACATATCTTGGCCTGTTAACGTGGGTGAACACTCTAATGTACCAGTAACATGTATTGCATGATGTCATTGAACAGCTTTGAATTTTAATATTTGATAAAACCCAAAAGATTAAAAAAAAAAAAAAGGCGATTAGAATTAAAAGCCCTTTTTTTTGCACTTTAGCTTATCATCCTATCTGTGCAAATGAACAGTGCCTCGCTTATTCATGACAGCCAAGCCAAGAGGGAACACTCCAGATATACACTCAGACAAACTCTTCCCAAAGTTGCCCACAATGAAACATTCCATTTTCCATTCTTATGTTGTAGATTTCAGCACTGCCAGCAGGTTTCTATTTAAATGATCAACAGCCTTAGGGGACCAACGTAGTCCGTTACCTCCTTCATTCACAGTAAGATTAACCAATGCATTTCTTTCAACCTTGCCATAGTGCATTTCAAAGTTGGTATTCAGCATACAATGCTCACTCCCCATTGGTTATGGAAGATGTAAAAATCTGAGCAAAGTGCTGTAAGGCATGGTATCACAAGTATGGCACTGACAAGAGTTACACGTTTCAAAACCTTTATTAAATTCTTGGGGTTTGGAAAAACTCCTACTCTGCCCCATAGCTATGATGGGAGTAGTCTCTACCATCAAATAATAAAGAGAAAACAGCCGTGGTCAGTCTTTGTAAATCAAAATGGCCTATATTAACAAAACCTAATGCCTGCCCTATCTATTTTGTTATGTTACTTTGCATTTACATAGCGCCTTATGCATCACTGGTATGACCTCAAAGCGCTGGTAGGTTGAACTCCCTCGGAAACCGTAGTTCAAGTCAGTAGAGAGAGAGTTACGTATGGTGCGTGGGCGCACCAGATATGTATGCAGCTGGTGTGATTGTTGCATGATAGCTGCTTCTTAGCGGTAGGTGTGTTGCTGAGGAATCAGTTGGATGTGTTCAGTCTGGAGGCTGGACACTCAGACTGAGTTCTGGCTGCATTAGGCCTGAGGAGACACCTAAGCCAGGAAGAATGTGCTCAGCTAGCTGTGTTTTATTAGGGTGATAAGGTGTTCATGGGGTCATGTTAGTATGAGAACAGCTTGGACTAATGTGTCATAACATAGCTGTGTTCTAGTTGAGTGATGGTGTATAGGAGAGAGTAAGCCTAGTGGTGTGATATGGTGGTTCATCAGTGAAGCGCTTGCGGCCAGGCACAGGAGCAGGATGGGGGGCCACATACATATATAAAGCAACAGGATGGATAGGGTAACAAGGGGAGACCGGTACATACGTATAAAGCGACAGGATGGACAGGGTAACATGGGGATACAGGTACATAGCAGTCATTCCATCCGCTTCATCGGTTTCTTCCGCTCCATCGGTTTCTTCCGCTCCCTGCGTTCCATCTGCTCCCTGCGTTCCAACCGCTTTGTGCGTTCCAACCGCTTTGTGCGTTCCATCTAATTCCTCCACTCTGTCGACTCCATCCATCCATCACTCGATTCCATCCATCTATCCATTCCATCCATCTATCCATTCCATCCATCATTCCATCCATTCATCCACTCCATCTTTCCGTCAGTTCCATCCATGCCATCCGTTCCATCCGCTCCATCCATTTCATCAATTCATTTTTTTCCTCCATTTTATCCATTTCATCCGTTCCATTTACTTCCTCCATTCTATCCACACTGTCGACCTCATCAACTCCAACCATCCAGTCCATTCATCAATCTATCCAGCTATGTATTCCATCCATCCATCCATCCATCCAGTCATCCACTCCATTCATCTATTCGCTCTATTCGTTCCAACCGCACCATCCGTTCCAACCGCACCTTCTGTTCTATCTGTTCCGTTTGATCTGTGTCATCCTCTCCATCCGTTCCATCCACTTCATCCGTTCCATCAACTTTATTTGTTCCAATCAGTTTATTTGTTTCATTTACAATATCCTTTTTAGTCTGTCTGTTCGATTGACTCCCTTTGTTCTTTTGTTTTCATTGTTCAGCAACCTTGGGTTTCTGTTTATTGTTGCTATGAGATTGATGATCCTCCTAACCTGACTGAGTTGGTGTTTGGTATCACTAGGAGGTGGGCAGAGCTTCATCTTAAGAGTGCCCGGTGGGTGGTAGGGTTGTAGCTTGTCCTGTAGGTATAGGGGTCCGGTTTTATGCGTTGCTTAGTGGGAGATGCATAAAGTTTTGAAAGTCACCCTTCGTCCAACCGGGAGCCAGGGGAAAGTTCTGAGAGCAGGAGAGGTATGATCTCTTGGGCCAAGTGGTAGAAGTAATTTGGCTGCAACGTTTTGTGCTCTTTGTAGTTTAATGAGGTGATATGCTTGGACCCCGAGGTAGAGGGAGTTGGCATAGTCCAGTCTTGACATTCCAATAGATTGGACAGCGGCAAGTCTGTTGGGAAAGGAGAGGTACGGAAAGATTCGTCTAAGAATTTTGAGGTGGTAATGGCAGGATTTAGAGACGTTGTTGATTTGGCAGGAGAGTGTTAGGTCAGAGTCAAGAGTGCATTCAAGGTTTTTTTTTACTGTGGTTGAGGTGGTCGGTGGGTTGCCCATGGATGAAGGCCAGGGTAGAGGGTAGGAGAGAAGCTCTGTGTTGTCACACACCATGATTTCAGTTTTGGTGGGGTTTAAGAGGAAATGGTTTGTGGTCATCCAGCGATCGATGTCCAGGAGGCAGGCAGCGAGGTCGGGCTGGCAGTTGGGGTTTGAATTGCAGAGTTTTAGGATTAATTGGGTGTCTTCGGCGTAGTTTTAGAACAGGATACTGTGTGAGCGGATTATTCCTGGGAGGGTACTCATATAGAGGTTGACCAGGAGGGCTGATTGGCACGCTCCTTGTGGAACTCCGGTATTGATTGGTCGGGGGGGTGGAAGCAAAGGAGGAGAGGAGAGTTATTTGTTTCCTATTGTTGAGGAAGGATGCTATCCATTTGAGCGTGTTTCCACAGATTCCTAGGGATTAGAGACGGTCAATGAGGATTGAGTGGTTGATTGCGTCAAAGGTGGAGGTTAGGTCTAGAAGGATTAGTGCAGCGCATCCCGCAGAGTCTGCAGAGTTCTTGAGGTCGTCCCAGATCGAGGTAAGAGTGGTTTCGGTTCCATGTCGAGGTCTGAAACCTGATTGAGCGGGGTCTAGGAGATTGTTGGCTTCGACAAAGGCATTTAGTTGGGAGTATGCGGTTTGATCGATGAGTTTAGCAAGGAATCTGGTGTTTGAGATGGGGCAGTAGTTTTTGGGGTTGAGAGGGTCGAGGGAAGGTTTTTTCTTAGAAGAGGCTCGACAAGAGCAGTTTTGAAGGAGTCTGGGAAAATTCCTGAGGAGAGGGAGTCATTTATTTATTTTAAATTGCATTATTGGCATTTTCCAACAAAACAAATCATAAGACCGGGCATCGGTCATACTGTAAGAACTGCACCCCTCTGATCCCCTTCCCCTCCATTTTCCCCCTTCCCCCCCTCCCGTTGTGGTGAAAGGAGTCATTATATCGTTGGTTTTCATCAGTGTGGCAGCGCTGTTAGAGTTTCATTGCTGTGCGACAGGCTGGTGGCTGAATCTTGCGTTAGATCTGATTGATGTGCATCGACATCGTCGGTCGTTGAAAGCAAATATGCGACTTACGGTCCCCATATGTCCGGGGGGCGTGCGTGTAATGGCATAGTCCTGATGAAATCTGTTTCTACATCTTGACAGAATGTGAAGTCCTTCAGCCAGTGCTGCAGGGTTGAAGGGGGGCCTCTGGCCCATGTGCAGGCGATTCTTCTTTGCGCTAGGACCAGCAATAGATTTGCTAGTCTTTGAACTGTGCTCGGTAGTGATTGGGTTAGGCTTAGCAATACTGCCTTTGGTTCGAAGACGAGATCCGTTCCTATTATTGATGAGGTTTTTTCGAGCACTACTCTCCAGAAGGTGGCCACTGGAGTACAGGACCATGCCAGGTGAAGGAAGTCTGCTGTGGGCACTCCACATCTACAACATTCTGCCGAAATAGAGTCCCTTTGAGAGTGAAGTTTTGCCAGTGTGTGGTATGTTTGATGGAGGTAGTTGAAATGAATCAGCTTGAACCTGGCATTGATCAGCACGCTGTGTGTGAGTTTTAGGGTATAGGCCCATCCCTCGTCTGGGATTGTGCTGCCTAGTGTTTTTTCCCATCTCTTTTTGGCGCTGTACAGGGTGGATTCATCTCGTGAATAGACCCTTGTAGATGTTTGTTATGAGGTGCCAGTCTCCTTGGGCTTGGATTATGTAATGGAGCAGTGGCCAGATTGGCGGTTGTTGTGGGATGTCTGGGATAGCCTCCTGAAGCGAGTGACGCAGTCTGTGATATATGAACGTGTCTAGGGCATTATTGGCTCCTCTTTCTCAGGCTTGTTGCATTGTTAGGAAGGTCCCTGCTGGAAAGAGGTCGTCTATGGAGTGTAAATGTAGCCTTTCTGCCCAAAGTAGGAAGACTTATGCAGTCGTGATGGTTATTCCGGGAATGTGTTTGATCGGCAAAAGTGGAGAATATCTGGACAACGTCATCTTTTGCAATTTTCTTCCAGACTGAATATGTGGTGGCAACTGGGTTCATTACGGATTGGGTGATTGGGAAGCGCCCAAAGATAATGGATCGAAGGAGATGTGGTGTCGCCAGGGCTCTTTCTATCTGGACGTGTGGTCTTACGAACTGCGTTGCGTACCACTGGCTGAGGTATTGTGCTTGGGCCGCCCAGTAGTAGCGTTCTAGGTCTGGGAGGACTAGCCCACCCTGCCGTGTTGGTCGTGTTGGTAGGGTTAACGTGGAGTACGCGACCCTTGCCACTTTACCGGCCCATATGAGGTCGAGGACCATACTCTTCATACGTTGGAGAAGTTATTGCGTGATGAGCAAGGGAATGTTTGAGAAGAGGTATAGTAGTTTTGGTAAGAATCATCTTTACTATCGAGAACCTGCCCCAGAGGTTGAGTGGCAGAGATTTTCACCTGTCGATCTTGGTTTGGATGGTGGCTATGGCAGCTTCGTAATTGTCGTGAATGATTTCTTCTTTCGAGCGGGACATGTAGATGCCGAGGTACCTCACGTGCGTGTGTTGCCACTGGAAGCCAAAGTCGTCGATAAATTCAGTAGTGGCGGGGGTAAGCGGGAAGATTACGGATTTGTTATTAATTTTCAGCCCCGAGAAGCGTCCAAACTGTATTACTGCCCTTATTACCGGGTTTAGGTTCTCATCTGCGTTCTGTAGGAACAAGGCTATGTCATCTGCGAAGAGTGAGATGATCATCTTGTGTGGGCCAAAGGGGAGACCTCTGTGGAGGTGGTGCATGCGAAAGTCCGAGGCCAGGGGTTCCATTATTAGAGCGAACAGAAGTGCCGAAAGTGGACAGCCTTGTCTTGTTCCTCTTCGCAGGTGAATATCGGCAGAGCAGTGACCGCCTAGCAGGATGTTGGAGATATGTTTTTTGTAGAGTAGAGAAATCATGTGCAGAAACTGTTTGCCCAGACCCATCCTCTCTAGGACTGTGAACCTAAAGGGCCATTCAACCGAGTCAAAAGCCTTCTCGGCATCTAGCAGCACTGCCACTGCCCGACTGTCTGGTTCTAGGGCTTCCATTGCTCCGAACATCCTTCTTATCCCATATGATGTGTTCCTCCCAGGGACGAAAACCGCCTGATCAGCCAACACCATGGCAGGCATGAGAGGCAGTAGTCTTTTAAAGGATTATGTTGGCTCGATATAATGTTGGTGGTAGCTGGTCCCTAGTAAGGGCCTCGCCGTAGACCTGGAGGAGCAGTGGGGCGAGGATGTTTGCAAAGTGTTTATAGAACTCGCCGGAGAGGCCATCTGGTCCAGGTGTTTTGGAGTTAGGTAGTTCCTTGATGGCCTCGAGGATCTCCTCAACGGTGATCGGGGCATTCAGTGGTTCTCTGAGCTCAGGGACGACCCAATATAGTTCGATTACATCTAGGTATCGTGACAGCTCAGCTGGGTCGACGGAGTAGCTCGAGATGTACAAGTCTTGGTAGAATTTGCGGAAGCTTTCGACGATGTCGACTGTCGAGTGGACAGTATTGCCTGTGGGCTCTCTCACTGAGTCGATCGCTGTGGGACGTCTATCAGTGGCTATAAGCCTCGCGAGAAGAGCCTCGGGCTGTTAACCTTTGCCATATTGCCAGATCATGTGGTGTCTGTCTAGGAATTCTATTTCCCTTTCGGCTGTGCTTCGGAACACCTCCAACTCTTTCTTGATAGCTGCTAGTGCTTGTGGAGTGTTGTCTGCTCCGAGGGCTCCTTCGAGGTCTTTGAGTCTTGATTCGCTAGTATTCAACTCTCTCCGCAGTAGTTTTAAAATTCCACATTCTTTCGTCATGCAGACCCCTCTGGTGAAGCATTTTAAAGTTTCCCACAGAGTCCCGGCTGAGTGTACAGAGCCACGGTTAGAGTCAAGAAAGAGTTCTAGTTCATTTCTGAGTTCTTCTGCAAAGACCGTGCCTGCAGTGCTCATGGCTTGAATCTCCAATGAGGACGTGGTTTAGTTGCTTGTGTGTTATTGCAAACTAGGGACACCATGGAATGATCCGACAGGGATCTTGGCAGAATGTGGCATTCCTCCCATTGTAAGCGGCTGTGGCTGGACATGAGGAGATAGTCTAGTCTATTCTCGAGCTGGTCTTGTGGACCCAGGAGTGAAAGGTAAAGTCGTGGGTGCTTGGATTCTTGTGCCTCCAGATATCGACCAGGTCGTAGGCTCTGCAAATTTCAGAAATCTGTAACGACGCCTTGGATGGATTCGACATCGTGTTGTGAGATTAGTCTTTGACCGGGTTCAGCGTCGTGTTGAGGTCACCACCCCAAATGATCGTGGATTGCTTGATCGTGCTCAGCTGCGCCATCACCCATTCGAAGTTGTTGGGACTATCAGTGTTGGGGCCGTATGAGTTCACTAGGGTGACGTCTTCTCCGTCTAACGTTCCCCGTATCAGGAGCGATCTGCCTCCTGTGTCCTTTTTTTGGGCAATAAGTCTGAAATTGATCGCTTTATTGATAATTATGGCTACTCCTCTAGCATAAGACGAGAAGGAGGCGAAGTAGCGGTGGCATCCCCATTCCTTTGCCCAGGGATGCTCGGAGTTCAGGCGTAGGTGCGTTACCTGGATGAGGGCAATGTCGATTTTGTGCCGGCGCAGGTATTGGGTCATTTTCCTAACCTTTGCTGACTGGTTCCCACCTTTAATAATATTCCATGTGGCTACGGTGAAGGCGCTGTGTCTTTAACTCTGTGTGCATTCGATTCTTGGCGTTTGGGCGCTGCAGGGCGGGGGGGGGGTTGGTTCTTGTCGTGATGAGTTTGTTCGCAACGTGCAAGTGGGGTGTCCGGGGTGCCATAAAACTTGTTAACTCCCAACTTGTGCTTGTATCCCTCCCAATTACCGCAAGCAACCCCCAACTGGCTCGGCCTGGTTCCCACACCCCCGTTAATGTGTAACTTGCAAACTTGAACATAGCTGTGCTAGGGGCGCTTGGATCCTCCCAAGTGGCGCGGCCTTGAGGGTATCATACCCTCTATTTCGTGTTCCGGCAGCCTTGATGATCGCAGTGAGCTGTAGGCTATTGTGTCTTTTTATCTATGGTGGATTCCTCTGGGCTCTTTATGTGCTCGTGCTTGGTTGTTCTCCGGTAGCCGACAGCCCGCCCGATCGAGGTACACATTTTCCTCTTGGGGGGGATTGGAAAAACTGGGCTCTGCCCTGGTGTTGTATCCTCAGACGGGCCACGAACAGCATTGAGTAGGGGATTTTTTTTGTGCGGAGTCTCTGTTTCATGTTTGTGAAGGACTTCCTTTGTGCCTGAACAGCTGGAGAAAAATCGGGGTAGAAGTGGACAGTGTCGCCGTCGTACTGTAGCTCGCCCTTCTCCCTAGCCAACCGGAGTATTGCGTCTCTGTCTTTGTAATTGAGTAATTTTGCAATTATTTGTCGCGATGGTGCTCTGGGGGCAGGTCTTGACATTGGTATTCTATGGGCTCTTTCGATGACAAATAGGGGTGAGAGCGTCGGGACCAAAAAGAGTTTTACACATTTCTTCGATGTGGTCTTCCATCTTGCCTTGTATTTGTTTCTCTCTTGCCCCAACTATCCGAATGTTATTTCTTCTGGAGCGCCCTTCGAGGTCTTCATTTTTTGCGTTGGTTATCTTGATTTGGGCTTCAAGGGATGACACTCTAGTGTTTAGGGATGATACCCCGTCGTCCAGATCAGAGATCCGTTGCTCTGCCTCGTACAGGCGCTCATTGTGAGTGTCCAGACAATGCTGAATTTGATCAACTTTGGATGAAAGGCCGTCCAGCTTGCTGTCTAAGTTATTGATCCCGGATTTCAGTTCTAGAAGGAGCGCTCCGATGTCGAGTGGTTGGGGTTCAGTGTTGTCTTGATGCGGCATGGGAGACGAGGATTCTGGGTCACTGTTGTGCCTCGGAGTTTTTGCAGAAGTGCCTGCGCCAAACTTCAGTTTACGCTGCTGCTTGTCAGTTTTCCACATTGCGAGTGCGGATGGGTGGTGTCGCCAGTCGTCCAATAATGGAGTTTGGGTGACAGCCCAGGCGGGGTGCCCGACCACCTAGTGTTTGTAATGTCCGTGAGGATTCCCGTGACTGGGCACTTCGCCTGATGTTATCTGTTGACGGCGTTCTACAGGGATGGCTAGGCTTTTAGCCCGCCATGCGTGCTTCGGGGCCAGTGGGGTATATGCGGCCTGCTTGGCGCGAATGTCGTGCACCACGCTTGTGGAGTCCCAGTTGGAATGCACTGCGGTGCTATGGCCAACGCAGGCGGACCACGGTGGTTCAGCTGGATTGTAGGTGTTGGGGCCCTTTGCCGAGTGGTGGTGGGTTGTTAGGTGGGAGCAGGGGCACAGTCATTCAGCCCTGGGGGGGGGGGCCAGTGAGTATGGGCCTGTGTTAAGCGCTACAAGGCTGAAGCTCTTCTCACTGAGCTAACCCTCTCCAAGCCGTCTCCCCCCCGGCAGAGCCTCGTACCTGTTCTGTTGGGCTCCAGTCCTCCGTCCGCTCTTCTGTGGGTGTTCTTCGGATGCAGCCGCCCGGTTCGCTGGTGGTGAAAGGCTATGGGACCGCAGGGCTCCGTCGGAGCGAGGCTCGGCCGCTGCGCCCTCCCCTCGCCCGACACCGCCTGGCGCGCACCCAGCTGGGCCCGCAGCAAGCAACCACAGGACAGCTGCAGGGTCGTCTCGAGTCTCGGCCCAAGTCCCCGGAGTTGCCGGCACCCCCCGTGGAGGGGGCCCGCGCGGCCAGGCCAAGGCGTCCGCCTCCCACGGAGACCAGCCGACCGGGAGTGAGGTCGGGGTTGATTTCAATCGTCTTCGGGAGGGGGTAGGGTTGCCCGCTTCTTCGCCTTCTCCACAAGCTCGGCCGAGCCGCTCCGGAGACAGCCGTTGGTTGCTGGTGGGCCCTCGAGGATCTTCAGTCGCCTGGGGACGCTGTAGTGCCCAGATGGTGTCCAGGCTGCCAGAGGCTTCGGATCTGATTTCTGCTCGGCTGCTTTTCCTCACTGCGGTCTAGTGGGAGCGTTAGTGTGCATTTTAAGCAGTTGTACTGCCGGAATGTGCAGGATTGATAAGGATTTTGAGAGGCCGCGCGGGAGCTCACAGAGGAGCGGCCATCTTGTTCGGGTCTCTAGCGCCCTCTCGGAGAGGGAGTCATTTATGATGGTTCTTGCATGCTCTCCCGCGCAGGTAGATGCAAATATTTGAGGGTTGTGGCGGGGCAGGGGTCTAGGGGGGGAGCCGGATGGTTTTCGGGCGAAGAAGTTTGAGAAATTGGTCCGTTGATGTTGATTTGAATGAGTTGAAGGTGGGTTGGGTTGTAGTTGTTGGGGCAGGCCGAGAGTTAACAGGTAAGGTGGGTCAATTACATGTCGGGGACATGAGGGCCAGTTTGTTTAGAGAATTAGTTCTTTCGAGAGCAGTGGTGTAGAAGTGGAGAGAGAGAGCGAGTCACAGAGTGACTGAGATGGGGGTCGATTGGGTGGTGGTATAGGTTGGGTTGGTGAATTCAGAGATGATTTTGTGTATTTCTTTGCTGGGGTTTTCACAGTGGAGTATTCGAAAGTTGTAGTGGGCTTTTTTTGCTTTTCGGATTTCTGCTTTGTAATGGTGAAGGTGCCGGGCCAGGGTTGATCTACTCAGGTTGGTTTTATCTTTCCGCCATTTGCGCTCGAGGGATTTATATAGTTTTGTAGTATTCAGTTCTGGTGTAAACCATCTAGGAAAAGGGCCACGGCGAGCGGAAGATTGGCAAGTGGGGGTGAGTTGGAATTAATGAGATATTGAGCCAATAGTCAAAGACATTGGTGGTCAAGGGTTCATTGTGTGAGGTTTGTTGGTGAGGAGATTGAAGGACCGCGTTGGCTAGGTCCGGGAAGATTTTTAGTTGAAGTGATCAGACCAGATTGAGAAGGGGGGCTTAGATGTATCTGGTCTTGGGAGCTAAAGATGGGTGTCCTTTAGAGTGAGTTGGGCCGTTTATGTGGAGGCGGAGATGAAGATCATCTAGACTGTCGACCAGTGGGTTGGTCATAGGTTTGGAGGGGATGTCTAGCCAGATATTGAAGTCTTCTAGAAGTGTGAGTGGGATGGTTTATTAGGATGGTGGCTATCGAATCACAGAATTGTCTGTCAAAGCCAGGAGGTCTGTAGATGATTAGGAAGCTGTGGGAGAACGTTGGGGGGGCAGGAAGGGGTTGATAGTTTGACAAGAAGCAATTGGCAGGAAGGGATGATTGTCTGGTAGTCGATGATTGAGGCGGAGAAGTGGGATTTGAAAACGATTGCTACTCCTCCTCTAGAGGGTCGGTTGAGAGGGATGAGGGAGTAGTCTGAGGGGAAGGCTTTGTGGGCCAAAGGGGCGAAGTCGTCCGAGAATCAGGTTTCGGAGATAGGTCTGTTTTGTCTGAGGAGAGCCGGTCAAAGACGCGGTGTCTGTTTTTTGCTACAGATCAGGCATTAAAGAGGATGCATCTTACTTCTGTACAGGGGGGTTGTGGGGGTTGTAGGGGTGGTGGTTTGGGGTGGGTGAGTGGCTAGGAGGGTTGGCGGGGAAGGGGGCTGCTGGGGAGTGAGTGGAGTCAGGGGGTGAGAGAGGCGGGTTGGTCGATGGAGGTTGAGAAGAGAAGGCGGGCGATGGAGGAGGTGGGTGTGGGAAGGGTGGAGTTGGGCGGGTTTGTGGGGTTGGTCAGGTGGGAAGACAGATTTGGGGCTGGGGATTCCAGGTTGCAGCATAGGAGCTTAGGAGTTCTAGTTGTGGTTGGAGAGAATTCAAGGGAGAGGGGTTCGAAGCGGGGTGACGAAGGGGAGGAGGGTAGTGATGTTCGAGATTGAGAGTTTGAGGTGGGGGGGGGGGTCGAGACAGGAGGAGCAAAGAGTGGTTGGAGATTGAAGGAGACCAGGTCAGTTTCCTTTTTTTCTGGGATTTTTCCGTTGGTGTGTGTGAGAGGGTGGGAGGGGGGCGGAGGGCAAAGGGGATGCAGCCACTGTTCTTGATAAGACGAGACGCGCAGTTTTTAGAGAGGGGAAGGAGTTGGTTCGGTGGAGGATGTTGGAAGGAGTTGATGAGGGGAAAGGGGAGGGTGTGGTGGCGGGGCTAGGTGTGTCTGGGAGGGTGGCCGGTACATAAGGGGGCCTGGAGGTCCGGGCGTGATGGGGGCGGGTGGGTGGAGGGGAAGGGAGTAACAGGGGTCTTAGGATGGTTGGCTCGCCATTGTGCTCCTCTTGCTTGATGTTTGGATATGGGGGAGAGAGCGTGGTGGAGGGTGGGGTGATTTGGGATGGGAGGCTTCTTCTGGCTTGCGAGTTGCATAGGGACTGCATTGGGAGAGGTGGAGGGTGGGATGGTTGGGAGGGTAAAGGAGATAGTGGAGGGGGGAGTGAGGCTCAACTATTCCACAGTTTCACTATTAGGCATACTTTCTAAATTCAGCTATACCACAGTGCGGCTGATTAGGCACACTTAAGAACAACTATACCAGAGTTACGCTATTTAGGCAGACTTTCTAACTTCAACTATACCTCAGTGATGATATAAGGCACACTTCTAAATGCAGGTAAACTATAGTGATGCTATTAGGCAGGCTTTCTGAATTCAACTTTGGTACAGTGATGCTATTTAGGCGCACTTTCTTAGTTCAACTATACCACATCGATGATATTAGGCATACTTCTAAAAGCAACTAAACTACAGTTACGCTATTGGGTATGGTTTCTAAATACAACTATACCACAGTTCTAGATGCAACTAAACCACAGTTACGCTATTAGGCAGACTTTCTAAATTAAACTTTGGTACGGTGAGGCTAATTTGGCGCACTTTCTTGGTTCGACTATACCACAGCGATGATAATATGCACGCTTTCTAAATTAGGCACACTTTCTTATTTCAACTATACCACAGTTAGGCACACTTTCTAAATTAAACTGTACAACAGGAAGATATTATTCACACTTTCTAAGTTCAACTGTACCATAGGATGATATTATTCACACTTTCTAAGTTCAACTATTCCACTGCGATGATAATGTGTACCCTTTCTAAGATCAACTATAACACAGTTAGGCACACTTTCTGAATTCAACTGTACAACAGGATGATATTATTCACACTTTCTAAGTTCAACTACACCACAGCGATGATAATATGCACACTAAGTTCAACTGTACAACAGGATATTATACAACAAATTTGAAAAGGGGAATGTGTATGCAGAGGAAAGTCAGTTTTACAACATAAAGAATCAAGATGGCGGAGTCAGCTCTCCTCCCCACGTTGGACAGCACGTAGTAAGGCTGCCTCCGTAAACAGGATGACACTCTAGCTATAAAAAAAGGCAGTTCAAAACATGGATTGAGGGCCGCTTGGCCATCTCCATTAACGTCACTTATTCCACCTTTTCAAAGGTTCTTTCATAATTCAACAAAAGGTCGTGTAGCTCTCCCTGAGCCGGCTCAAACCTCTCAAACAGCACTTGCAGGGGTTCCCGTCCCCAAGCTTTATGCACATTTGTAAGGGGTTCCCTTCCCCCAACTAATTTCAGGTCTTCTTCGGTCGGGCTCGGACCTTTCACTGACATTTAAGACTTTCGAATGTGCAAGGCTTTTACTATAGACCTCCACAGGACCACTTCGACTTTCACTCCAGCTCTCACTTCAGGTTATTTGTCCCAGTGTCTCTTGGTAGTTCCATACCACAAGCACAAAAGTTCAAAGAAATCTTTGTTTTAAAGCATTCACCTGGAGAAGGGCCTAAAAATGCATTTGTGTCCCGATGTCTACCATACAGAGGCAGCGTGCAGCCAATGCAGTACATAAAAGTGGCTACAATCCTTGCATATCCAAAACAAAATCACACTGTGACCAGAATACTCCACAGTACACTTTTTTATTTATTTATTTGTATTTGTGGAGTGCACAGCAGCCCGTGGGCATCGTAGCGCTTGTTACAGAGAGGGATCAGAACTTAAGTTACACATAGAGACACATACAGGATGAAATAATCCTCCTGGGAGTTAAATTAGGAAAGCACATAAATAAAGTCGAAAAGTTATCAAGCAACCAAAAAGTTTAGGAGACTGACAAAATTAAGAAAAGAAAAAAAAATGAAATTATACTCCAGACCCTTCAACAAAAGGTCCTTCGACATCAACAAGTGCTCAGAATGCTGCCTTTGGTGTTTAGAGAACCCTGTGCGAGTGTTAGATCAGGCCCTCTTACAGCGGGGAGGTTACAAAGCATCCAATATGGTATTTTTTTTTTAGAATAAAGCCTTGCCTTTAGCCAAATCCGTTCAGATCTTTGAGACTGGGATATGACATTTATTGGCAACTAGAATGCATCTGTATGCTGTGGCATTCTTTTAGAGGTTTTACCAGCATACGAGGCACATTTGTCCGAAAGTCAATTTTTTTGACTCAAAGTGACGTAGGATGCAGAGGTGAAAAAAGGGACACTACCTACCTTCACCAAAAGAATACCCTCACAAGAAGTTAAGTGATATCGAGCGAAAGCAGAACAGTTTGATGCTTTTTGTGGTGAAAGCTTCTAAAATCAAAGCAGAGAAGTTTTCCTAGATTAACCCAAGTCACCTATTTCTCCACATCCTCTCCAACAAACTGGTGGGCCAGTGAAAGGGACCCTATTAACTCACTGCAGCGTAAGATACCAAGAAAAGTATATCTTATATGCAGTTTCCTTCATAGTACTGCATTTCGATGTACCCTTTCCTAAATGTGCAACCAATACTCTCCAATTTAACTCCCAAATAATCCACCCCTATACTTTTCCGACATTATAGGCAATTCCCTATTCCAACCCCACAACATATTTGGGTCCTCAGTGATGTTAAGCCCTTTATGTTTCATATAATTTATCGTGAACCCACGACACCTGTCCAAACTGTTGCAATATGTTGATCGGCAGGGGTAGCATCCTCCCTGTATCCTTCAGAAATAAGACATCATCAGCATATAATGAAACATTTCTTTTTTTAGTCAAAACATTTTTACTTCCTTATAAAAATAAAAACACTGTCTCTGTGAATGGGACTTACCTTTTTAAGTCTCCGAAACAATCATTTTATTACGAACCTGGTAAAAAAGTGCGAGTAAAAGACTGCCAATTCAAAATCTTATCAAAAACACTGCCTGTCAGATTTGGTTGTTTGGAGCCCTGTCACACCACACATTCATTCAAACCAGAGAGTTTGCTCTTTTACATGACTACATGATTATAAGTATTTTTTTATTAAAGAGCAAGTAGATACAGATTCACAAAACTATCTTAAACACAGATTACCAGCCAAAAGAAATGACCCCTTCCCACACCTGAAACCCCTTTAGGAACGTTGGACAGATAAGTGTTCCAGGCGAGTGGTGAGTCTGTCTGCTTCACTCCCTAAAAAGCACAATCTAAAACAAAAAAACAGGCAGTAACATATGGGCAGGTGGTTGCCACCTGCTTTACTGTGTTGAAGTATCCGGACCAAAGACATAATTAGAGTGCCAAAGAAGAACTAATTTCTTAACCCGGTAGTATTCTTTCCGATGGATGTTCCTCCCACGGATTCCTCCGCTTACTTAGATATATATGTATCCTTCTTTGCAGTCTCAGAAAAGAATTCTGACAGCACAAAGCACTGTTATTCTTGATGTCCCTCAACTATTACCATAACCGTGTCCGGATGCGACGCCGACAATAGTATATAATCGCACGCACCGCACCCAGTTATCTTAGTTCCTAGTTTGTCCACTCTCCATGCTCAGCCGTCTTAAGAAGTTATTTAACCCGGTATGAGCGTTGAGAGAAGAATAAGAAATCTCCCTTAGTCAGAGGGTAGGCTGGGAGGGCAATGAGGAATCCGTTAGAGGAACATCAATCAGAATAACCAGTTTACTCACCGTAGTGACCACCTTACTCCTAGTCCATAGTCCCCTTTCCTCCATACTTATGGGACATTCCTGCGTCCTGTGGGATGGGACCGGAGCACTTTGTAAAAGCATCCAAAATTATGCAAAAATCTTAGTCCTTCCTCTCTTTCTACGCGGGGTACAGCACGTGGCCGTAACCCCGCCCATCAAGGCTCCGCCCAGCGCATTGCCTATCAGTCCTTTTCCATCGCCAGGTCAGAGACCTTTAAGCAATAACAGAGGAACCTTATTAGAGGGGATGGCGGGCGGGTGTGTGGAGGAAAGGGGACTACGGACTAGAAGTAAGGTGGTCACTACGGTGAGTAACCTGGTTATACTCCTACGTCCCGTCCGCTTTCCTCCATACTTATGGGAGATTCCCAAGCACTCCTTACAGGAACTATGGGTGGATGGAAAAACTCTTACTGAAAAAGGTTCTTCAGCACAGCCTGACCAAACTGAGCATCAGATCTGGAGCTCAGATCTAGACAATGTTTACAAAAAGCTGATAGGGAAGCCCAGTAGCCGCCTTTTGCGATGGTCTCCCAGGGGACATATTTCTGAAAGGCAACTGCGGCAGCCTTGCTCCGCACCAGGTGTGCATGAATACCTTTAGGAAGCTGCAGTCCTTGGACAGTGTAAGACTCTGTAATGCAGGCAGCGATCCATCTGGAGATAGTCGCCTTTAGAGGCCTGCTTACCTTGTGGATTACCAAAGGTCACCAACAGTGAATTCAGATGTTCAGTCCAGATAGAACTTAAGATCCCTTCTAACATCCAGGCAATGCAGAAAACTTTCTACTTCTGAAGCGGGGTTCGGAAAAAAGACCGGCAGGGAGATTGACTGGTTCAGATGGAAATCAGAGACCACCTTTGGCAGGAAAGCAGGGTTTGTCCGTGGGACCACCTTATCCTTGTGAAAAACCAAGAAGGGATGCTCCACCGACAAAGCCTGGAGCTCACTCACACACCTTGTTGAAGTAACGGCAACCAAAAAGGACACTTTCCACGACAGGTGCTTAAGGTCCACCATAGCCATTGGTTTGAAGGCTGTAAGGACCACATTGACATCCCACGCCAGGTGCGGTTTACGAACCGGGGATAAAGGCGCATCAAACCTACGAAGTGTCTCTTAACCACTGGATTGGACAGAGAGTAAGAGCATTAGTCTATAGATAGGTAGGCGGATACCGCCGAAAGATAGGTTCTGCATGACAGAACATTAATGCCCGACTCTGCTAGGTGGGCTGCGCCATAGACAACCAAGCTGCACTTTACTAAGGAGGCCCAACAAGGCCAAAACATGTCTGGGGTTGCTTGCGTTTCTGTGCAGAGGGGATCTGGCCTAGCAGTTCAGGCTGGGCTGCCACCATTGGTGGCAGTACCTGACTGATTTGCATATGGCTGGACCCCTTCTGCAATGGCGCAGATGGGGTAAAATATGGTGGTGTGGAAGGTTGCCCAGAGCAATGCCAGTGGTTCAGATTCATTCAAAACCTTCCACCCATTACTTTTGTGGCTACAGGTAGGATACGAAGGACAGCACAGTGTCAATCGTAGCCGCCCTTGGGTCCAGCTTTTTGTCTAAACACCAATGACAGAACCTAAGCCATCTGCTTCTATACTGAGTCCTAGCCGAGGGTTTCCTGGCTGCTTCAATAATGCGCATGTTATCCGCAAACAGGTTGAGATGTTCTAAGGACCTGAACTCGGGCACCATGACACCAAGCTGATGTTACGCTCACCTGGCTCCCACAGGGGCGTCGGTCGGATCCGGACGGCTGCGGTCTCCACCAACGTGATGCGTAGTGCAGAGATGACTGACTGGACTGGCCCTCCTAATCTTATCTGCGTGACCCGTAGAAGTATTCTCCTGCAAGTGGAGAGATGGATTTAGCCACCTGTGAATTCAATTGATGGCACCACCCACAGTCCTCCCAACTAATCACCTCCGAAGTGCCCCCTCAGCAATCTCACCTTATATTCTTGAAAGATGAGCTCTCCATCCTGCATGGATTGCAGGGGCGCGTTGATGCCAGTTACTTCACTGGTTTGAAGGCGTGGGAGAGTTCCGGAGAGTATTGACTCCAATGGTCCTGGCAAGGTCTAGTAAGTATCAAGTTCATACAGTTCAATATGTCCGATGTTTCACTCTTGTCCCCCCTTCGTACCTTGTCTTGCAGCTGAGATAGTGAGAAGATGCCCTCGTGGCGCGCAGGTAAGAGTCTGTATTACCCGACGCTGTCCGGTAAATGTTGCACGTGTTGTTTTCTCCCTCTTTGCAGGTGCGGCACATGAAGATGTGGAGATTTATAGAATAATGCCTCTGGTGGTAAATCATGTAAGTCTATGGTGATAAGAGTTATATTTGTTGGTTTTCTCGGCTCACCTTTTTGTTTTCTTTTGTGCCTCAGGTGCCGGAGTTCGGCGAAGAAATGATGGAGGCAGCGCCGAATCAAAAGAGGCTGCGAAGACTGGCGAGTATGGCGCGGCGCTGCAGCTGGAGATGCTACGCGTACAGATATGATGTTCTTTCCAGGTCAGAGGTGAGATGGATCCGGAATCAGGTGAGGAATTCGAAAATAGTTGGTTTTCTAACCTTGTCCTTTTCTTTCCTCTTTGTTTTAGGAGCTCCAGATTCGAGGCGGGCGTGGCAGAAGACTGGATGCAGACTGCAGGCACGGTGAGCGTTACGCTGCTGGATGCAGAATAACGCGAAGCGTGTGCTGTTGTTCGGGCGTGGTTTAAATAGCCTCCAAAGTAGTTCCAGGTAAGAAGTTCCCCAGAACCACGCCCGAGAAAAAAATAGTCCATGTAATAAAATAGTCCCATCCAGGCCTCATGTTGGCTTGGACTCCCAAGCAGCATGGTCTGCATCAGGTAAGTAAAGTCTATGAGCCTGGCGCCTAAGGCGCCAGGACTGAACCCAAACAGCCCCCAGCCGGGGCTGTTGGGGTTTTAATAAGTATCTGGATGCCTGCTCCCGGAGCTGATGGGCTTGGTCCTGATGGGGGGAGGCATCATGACAGCTGAACAATTGTGGGGAGGGGTGCCACAGCTGTTGATCCCCCCCTGGTGAAGAAGATCGGGAGTCACCGGCAGCCTGATCGGTGCACACACCGACAGGTGTTGAAGTTCTGAGAACCAGATCCTGGCCGGCCACTACAGGGCTATAAGCAGAAGAGAGCAGTTCACTGTGTTCTACAGCTTGCAAATCGTCTGATGAATCAGAGGCAGAGGCAGGAAAGCATCGGCCCTCATGTTGTGCCAAGGAATCTCGAGCGCATCCCCCAGCAAGGAGGCTCCCAAGACCTTCTGGAGGCATACAGAGGAAGTTTCTTGTTTGCCGCTGTTGCGAAGAGGTCCACTTCCGGGGTGCCCCAACGCAGGAAAATCCCTGAGAGGATCTCCGCCTTCAGTTCCCACTCGTTGCTGACCATCGTCCGCCGACTGAGGGCATCTGCCGTGACGTTCAGCAGGCCCGGAATGTGTAACGCCACTAGCCAGACACCATGACGAACTGCCCATTCGCAAATCTGGATGGACAGGTCCAGGAGAGGGGGAGACTTGGTGCCCCCCTGATTGTTGATGTACTACATTGACACCACATTGTTCATGCGCATATGGGCCACCTTGTTGGCAATGATCGGTCTGAACGCCTTGAGCGCTAGGAAAAATTTCAGAAGCTCCAGATGACTTATGTGGAGGAGCTTGTTCTGAGGCGACCAAAGGTCCGATACTTGAAGAAGATCCAATATCGCACCCCACCCCAGAAAGGAGGAGTCCGTTGTAACCGTTCCCATCGGGGCTGGGTCCTGAAACCCTGCTCCAACCGACAGGTTGCTGAGAGACGACCACCACTCCAGGTCCACTCTCATGGAAACTGGAATCAATATCAACTTGGAGTCCAGATCCACGGCTTGACGCCAAGAACTCTACAGAGCCATCTGAGTCGGCTTCATCTCGAGACGGGCGAGAGATAGAGCCAAAACACACAAGGCCATGAGGCCCAGAAGCCTCTGGTACCACCAGGCCGACATGCTCTTCGACTGCGCAAACATCTGACACTTGGCCAACAGTTCTGTGCCTGGTCAGGTAAACTCTGAGGTCGATCGTGTTCCAGCGAAAACCCAGGAAAATCAAGTCCTGAGGGACCGCCATGGAAGATTTCCGCCAGACAGCCCGAGGTTGAACAGAAGCTGGCGGAGCGACTGAAGATTGCAGGCAGCTTTCAACAGGCAAGGGCTGCATAAGAGCCAGTCGTCCAAATACGGATACACATGGATACCCTGCAGACGAAGTTAGGCCGCGATCACCGACATCATCTTCGTAAAGACACGTGGCGCCGAGCTGCGGCCAAAAGGAAGCACTCGAAACTGGAAGTGCTCCTCTCCCACAGAGAAACGAAGATATCTCCTGTGTGGATTCCAGATCAGTATATGCATGTATGCATCCTGAAGGTCCACCACGCTGAGCCAATCGCCCATCTGCAAAGAGGACCGTATCTGGCCGG
Organism: Ambystoma mexicanum; assembly: GCF_040938575.1. Lineage (NCBI taxonomy): Eukaryota > Metazoa > Chordata > Amphibia > Caudata > Ambystomatidae > Ambystoma > Ambystoma mexicanum. The sequence continues at coordinate 726,138,474 of NC_090923.1, forward strand.
GCGTGATCATCTTGAATTTCTCTTGGGGTAGGAAAAGATTGAACTGGGAAAGGTCTAGGATGGTGAGCAGGCCAGCCTGGTTGGGTTTGGGCACCGTAAACAGTTGGGAGTAGAAGCCTTCCCCTCGCTCCCCCAGGGGAAAGGGTTCCACAACTCTGAGGTCCAGCAGTTTCTGAACCTCTGCTTTTAGGGAGGACGACCCAGACTGCTGGAAAGGAGGGCTGAAGGGGGGATTAGGGGGTAAGGGTAAGCGGAAGCCCGTCCGAGCGACTGACAAGACCCACCGGTCCTCGGTGATGGTCTGCCACCTCTCCCAATGAGACGCAATGCGCCCTCCCACCGGGGTCTCATGTGAGCGTGGAGAACCCTCATTTGGCTGGCTTTTCGGTGGTGTTACCATCTGAACCCGAAGAGGAGGCTCAGGAGCACGAGAAAAACCGAGTCCGCTGCTGCCTCCAGCGGGAATTTCCCAAAGGGGTATTCGCTCTGCTGGATTTCCGATCTAGAAACCCCCCTGAAATCAGAGGAGGGCCGGCTTTGCGACAACGGTCTCTGGGTCTTAAAAGGAGTTTTAACCAAGACGGACAAGGACTTGGCCGCCTGGGTACTGTCCTTCGTTTTGGTGAGCTCTACATCCGTCGAAGAATGAAAAAGCTCCTTACCGTCAAACGGCAGGTCCAACACCTTGTCCTGCACCTCCTTTGAGAACTTGATGGCATGGAACCAAGCTTGCCTAGAGGTATCAACCCCAGCATAAGGCCCCAAGCCGAAGTTTCAACGTGATGAGCCGCGGCCTCCAGCAAATCCTGGGCCAAGACCCCGGCATCCGAAAATCCCACCTTAAAGTCGTGCAGCTTCTCAACCGGAATGAACTCCTCGAACTCCGCCAGACCTTTCCACATCTTCATATTCGCCCCCGCTAAGCCCAGTTCTGCATTGGCCTGCCGCAGCTGCAGGGCCGAGGTAGCAAAAACCTTCCTCCCAAGGGAGTCGAGAAGCTTGTCCTCTTTCCCCAGGAACTGAGTAGCCGTCGTAAAAGAGGATGCTGCAGGCCTGGACTGTAAAGTGGCTGCAGCCACCACCGTGGAGGAGGGGGGCGGACAAGATGCTAGAGCCACCTCTTCTGAGGAGTGCAGCCTGTAGCGCGCGTCAATTTTCTTATTGATGAAAAGTCCAGAGTGCAGCTTTTCCCCAGACTCTACAGACCTCGGCCAAAACATCCTTCTGCAAGAACAGGCCAGTTCGCTCCGAGGGAGACAAGGTGAACACCACCGAAAGCACGCCCTCCTGCGGAGCGGGTGCCTCGGGCACTGGAACATCCAATAGGCACATCATGTGCAGTACCCGGTCGTGAAAAGCTCTAATAGAGCGGGCTGGTCTTCGCTGTCCTGATTGCCCTGCGCATCAACCGACAGGTCAGGGTCCTGCTGGACCACGTCGGCACCTCCTTGTCCACAGGGGACAACGGAGGCCAGGGCGGAAGGGTAGGGGGAGGCACCGTAGGCAAAGGCAGTGCCGGCAGAACCACCAGAGGTACAGATGGAGCCGGAGGCGCAGGTGGGTATATCTCCCTAAAAAGACCCTTGAAATACTCACTCATGGGGTCGGTACGCATGAGTACCTGAAACTTGCCGAAAAAAACGTTCTCCGGAGAAATCTTTGGAGCTGCCGGAGAAGGCCTCTCATAAGGAGGATAATTTCAAAGACGCAGAGGGGATGGTTGCCAAGCAGGCCCATCCCCGGAGGTGTCCACATAAATCAAGGGTGCTGAACCCACAGGCAGCGAGATGTTGTGTGGAAGGGGAATCCAAGCGTTCCAGTCGTAAACCGGACTAAACGGGTGCGCACAAGGAACCTTATATTCACCTACATAACTGCTCCCCATACCCGAGTCCGATGGCATAGTTGTAGGGGAAGCACCCAAAACGGCTGCCGTGGTCGTGGTAGGAATGGCCGCCATTTTGCTGTCACCTGAGGGGAACTGCGGCACGTGTGGAAGTGAGGCAGGGGTCCCCGCCGGTGGATCAGGGGTCTTCATTTTAGCCTCTACACAAGGAACCTCGGCCGAGCCGGTACTGTGCAGCCTGGAATGTTTCTGCAACATACCAATAGCCAAATTAGCCTTCACAGGAAGGACCTCAGCACTGCCGGTAAAGGAGGAACTTGGCTCACTCCTTGCCCCTCTACGGTTCTGGTGTCGCCACAAGAGCGGGAACGGTGAGAAAACCCTTCCACCGATAAGGCCTTCCAAGGCCTCTCAGAACTGTTGGTTTCCTTAGCCTCTGTACGAGGGACCTCGGACCCAGGTCCGGTAGTAGCCTTTCCACTGCAGGCCTCGAACATGCGTTCGGTCTTACCAAGCCCAGCCGAGGCCTCGGTTCTTTTGAGGGAAGCCGATAAGGAGGCCTTGGCGCAAGCTCCGGTACCCCATGACTCAGCAGAACTGGGTCTTCAAGTAGCCCACACAGGAGGGGCCTTGGAGTGCACTCCAGTATCCACAGGCCCCTTACGGAGACGCTCAGAGAAAACTTTGGTACAGTTTTTAGGCCCAGAAGGCACCTCGGGGCAAACCCTGGTGACAGAGCGGTCAACGTCCCTCCCGGACCGGGAAGACCCCGGGAAGGTGTCTCCCGGCCGGGGTGCTCTAAAAAGTAAAGAACTTACCGTTTGTTTCTTCTTTTCGTCGATGAAGGATTGAAAATGCATAGGAGGAGTACGCTGGAAAACCTCCTCCCGGCGCTCTAACCGACGGTGAAGTGCCCGGACCGAAAAGGAATCACAATAGAAACCGGAGCCCCAACGGTGATCGGGACCCAAACACAAAGAGGATGGGGATCCGCCCTCGCGAAGCATCACTGACACGAGGAACAATTTGGAAAGTCTAGTTTAAACGACAGACTAGTACGCGATCGCTAGCGAGAGCCAGAGAGGAGGTAAAAAGAAAATCTCCCGCGGATGCAAGTGCGTCCAGTCCCGAGTGAGCGGAGAAAAGGACTGATGGGCGATGCACGGGGCGGAGCCGAGATGGGCGCGGTTACGGCTGCGTGCTGTACCCCGCATAGAAAGAGAGGAAGGACTAACATTTTTGCAAAATGTTGGATGCTTTTAGAAAGTGCTCCGGTCCCGTCCCACAGGACGGAGGAATGTCCTAGAAGTATGGAGGAAAGGGGATGGGAAGTAGGAGTAAGAAAATTACCAGGGGTGAGAAATGTGTTCTTCTAATGAATTGCATCCTCCCACAAATTCCTCATTTTAGATAGACTCCCATAGCAGTTATGAAGATGGAGGTGGGGGGGAGAAGTATATTCTTCTGTTGTTTCTATCAGGACATAATGGGTGCAGAACCGCTTTTCTAAATCGAGCATCCTGACCCAACAGGGTATCTAAGCAATAGTGCTTTGAGAAAGTATGGCGGGAGAGCCATGTTGCATCATTGCAAACGTCCTGAACTGGTACACCTCTTTGTAGCACCCAAGTGGTTGCCACAACCCTTGGTGGAATGGTCTCTTAGATCATCAGGAACATCTTTTTCAGCAACGTATCACTCCAAAATGCATAGGATGATCCATCTCGACTGTTTGTTTGGTCACACGGCTTGGCCTAATTTGTGGCCAGTGTAGCCAACAAATAATTGACCGCCTTGTCTCATATTTGACATTCTTGAGATGTAGAAGCTAAGTGGTATTTTTTCAGGTCAAAGCTGTGTAATCTCGCTTCGTCCTTCGAAGGGTGAGGAGGTGGTAAAAGCTGGTAGTGTGATCTTTTGAGATAGATAAAATTCAGACACCACCTTAGGAAGAAAAGATGGTCAAACCTTCAAAACAACCTTTTTCATAAAGAATACAGTGAAAGGCGGCTTGCCGAATAGGGCTAGTAGCCCCCAAACCCTGTGAGTAGAGGTGATAGCCACTAAAAAAATTGTCTGCCACCTTAGTAGACTGAAAGGATAAGCATGAAGTGGCTCAAACGGTGCTCCCATTAGAAATGTAAGAACAAGATTTAAATCCCAGAACAGAACCATAAAGGTAGCAGGCAGGAAGGTAATTAATGGTCCTTTCAGGAATTGTATTACAATGTCCAAATTAAAATAAAAGCCCTGTTCCGGTATGTGTTTGAATATTGATAATGCTGCCAAGTATACCATAACAGTAGCCCCGGACGAACTAGGTGCAGTAAAAAAAAGAAAGCACTGTAGGAGTATTACAAGAGAAAAGATCAATATCTTTAGCTGTACACCAGCTGCAAACATTATTCCAACAGCAGCAGTATACACTGAAACACTTGTGTATAGGCATGTTACAAATGCCATATCATATAGTGCTTTAGTTGCTGGTCCTTCGAGCTGAAAGCAACTCCACCATAGCGTATACTAGGAGGACCCAATCTTTGTACCTTAACCTCTCAGAAACTATGCATGTAGGTACAGCGTTCTGATTAGTGGGTGAAGAAGACGGCCTACCTCCTGCAAGAGTAGATCAACTGGGGAAGTTGGAACGGAGGGCAGATGGACATGTCAGTAAGTCCAGGTACTACGTCGTCCTAACCCAGTCTGGGCTAATCAGGATCATGGGTATGCCCAACTTCAACCTCATGATATGAGGGATGACAGGGACTGGTGGGAACACGTACAGGAGTGAAAATGACCAGTCCACTACGTCACAGTTTGTACAAAAGTCGCACCGTTTTAACTGCATCACAAAAAGTGAAGATGTTATTGTTTTTAAATTATTTATTTCATCATTTTATAGCTAGTGCTCCGCTCGTGAGGAAATTCCCTGCTGCAGAACCAGCATTTCCTGTTGATACTGGATGTGAACAGATCCACATGAGGGGTCCCCCAAAGGGTGAAGATCTCTAGAAGGACTGAGTCAACTCCTACTTGTGCGAGAGCATGCTCTACCTGCTGAGCGCACTCGCCATCATTTTCTTTTACCTGGCCAAATGAACAGCCGACAAAGCGATGTCGTTTTGTAAAGTCCAAACAAAAGCAGAGCTGCATTGCCTCCTTGCAGAGTGGTCGTGACCTTACACTGTTTTTCTTGAGGTACTGCATGGCCACTGTGTTGTCCATCATTATCAGGACGTTCATCACCTGTATGGAAGGCAAAAATGGGTCTGGAATGCATAGGCACAGGGAAGTAAGAATCCTGTACATCGAGTGGCACCATCTAGTCCTGCAGATACTGGATGATCTGTGAAAGTGACCATCTTGAATTGGTCTTTTCTGAGGAACTTTTTCAAGCGCCTCAGGTCCAGAATGGGTTGCAGTCCTACATCCTTTTTGGGGACCAGGAAGTAGGTGGAGTACCAAAACTGAAGTCGTTCCGCCATAGGTACCTTTTTCCATGGCACCTTTCTCCAACACGGAAAGAATCTTGTGTAAGAGGAGCACATCTGGATCCTGAAGAATGTGTTTGCTCAGGGGACAATCTGGAGGTCTCTTTAGGAATGGGAGACAGTACCCTTGGCCAACAGTTTGTAATACCCATGCATCTGAAGTAATGGCGGGCCATTCTTGCAAATACTGGGTCAATCTGCCTCCGACTGGGGTCTTGTGGGCAAAGTGCTCTGTGAGGTGCTGTGGTTGTGGGGAAGGAGGGGGTTGCTGCCGGGGCAGTCTTTCCTCCGCAACCTACTGGGGCTGGAGCAAATCTTCTTTGTCCTTGTCTTAGTACGGACTGTCTTCTTATTCTTCGACTGAAGGAAGAGTAGTAACAAAAGGACCGCCCCTCTCAAGCTGTGTGATGGCAGATGGCTGCCCCTAAGGATTTCTCCACAGCTTCGGAAGCCTGCAGCTTCTTCAGGATGTCGTCCGCCTGACTGGACATCTGGGGCGAAACCAGATTTGCGTAGCCATGCAAAGCACCCAATAACAATGCTAGATCCTATGCATCTAGCAACACAGTCTAAAGCATCTAAACCAGATTGTAGGGATTGCCATGAGGGCTCCTTCCCATCGTTAATGAGGTTAGAAAAACCTTGTCATCTCTCCTTCTGGAATATTTTCAACGGCTTGTAGAATCACTTTCCATAATGTGTAGCTGTATTTGGCTAATGCACATGATGTGTTGATGGCTTTTACCGCCCTACTTCCTGCTGAAAAAAAAAAACCTTTTTGCAAGGGCGTCATAAAACTTATCGTCCCTATCTGGAAGGATGGTAGGATAAGCTGCAGCTTTGGGTGTGGAAGTAGCCTGTACAACTAAGCTTTCTGGTGTAGGGTGCCTAGATTAAAAATCAGAGTGTGAGGTTTGTATTTTATTAACTAACTCCTTATTTCCAGAGTTCCATGAGTGGATTCTTTAGTGCTGTATAAAAAGAGCAGCATAGGCTCCTTAAGAGGGTCCTTATCTAAGATGTCCATTAAGTCGTTTTGGGTAATGTCCTTTGCACAAATACTCGATGACCCTGTTCATTACAGTCCTATAGGCTGAATTTGGGTGAGAATGTACGTCTGGGGTATCAAACTCAACTTCAGGAGAAGTATTGAGACCATTAGCGTCCATTAGGCATGAGACCACGATTCCTCCGTAGTTAATTCTTCAGGGACATTCGCAGTCAAAGTGTTACGAGAGCATGTTGTACCAATGGTACAAAAGGCGCTATATTAATGCAAAGTAACATAACATGTGGAAAAACGGAACTGAGGTAACAGGTCCTGGTGCATGCAATATGTACTATCATCAACGTCACAGTCACATCGAGATGCAGGAATGGTAACACTCGAGGGACAACAGCACTGATGATGCACAACGCTGACTGCTGAAAAATTCCTTTTCTGAGACTGCAAAGCAGGATACGAATATATCGAAGATAAGGAATCGATGGGAGGACACAATCCATTAGAAAAGCTCTGCATTATCTAATCTGAGGAAGACCCATACAATTACTATAATTTCACATATGATAAGAATGGAAGTTTTCAAAATTAAAATGCCATTTTTACTTCACTAACGATACTACAATGAGTATGAGAGCTACTTTTTAATAACCTGAAAAACCAATTTTTTGGCCAAACTCCAAAAACAGGGCGTAAACTCATCTCGACCAGCAGATTCTGTTCTACATACAAATAAGTCAATAATGAGCAGCAAGGTGAAAAATGCAGCAGTGTGTGGTTGACAGTATTAAATGCCATGCAACAATGCCGTGATCCTATAACAGCAGCAAGCAGGCATGTTGGCCCCAGGCTAAAAGTAATTTTTCCATTTTGATCAAAGTGATCAAAGTGATTTTACTCAGTTGACATGAGCTGAGAAAGCAAAAGGGGACGAATATCAAGGTAGTAAGTGAGCGGTCTGATTACTATGGCCTCAAGGACCTTAACTACACTAAGTAAGGGAATAGTTTCTTACCTGTAACTCCATTTCTCCAGCATTGGTATCTTTCATGGATTCACATGCTTAGAATATTCCCCGTCGTCAGGCTGGGAATCCTCGGTAAGTTATATAGACATTTTCCATAGGAAAAATTCCGACACTTGTGTCCTATCTATGTCGTTTTGGGCCGCGCACGTCGGCGCCACTATGACAGAGATGTATATATATAGCCCCGCCCCCGCGGCTCCCTCAGATTGCGACCCCCAAAGTAGTATGGGGGGATTTCTGGTTTGCATGCCTAGGGGAGGCAGGCGGGCGCATGTGAATCCATGAAAGATACCAATGCTGGAGAAATGGAGTTACAGGTAAGAAACTATTCCCTTCTCCAGCATTGGATCTTTCATGGATTCACATGCTTAGAATAGATTGTATAGCAGTATCCCCCAACATTGGAGGCGTGTATGCAAACCAACATCACAATAATCACAATGCATATTTACCATGGCAACACATTACATTATAGTATGTTAACAGTGAAAGAAACGACACTTTCAAGCCCACTTGGGGCTTACCGTATTGGAACAGGCGACGTAGTACTGCACAACCCATCTGTGTATCTTCAGCATGTTGCTGTGCGAGACAGTAATGCCGGGTAAACGAGTGTGGTACCGACCAGGAAGCCGCCTGGCAGATATCCCCCAGCGGAATTCCGGACCACAGCGCTGTCGACGACGATGTAGATCTCGTCGAATGGGCCCTTGGACGCTTTTCTAGCGGTTTTCCGGCCTTGGAATGACAATAAGAAATGGCCGAAGACACCCATCTGGATAGTCCTTGTTTTGAAATCGCTTTACCCTTAGCCGCAGGACCATAAGCTACAAAGAGTTGTCTCGTGTCTCTGAAGTTTTGAGTGCGATGGAGATAAAATTTTAAAGCTCTTTTCACGTCCAATGTATAGAGGAGAGTCTTCTCTGCCACTGAAGACGGTGTTGGAAAAAATGTAGGCAACACTATAGAAGTGTGTTTATGGAACATGGAAGGCACTTTAGGTATGAAATGCGGGTTAGTGGGCAGCACAACTTGATTACTGAAAAACCTCAAATACGGAGGGTCGATCACTAGAGCTTGTATTTCTGACAGACGACGAGCAGAAGTAATGGCCACCAGGAAAGCCAATTTCCAAGACAAAAATTTTAATGATGTCGACGACATTGGTTCAAAAGGGGGTTTCATCAGGGCTGCCAGAACCAGGTTTAGACTCCAGATCGGAGGAAACTTCTTCGTGGGAGGAAAGGTTCGAAATAACCCTTTAAGGAAGTGTTTAACTAGGCGGTCACTGAACAATGGAGTTGAATGCCTCTTCTGAGTAAATCTCGAGATGGCAGCCAGATGCACCTTTATGGATGAAACAGATAAACCGTTTTTAGCCAGGAGCAACAAGTATGGTAGGAGCTGTTCCGGTGTGATCGTCAGCGGGACCAAACCTGGTTGACCTGCGCACCATATGCAGAATCTTTTCTATTTGTATGAATATGAAGCGTTCGTGGAAGGTGCCCTTGCAGCTTGCGACGACAGTCCGCTGGAATCGCTAACGCGCCAAACTCAGAGAAATCAGGAGCCAGGCCGTCAGACTGAGGCTGTCCGGGTCGTGATGCCAAACGACGCCTTTCTCCTGAGGCAGAAGGTTGGGGATCTTCTGGAACCTCATTGGTTCTGTCGCTGAAAGGTGAAGTAGATCGGAGAACCACACTTGTCTGGCCCAATACGGGGCCACCAGGATCACCCGACATGGATATCTGTGGATCCATTGCTGAGTCCGACGGATGAGAGGGAATGGGGGGGAAGGCATACAGAAACTTGCCCGTCCACGGGAAGGAGAACGCGTCCCCTAGCGAGTCTTGCTGTGGCCACCTGCTCGCGTATTGTGAGCATTTCCTGTGGTCTCTCGTCGCAAAGAGATTGAGGGCCAGGTGACCCCATTTCGCGAAGACACGGTGCAGTTGTTGGTCGTTCAGTTCCCATTCGTGTAGACTGTTCATCTCCCTGCTGAGGGCGTCTGCATGACATTTTTTACTCCTGGTAAGTGGAACGCCAACAGATGTATGTCGTGTTGGAGGGCCCAATGCCAGATGTCCTGGGCTTCCGTCGACAGGATCCTGGAGCGAGTTCCTCCCTGCTTTCGTAGATAAAACATTGTTATCGTGTTGTCCGTCATGATTCTCACCACTGAGCCCTTCATCTGTGGTAGAAAGGATTTCAGGGCCCAGTGCACCGGCCTCAACTCTAGCAGATTGATGTGAAGGGCGGATTCTTCCGATGACCAACGACCCTGAACCTGTAGGGACTCCAGATGAGCTCCCCACCCAGTTAGAGAAGCATCCGTCACCACTGTCTTCTGGAACGCAGGTTCCAGCAGGGGCATTCCCTTCGTCAGATGTATGGAAATTCTCCACCATTGAAGAGCCTGCACGAGCTGGCCGTTGATGGTCAACTTGTCCGACCAGCGCCCTTGAAGAGGCGACAATTGCTGATCAAGGGTATGCAGGACGACATGGTCCCCAGCAAGGACATGTACCTTCGCACTGACACTCTCGTGCCGACCTGCCATTCCGATGCCTTTTGTTGCAGTCTGTGAATCCTTTCGAGGGATGGCTTCACCAGCCCCGCTTGTGTGTGGAACTCTGCCCCCAAAAAGACCAAGGTCCTTGACGGCTTCAATGAGGACTTGTCGAAGTTCACTGCGAAGCCCAAACGTTGTAGGAGGGACATGGTGGCATCTAGGCTTTCTTGTGTCCTTTCCAGAGACAATCCCCTCACTAGCCAGTCGTCCAAATAAGGGTACACATGGTGACCTTCCTTTCTTAACTAGGCTGCTATTGGAGCCAAACATTTGGTGAACGTCCTGGGGACGATTTTAGCCCGAACGGGAGGACCCTGAATTGATAGTGGGTTCGTCCGACGACGAAGCGCAGAAATCTTTTGTGTCATCGATGCATCGGGATATGGAAGTATGCGTCCTGAAGGTCTAGCGACGACAAATAATCTCTGGGTTGTATCAATCGGATCACCTCCTGGAGTGTAAGCATTTAGAATTTTAAATTCTTGAGCAGTTTGTTGAGCACTCGTAGATCCAAGATGGGACGCCATTTTCCATTTGGTTTCTTGACGACAAAGTAACGGGAGTACACTCCCTGTCCTTTTTCTGCCACCGGGACCAGTTCTATAGCCCCTTTCTGCAGCATAAGCGCCACCTCCTGCAGTAGTATTTGAAGGTGGGGCTGAGCCGAGAACACCGGTGGAGTGTGTGGTGGCTTGTCCTTGAACTGTAGAGAGTGGCCCAGATGAATCGTGTCCAAAACCCATTGGTCTGTTATGCGCTCCCACTCGTCGACGTGACGAGGCAATCGGCACCCCAGGACGTCCTGTAACATGTCATTGTTGGTTCTTAGCTTGTTTATCTTTCGTCGACGAAGGGTAGGCACCCCGCCGTCTGGAGGTTTGGTAATCTCTGCCTCTACGAGAAGACTGGGCCGCACGTCTGTAGCCTTGGGACGAGTAGGAGGGTCTGCTGAAACCTCGGTCTCTAGATGACCCAAACCGGGAGTTACCCGAAGCCCCTCTGAAAGGACGAAAGGAACGAAAGTTCCTACCACTCTGGAGGGCTCTGAGTGACCGCGCCGTGTCAGTATCCTCTTTCCTGCCCTTCAAGGCCTCATCAACTTTTTCACTGAACAGTTGTTGCCCTTCACACGGCATATCCAAGACTTTATATTGCACCTCCGGTCTGAACGTAGTGCACTTGAGCCAGGCTTGTCGTCGTAGTACCACGCCATTATTGATTTGCTTAAATCCGGACTCGGCTAGGTCGACAGCAATGTTTATAGCATGGATGGAGGCCTCTTCTCCTTCCCGTACTAGCAACATGGCGGACTTTCCATGTTCTCCGGGCAAATGCTCCAAGATAGGAGCCAGCCGGTGCCACATTTCCCTGTCATACCTAGACATAATCGCCAAGGAGTTGGCTGCTTTAACTGTAGTCGCGCCGACCGACAGCACCTTCTTGCCAAAGGCGTCTTGCCTCCTGGCTTCGTTGTCCGGCGGGGTCATGCATTTATGTTGGGACCTGGACTTTCTAGCCGCTGCCACAGATAACACCGATTCCGGCGAAGGTTGAGACATCAAGCACTTGGGAGTCGATTCCGGAGCCTTGAATTTCTTCTCCAAACGACCTTTTACTGCCGGTTCCGAGAACGGATGACGCATGGTCTTCAGGCCCTCCTGCCAGACATGGTCTAAAATAGGGATGGCGAATATTGATTTCCTTCTCTTGCCCATATGATCAAAAATAAAACAATCCTTTTTCTCCTCTTCAGGGACTAGGCCAAACTCAGCACACGCCTTACTCATCATGGCATGGAACGCTCCCACGTCGTCAGGTGGTGATGGCTGCGCCGGACTTCTCGGAGCCTCCATTTCTGCTTCAGAGTCCCATGTTGGGTCCCTTGAGGGGGATAGTGAGATGTCTGAACCCGACCCTTTGCGGTCTGAATGAGAGTCCAGTAGTTCTCCTTCTTGTGGGCGAGGGCGATCTTCTGCAGCTTGGGAAGCGGCAGTAATCCTGGTCGTCGAGCGAGGAGCCGGGCCCGGCTCGTCGACGAGTGGCGTAGACTGTAGCCGTGCCGGGGCACTGGGCTGAGGTATCTGTGTGTCCAAACGCTGTAACAGCTTCTGTAGCGTATTTAGCACCTCCAAAGACAGAACCGCCTGGGGGTTCAGTAATGACGAGGTCGTAGGGATGGTACCCCCACTTAAGAGCGTCACCGCACTGGTTGGTTGCAACCCCAGGTCGGTTGGGTACGCGACCGGGCCACGTTCCTCATCAGCCGACGAGATGGAAAAAGCCGCCTCTGGTTGCAGCAGGGTCTCAGGAGGAACGGGATCGAAAACCTCCGGTTGCCATCCCATAGACGGAACCACCGTCGATGACGATATGTTTCCTACAGCCGCTGTCTAGAGCGTGGGAGGAGTCGCCGATGACGCAGGTGTCGACGAGTGGGCCGTCGACGAAGCAAGTGGCGCAGGGCCTTGAGGTGTTCCCGTCGCTTTCGGGGCCGACTTGCTGGCCGAGGCCTCTCGACTCAAGGTAGACTTATGACAGTCTCCTGAGGAGGATTTAGATGGTTCCTTTCTCTCCTTTTTAGACGAGGAGGAAGAAGACGACGCCTTGTGTGAAGAGGGGGCCTTCGAATGTTTTTCCGAATGCTTCTCCGAGGGGCGTTTTGCAGCAGAACGCGCCTTCTTCGTCGGGGGTTCTGACTTACTTCTCGAGACCAGGTACGCACCCGCTCCGTCATTGAGCCAATCGACAAGGCGTCTTTTTCGGTCTTTGAGGGTCTTCTGAGAGAAGCCCTGACAGATTTCACATGTGTCCACTGTGTGGTGAGGATGAAGGCAGTAAATGCAGTCCATATGACCATCCCCTTCTTACACCTTCTTAAGACCGCATGTAGCACACGGCCGAAACATCGCCTTTCCAGACATTTTTTCGAGAAGAAAAAACAGTTGCAGAAGTAGAAAGTACAACCTAACCAAATAGCACATATGCGAGGTAATCCCACCACTTTGGAAGACGGTTGAAATCTGAGGGAGCCGCGGGGGCGGGGCTACATATATACCTCTACGTCCTAGTGGCGCCGACGTGCGCGGCCCAATACGACGTAGATAGGACACAAAAGTGTCAGCATTTTTCCTATGGAAAATGTCTATATAACTTACCGAGGATTCCCAGCCTGACGACGGGGAATATTCCAAGCATGTGAATCCATGAAAGATCCAATGCTGGAGAAGACAAATAGGGGTTTGCAGTTGGCTACGATGTATGGGTTACTGCCTGTATTTGTCACAAGGGTTAATGCCATAAGTATGTTTGAGTTTTCAGGGGACTATCTAAATGAAATCAAAGCATTCATAAGCAAGGAAAGGAGGAGCTAGAAATGATTTGCCAAGGTTGGCAACATTTGTGCTGCATACAATTGTAGCCTTTTATGTTTAAGTGGGCACAGAATCTTGGCCATGCCCTGTTCTTGGAAAAAGAGTGACCTAGCAAAGAGAAGAGCTGTGATGAGTCTTTGGCCGTTTCACACGGGGGCAAACGGTGCGCAGTAGGGATGTCCAACCATAAGGGAGTAGTTACTTACCTGTAACTCCATTTCTCCAGCATTGGTATCTTTCATGGATTCAAATGCTGTGAATATTCACTGTCGTCAGGATGGGAAACCCTGGTTACTTTGACTTAGTAATTTTCCTATGGAAAAAAAAAAACGTTCCCCATCAACGTCGTTGTGAGTGCTTTTGGTACCCACCAATGGGATGTCGAGTGTATAGCTCCACCCGAGCAGCTTCCCTTCAGATTTTAACCATTCCAGCTGGAGCATATTCCTGATAAGAGGATGTTTGCCTGTAGGGGGCAGGTTGGAGGACGCATGTGAATCCATGAAAGATGATAACGCTGGAGAAGAACAAGTTACTTACCAACTGGTAACATTCTTTTGACTGGATGTTCCTCCAACGTATAACTCATCTTAGATGTATTCCGTCCAGCTTTAGCTGCTTCAGAATGTTTTTCTCTGCAGGCGCCGTGCGTCGATATCGAGTCGAGATCCCTCGGAGGCCTCCGTCGAGGGTGTCATCGGGTATACATGTAGCACGCGCGGCGCCCGTTGGCCTCAGTTCTGTATTTCCTCCTATTGCTTTGTTGTATGGATAGTGCAGGTTGCTTGGTGTCAGCCTTTGCGAGAGATGAAGTGGCAATAACCCGGTAAATCTACAAAGGGTTGGGATTGGAGGGCCATGAGTAATACATTGGAGGAACATCCAGTCGAAAGAATGTTAGCAGTTGGTAAGTAACTTGTTCTTCTAATGGATTGTGCCCTCCAACGTATTCCTCATCTTAGATAGACTAGCAAAGCAGTGTAGAAAACTCTCTGGAGGAGGCAGTAGATTTTTATTATTATTATTATATGGCCGAATATAGCACTGCTTCACCGACACAACTTCCTTCCGGTGAAGCCAATGAAAAGTTGATTATCCACTCTAAGCTTGGAAAGCCTAGAAATATAAAAGCTTAGAGCTCTTCTCAGATCTAGTCTATGTAATCTTTCCTCCTCCTTACTGGGATGAGGTGGAGGGTAGAATGCGGGCAGAATCATTTTCTGATTTAAATGGAAATCAGACAACTTTAGGCAAAAACTAGGGTTTAACCCTCAATACCACCCTGACCCTGTGGAACAAAGTATAGGGTGGCCCAGAAGGCAGTGCCTGTAATTAGCTCACTCTTCTTGCAGATGTTAAAGCAATCAGGAAAGCTGTTTGCAATGTTAACAACCTTAATGGACAAGTGTGCAAGGGTTCAAAAGGGGCACACATAAAAAAACTTTAAAACCAGGTTAAGGTCCCAAACTGAGACTTGGAAAGGGTAAGGAAAGAACACATTAGAGAGTCCCTTTAAGAATTGTGTTATCAAAGGAATTTTAAAGTAGGAACATTCTTCAAAAGAGCGCTTGAAAATGGAAAGCGCTGCAAGATAAGCTTTAATGGTCCCAACATTTAGGCCTCTATGTGCCAGGGACAAGAGAAAGGACAAGACTTCCGTGATAGAACATAGAAAAGGATCAACATTCTTTTCTCTGCACCAGTTGCAAAACTTTTTCCAACGGCAACGGTATAGAGATTTTGTTGCTGGCCTTCTTGCTGAAAGCAACACCTCCATGACGTCATCTGGAATGTCCCAATCCTTGTATCTCAGCCTTTCAAATACCAAGCATGAAGGTTGAGAGCCCTGACCTCTGGATGGAGAACCTGGCTCTCGATTTTTGAGAGATGGTCCCCTCCCCGAGGAAGACGTAACGGAGGACAGATGAAAATGTCTAGAAGGTCCGGGTACCACGTTCTCCTGGCCCAATCCAGGGCAATTATGATCATGCGGTTTTCCGAACCGTCTCAATCTCCTGATGGCCTGAGGAATGACGGGAATCAGAGGGAACATGTGTAGTAGTGGGGAGTTCCACTCAACCACGAATGCGTCCCCTAGGGCTCCTCTCGGGGAATAACTTGCAGTTCTGGTTGATTCCGGTCGCAAACAGATCTACAAAGCACGATGATCTCTTGAAGGAATTCCCGAACCAGTTCCCACTCGTGGGACACCGTGCTCTACCTGCTCAAAGTCTTCTGTCATATTCTCCTCCCCAGCTAGATGAACTGCTGTTAAGGAGATTCCTTCTTGAATTGCCCAATACCAGAGCCGCATTGCCTCTCTGCACAGAGGTAGTGACCCTACACCTCTTTTGTTTAGATTTTGCATGGCCACTGTGTTGTCCGTCATTATTAGGAAATTCTTTTCTCTGGGAGATGGCAGAAAAGCCCTCAGCGCTAATATGATTGCTCTCAGCTTTAAAAGGTTGATGTGTAGTTTGGACTCCGATGGAGACCAACGACCGCTGATTGTCAGATCGTTGGCATGAGCTCCCCACCACATGAGTGAGGCGTCCGTCACTACTGTAATCTCCGGCCATGGTTGCCAAAAATGTTCTCCTTTTAGGATGTTCTCTATGCAAGTCCACCACAGAAGATCCTGCCAACCCTTGTTCGGGATCTGAAGAAGATCCGTCATTTGACCCGAGAACTGGGACCATTGAGTCTTTAGAGCCCATTGAAGGGATCTCATTCATAGGCGTGCCTCTGGCACTAGGAAGATGCAGGATGCCTTGAGGCCGAGCAATCTTAAGAAGTCTTAGGCCTGGAGATTTTGGGAATTTTGGAATTTGGAAACCATCTGAAGAATACCTTGAGCCCTTGACTTGGGAGGCAAGATCTTTCCCAAGGATGTGTCTAATACAGCCCCTATGTACTGGAGCTGTTGGGAAGGTGTTATTTGTGACTTCTTGAAATTGAGGGTGAAGCCCAGTCTGTGGAGTAAGTGGAGGTGGCTTTCAGATGATCCAAGGCTTGTTCGGCAGAACGTGCTCTGATCAACCAATCGTCCAGGTAGGGATAGATGTGAATCCCCCCCCTCTCCTGAGATGCGCTGCCGCCACTACCATTAATTTGGTGAAGACCCTCAGGGCGGAGGTCAACCCGAATGGCAGGACTCGAAACTAATAGTCAGAGTCGCCAACTACAAACTTCAGGTATTTTCTGTGCTTGAGATGAATTGGCACATGAAAATAAGCATCCTGGAGGTCCAATGACACCAACCAATCCTGAAGTTGAAGGGCCTGAAGGACTTGAGAAAGAGTGACCATCTTGAACTTGTCCTTCCTGAGGAGCTTGTTAAAGCCTCTTAATTCCAAGATGGGTCTCAGTCCTGTGTCCTTTTTGGGAATCAAAAAAATATAGGGAGTACCAACCCTTGTTCCTCTCCACTACAGGTACTAGTTCTATAGCACCTTTCTCCAGCAGGGTTAAGACTTCCTACTGTAGGAGCGGGTTTGGAAACTTCAAAGAGCGTCTCCCTGGTGGATTTCTTTGAGGTTGTGTTAGAAAAGGAAGGCAGTAACCCTGGGCTATTATTTCTAGAGATGTTGGCTCGCCATTCTTGCAAATGCTGCGACAGCCTGCCTCCCACAGGTGTCTTGTGATGCAAGTCCTCAAAGTGGTTTTGTGGCGGTTGCTGCGGCCGCTGATGGTAAAGAGGCTGCAGCTGGGGCTGGCTGTGCACATTTTCCTCGTCCACCATGAGTGGCCTTTTTCTGGCCTCTGACTGGCCATTCCATATGCGGAGTAGTAACGATAGGATCGTCCTCTCCAAGATTGTCCTGCTGCACCAAAAGGCTGAGGTTGCCTAATAGCAACTGCTAAAGACTTGACAGCTGCTTTTGAGGTCTGCAACCTCTCAAGGCTCCCGTCAGCCTTGTTGCCAAAAAGGTGAGACCCGTCAAAGGGCATGTTCAAACCAGACTTCCGTAACCACGCAAATCTGCGCATTTCTGTGCTAGTGCCCATGGACCTGCTCACACTATCTGCAGTGTCCAATCCAGACTGAAGGGATTCCTGCATGGCCTCCTTTCCATCTTTAACAATGGCTAGTAATCGTTCCCTTTCATCCCCTTCTGGTATGTGCTCTGCCGCCATTGCAATGCACTCCCACAGAGTGTACGAAAATTTTGCCAAGGCACATGTGGAGTTGGCCGATTTTAACGCCATAATCCCAGCTGAAAATACCTTGCGTGCCCAACCATCCACACGCTTGTTGTCCCTATCCGGAGGGATAGAAGGGTACGCCACCTTACTTGAAGCTGTGGCTGCCTGGATCACCAGACTCTCGGGAGTAGGGTGCTTAGACAGATAGCCGGGCTCGCTACTGGAAGGGCGGTATTTTGAAGTGAGGGACTTACTCACCAGAGGAACAGAGTGCGGGGCCTCCCAATTTTTTGCCACCCTATTTTGTAAGGCTACATGGAAGGGTAAGATCGGATCTTCGGTGGGACCATGATCCAATATATCAGTCAGATCATCCTGGATGAACTGAGTTGGTGGTCTAGCCCATCCTAAGTATCCGACCACCTTTGTCATTAGTTGTCTGTATGTGGGACTGGCATGTTCCCCTGGTTCTGGCCTGCCAAAATCTGTTTCAAGTGAAGTATCAATTCCACTTGCATTATGCAAGGTTTCCACCAGATCCCTCATCCTGCTTTCCCCAGAAATCAGGCATTCTGGGGCATTTGGGGTGCCATATTCCAGTCCAAAAGGAACATTCTCCTCATCAGACCACTCCTGTTCTTCAAAAATTGAAGCTAAGGATTTGAAAAAAATCTTTCCTTGGGAGAGGTTTAAAAACCTTTTCTGGGAGAGGCGGGAGAGGTGTATCAGTAGAACCTGAAGGCATTACAGCCTTTGCAGCCTTCTCTTTTGCTGTTATTTTGACAGCTTCTGGCTGAGTTGGCGGAGTTGGAGCCTTTGGAATATTTGGCTTCAGGGTCGACGTCGACAAAGGATTCGATGGTGCCGACGCAATAGTGGTCGTCGACTGAGCTGGCTTCGAGGCATTCTTCGAAGACTTACCCTTCGAGGTGTGTCGGGTTCCGGATGGCGTCGTGACCTCGATCGGTCGACTCGAGCAATCCTTTTCGCTCGGCGTCCTGTAGGGTTCCTGATCCTTTCTCCTTCGATCACCTGGGCTCGAGGGAGCAGGAGCGCCGGAACGGTAACACTCCCGGCTGGCTTCCAAAGAAGGCGCGGACCAAGGCTTAGCCTTTTCGAAACCTCCATCATTTTTATTCTGAATGCTTCCCATTCTTCGGAGGAAGAATGTTTTGTGGGGTATTTCCTTCTTTTTGGGGATTCGTCCAAGGATGAGGTGGAAGGGGACCAGTGGCGTCTTTTTTTTTTTTTACTTTTTCGTCAAAGACGAAGAGCGGTGTGAACAACTTCGGGACCTAGACTGATGCTTTTGCCTTTCGCATCGAGGAGATTTCTCCTCACGGGACCTCAACGCTAGAGGCTTTTCGGTCGGGTTTTCGACCTTCCTGCAGTTTTCCTTTCTTCTCTCGTAAGGCTTTCCCCGTCATTGCCTGACACTTCGTACAGGCCTCCATGTCGTGGCCTTCACTGAGGCACTACAAACATTCTCGGTGCAGGTCCGTGATGGACATTTTTTGAACCGCAGGATTTACACTTTTTGAATCCCGACCGCAGGGGTCGACGATGAGGACATATCGAATATCTTCAGTAACTGCGTTACAGAACTACTCGAGGCGCGCCGAGTCTCCGAAGTAACACGTACTGTGGAAAAACTGAACAGAGGCCAACAGGCGCCGCACGTGCTACTTGTATACCCGATTACATCACCCTCGACGGAGGCCTCCGAGGGACCTCGACTCGACATGCGGCACCCTCTGGTGAGAAAAAAATTCCCAAGCAGCTAAAGCTGGATGGAATACACCTAAAATGAGTAATACGTTGGAGGACACAATCCATTCGAAATGGAATACAGGTAAGAAACTACTCCCTTCTCCAACATTGGATCTTTCATGGATTCACATGCTGTGAATAGATTTTGTAGTAGTATAAATGTTAGGATGTTGTAAACCAGGAAACACAGATAAAAAAGGTATTTAAAATTGTCTGCGTTAATTCGAGAAGAATACATACGCAAGTAGAGAAACGAAACAACCCCAGAAGCTGCAGGGCTTACCTTACTGGAACAGCTGTTGAAGGACTGTCCGTTCCATCTGTACATCCTCAGCCGTTGCTGATGTAAGCAGTAGTGCCTGGTAAATGTGTGGGGCACTGCCCATGTTGCCGCTTGGTAAATGTCTGATGGGTACACCAGACCAGAGACCCGCGAGGCAGCCGTGGCTCTAGTGGAGTGCACTATGGGCACCGTTTGTAACAGCCTATTGGCCTTAGAGTGGCTGAAGGAGATTGTATACGAAACCCATCTTAAAATGCCCTATTTTGATATGGATTTTCCCTTGTTGGATGCACCAAAGGTGACAAACCGCTGCTTAGACGATCTGAAAGATTTTGTGCGATCCAAGTATTTCAATGCCCTTTTGACATCCAGAGAGTGCAGGGCCTTCTCTGCTGGTGAAGTGGCATTTTGAAAGAATGTGGGCATATTTATGGTAGACTTTTTATGAAGCTCTGAGGGTAATTTAGGGATGAAATGAGGATTAGTGGAAAGAACCACTTTGTCTTTCATGAACCGTAGATACGGAGGGTCTACAACCAAAGCTTGCAGCTCCAAAACACGTCTAGAGGGCATAATGGCCACTAAAAAAGCCACTTTCCAAGTTAGAAATTTGATGTGTGGGGGGGGGGGGGGGGGCTGTTGAGCAGTCTGGGAAATGGCTGCCTAGCTTCTGAGCTCCGTGCCCAGCCATCGTCTATCCGTCGCCATCAACGGTATTAATCGGAATCCAGCATCTGTACCGTGACACCCTGTGTTGCCGATGCCCTGAGCTGCATGTGCTCCTTCTCCTGGAGAAAATCAGAGCCCCACAGCCTCGGTTAGACTGTGTTCCGGCCGGCTCCTCCGTGTGCGGCCTGATCAGAGCCCAGCCTGCACCGAGCCTACTGTGGACGCTGTGCTCCCCCGTGGTGTTGTCGGCCTCTGCGCTCTACACCTTCCGCTACCGAGCGCCAGGTGGAGCCGCGGCTGATTGTACTATATCCGGCGCCCCGCGAGGCTCACCTACCTTTGCCCTCCTTAGCCCGCTGTGTGCCACGTGGCCAGGGGCGGACCTTGTGCCCGCCCCCGGCTTTGTCGGACGCTGCGGCTGGAGCTGCCTGCTGCAGAGAGGGCCTCCTCTGCTCTGCGGGGCCACCATCTGATCGCCTGCCTGACTTGGGACTTCCTTTCTCCAACCGGGGGAGTGGCGCAGGCGGCTTGGGACACATTTTAGCAGGGTGCCTCGGGGTTCCGCACCTACCCGCCAGCCCTGCGGACTCAGGCCGGACTCCGTAGCCCCCGCCCTATGGCTCCTCCCATTCTACATCAGGATCCGGACCACCATCGCAGCAGGTGAGGAGCTGGGGGGGCCGCCTTCTGAGTTTTCCGTGTCCCACCCCCCCCCCGACTGGCTTTTTTATGGCCCCTCGCCTCGCCCCTCTGCAGTCTCCATACCATCATTGTGTCTGCACTTCTCCCCCCTGTGCCTGGGGCTCGGCCTGAACGGTGTGTCCCACTGGCATTGTCTGCGCCCCCATCCATGGTAATGATGGAGGTGTTTGAAAAGGCTAAGCCTTGGTCCGTGCCTTCTTCGGAAGCCAGCCGGGAGCGTTACCGTTCCGGCGCTCCCGCACCCTCGAGCCCACCCTCTGACAATTTATGACCTTTTAGAAAATATTTGTTAAGATTAGTTAACTCCACCTGCTATACCGCAATAACCATGATATACCGTCATTTGGCAAGAAGGTTACTGTACCGTCATAAAACTAATACCGTGACACCCCTAAGTGGGAGTACCTGCTCTCAACCCTACTGCCATCTCCAGCTGTGGGTCTGGCTCTGGTTCCCCCTCCTAATCCTACACCCAGACGTCCTGAGGTGTGGAGACCCCCCACCCCTGCTTGACCGACTGGATTGCTCTACGAACACCCTCGCTGGCCTGCACCACAAGACCATCAATAACTCCTCCTGGTGCTGACCTTGCCCTAACTTTAAATTCACCCAGTCTCTGCACTTTTCACTTGCTCCTGGTATTTGGTGTTCCTCCTGTAGCTCGAGGTTGGGCTTTTTTTGCCATAGTGTTGCTCCCCAGGTCTTACACTGCGGCCCGGCTTGAGTGGTCCTTCCTTGGCCCCGTTGCGAGCATCCAGAGTGCCAGCGTTCTCCGACAGCACAGCCCGTTCCAGCATCTGCCACCACACTGCACCCCACTCGCTCTGGCGGCCCTGCCCCCCGGTGTATGCTCTTGGTGTGGAGGCAAGGTGCCCCGGCCGGCAGTGCATAGCAGTCCCGAACTTAATGGGCTCTCTGGTTGGGGCGTCATTTTAAATAGCAGGACACCCATCCTCCAGCCTGGTGTTGCTTCATCCCGTTGCCTGCCCAGGCCGCAGGTTTTGTGAGTGCTGGCTTCCTCCTGGCTACACGAGGGGTGTCTGCCGGCCCTGACCCACACCTCTACCAACCCGCAGGATGTCGAACAGATTGCGCGGTACCAACAAGGTTGGCGCAATGGACAAATACACCAAGTCAGCGCCCAGGCCTGAGCAGGGAGGCCCCTCCTCGAACCATGATGACATAGAACTGCCGCCGGACCCCTCTCAGCCCGACCGAACAACGCTGATGGAGTCCATGGCCTTTGCCGCCTTTCATGAGAAGCTGGATGACATTAACGCAAACGTCGCCTGCCTGAGAACTAAGATAGACCAGCATGGGACCAGGATAGCCGAGGCAGAAACCAGAATTGGGGCCAGTGAGGACGGGGTGCTCGCCCTACAAACCACAGTTATGGAATTGTTGCGCAACATGAAGCAAGTGAAGGCCAAATGTGACAACCTGGAGTCTAGATCACGTAGAAATAATATTTGCATCGTCTGTGTCCCAGAGTCAGCACTCAAGGGCAGGATGGAACTGGCTGTCAAAAACCTCAAGGACCTCCTTGACAACCCTCAACTCTCCCCAGTCTTTGCAGTGGAGCAGGCGCACCGGGCGCTCTCCCCCCACCCTAAACCGGGCGACTTTCCCAGACCTATAATCGCCAAGATCCTTCGCTATAGAGATAGAGATCACATTCTACGGTTAGCACGAGAAAAAGGGGAATTGAGACTTGATTCTCAAATCAGAATCTTTGCAGACTTCCCCATGGGAGTCCAGATGGAGCGTAGACAATTCAATGGGGTGAAGAAAGTGCTTAAGGAAAGGAAAATTGAATACGCAACGCTCTTCCCAGCACACTTCAAATTCACCAATCGTTACAAACCCTATTTCTTCACGGTTCCAGATGAAGCAGTTAAATTCATTGAATCTCAGATTCCGCTCAGTGATCCTGCAGACGATCTGATGGACGACGAAGGAGGCTGACATCTACTTTTTGCAGTATGGCCTCTCGGGCGAAATCGTGACCACTGACGATGGACCCTCCTTTTCATAGTCCGACAGCATGTGTACTGAGCCCAACACACTGCATTCTGTGTTTTCACTTGCCCGGGGCAGGCATCACCCCTCTCCCCATTTTTGTATCTGCACTAGCGGATGGAGTGCCTTACCCCGCCCGACTCTCCTTCAGATTCCTAACCAACACATGTGCCGTAATCATTAGGACTCCGTCCTTTGTTTGTTACTATCCATTACAATGCTTTTCCTGCAACTTTAGATATAAAATGCCGCTGAGTGAATTGAGGTGTTTCCTGCACCACATGTTTAGCTAAGTTGGGTACACGGCAGTTGCAATGCCTATTCGGGTGGATTGTTTTCTGTTGTGCCCCGGTTGGGCATGCAGGCTGGTGTTGCCAAGTTGGGTACGGCACACTGGCACGCGCTTCTTGGGTGGGCATCACTACACTGCTAGTTGAGGGTGGGCAGTGAGTGGTAAGGTTGGGGGTTGTTATTGAAAATGCCAGGAGAGCAGTGGCCTTGGCTGCAATGTGGTACGACAGAACGACAGCAACAAGCACGGTTCTGAATGGTGGCGGATCCCATGGTTGGGATGTTCCATAATGCCATTTTATGTCCGTTAAACTAATGACATGGAATGTACGGGGGTTAAGCAACTTCACAAAGGCCCGCAAGATAACTGAATACGCACAGACACACGGAATCAAAATACTCCTTCAAGAAACACACACCCTCGGGAGCCTTGCCACAAGCCTGGCACCGACTTGGGGCACCAACAGGTTCTACACAAAGTATTCCACCCAATCCAGAGGAGTTCTGACCCTGGTCCACATATCAGTGGAATTCTCTCTGCGCACTAATCACATAAGACTCTGATCCTATATAACGACCTAGACAGATCGGACATGACCCGTAGAGCTATGTCACGGGCTGGCGCTTACGCACTCACATGGACTCACTCAGACTATGTGATGTGTGGAGAACTTTTTACCCACATTCGAGAGATTACACCTTTTACTTGTCAGTACGTGACAGCTGATCCAGGATAGATATGTTCCTCACATCAAGGTGGTTAATGGGAATGGCCATAGACGCACAGATACTGGCACGCACACTTTCTGACCACTCTCCTGTAGCGCTACTGATCAAACTGGGACCTAGTCCCCCCCCCTCTGTCTCAACCTGCCTGGCGTTTCAAAGCAGAGGTACCGCGTGATATAGTCTTTAAAACTGAGATCCTGGCCGATATCAATACTTTGACTGTAACAAGCAACACGATACACCTGAGGGGACCCGGTGGAAGGCATTCAAAGTCTATATTAGAAGTATTTGTATCTCTAGAGAAGACTGGGTACTCAAGGACATTAAAAATAGCCTACAACGCTCTGAAACCAAACTTAAAGAACTTGAGCGGGAGTACGCCTCCACACCTTCCCCGACCATACTCGCACAAATAAGATCGGAACTGGAAACCTTCGAATCCCATGCCCTCAGGGAGATGCAATACTACGCTTATCCCCAGGCCATGCAGAAGTACGGCGTGGGGGAAAGACCGGGGCGTACCCTGGCCAGACTGGCCCGCATCTAAGGGGGCAGAACCCGTATTGACAGTATCAGGGACGCAAGTGGTGCCCAACACTGGACGGACCAGCACATCCTGGTGACCTTCACTGAATTCTATGCGGCCTTGTATGCCCCCCAGCGGGAGCACGATGCCCAGGACTCAGACCACCTACTAGACCAAATCGCTATGACTTATATCCTCGGACCAACAGAGAGCAGTTGGATACCCTAATCACTCTTGAGGAGATTGGTGAGGCTATTTCCAGCCTCCTGAAGGGCAGGGCTCCTGGGCCCGACAGGCTTACCTCAGAATTTTACCAGGAACATGTTGCCATCTTGGCTCCGAGACTACATTATGTCTGGGGTGAGTCGTTCCACCAGGCTACCCTGTCCCACTCCCTGCGAGAGGCCCTTATCACTGTGCTCCCTAAGCCGGGTAAGCCCCTTGATGACTATGGTTCCTACAGGGCCTTATCACTTTTAAATACAGACACCAAAATATTTGCAAAGGTAATAGTGAATAGCTTCCTCCCCATAATGACACACCTGGTCCATCCAGACCAAAGCGGCTTTGTTCCCAGCCGCTCAACATCCCTCAATATCCGCCAGCTTTTTAATGTTATGTCCAGAATTGATCCTAAAGCTCAGGCGGTTGCAGTTACTCTTGATGCCCAAAAGGCATTTGATATGGTGTCCTGGCAATATCTGGGGGCAGTACTGCAGAAGAAGAGTATCGGCTCACGCATGATATCCTATATCAAACTACTATATACAAACCCCATGGCCAGAGTCCTGGTCAACTCCCTGACGTCGTCACCCTTCATGCTCCACAGGGGCACTCGCCAAGGCTGCCCGTTCTCCCCTATATTATTCACGCTAGCTATAGAGCCCATGGCTGACGGCGTCAGAGACAAACATACCTGCTAGGGCATACGACTGCGAGACACACCCAAAATAATATCACTATACGCAGACGACGTACTCCTCTTTATTATTAGGGACCTAGACCCGATCATCCGTGATATTACAAAAAAATGGTACATTCTCGGGCTTTACTATAAATAACTCTCGGGCTTTACTATAAATAACTAAGTCATAAATACTCCCACTCACACCAAGCAGCATGCGAGTTCTCTCTCCTCTGGTCCCAGATAGGTATCAAATATCTCAGTGTTCAAGTATCCTTACTTAGATCCGCACTACTGGCTGACAACTACACCGCTACTGCACAACTCATTGAATCGAAGATATCAAGGTGGCGCAACCTTCCGCTTCCCATATCTGCGAACTGTCCCTAATCAAAATGATTGTAGTCCCCAAAGCTTATCTATATATTTTCAAACGTCCCGATCTGGCCCGGGAAACGGTATTTCACGAACCTGCACTCTGTGTGTGCCCAATTCTTATGGCTTTCCGGGGCAGTCCGCAAGAAATGGCAACACATGACTCTTCCCTATGAGAGAGGGTGATTTAACGCCCCTGACCTTACCAGATATTGGATTGCCGCACAAGCCCAGCATGCCACACACTGGTACAAACACCTAGAACCATCCCCCCCACGTGAAACTTGCATCTGAGGATGTAAATATGTCCCTAGTCCTCGGTAGCACATACCACACCGATGCCCTTGTGGATCCCGTGGCCACCACGACCATGGCATGGAGACATCTGCTGCAATCACTCCCCCCGAACCCACTCCATATTATAAGTGGTTACATATTTGGCACCTCCCGGGCCTCACCCCCACCCATGACAAACTCCTCATACGACACTGGCTTGACCTGGGGTACCGGGCGCTATCTGATCTATACCCCGAAGGGAAATTCATCACCCCGCAGACATGGCGCTCTGGCCACTCAGGATCAGCACTGGAACTGTTGCAATACTTCACATTGAGAGCGGCAGTTCGCGCTATGTGGCCCACTTACCCTGACGAGCCCCCTGAATCACCAGAGATCTGCTACATATCCAACTCTGCCGGCTGTAAAGGTATAACATCCTCCCTATATAAAATGCTGGAGGCTAAGTCAGCGAGTCCACCTCAGACACCCCGTGACACATGGAGCAATGAACCGGGCTTGGTAATCACAGATCCCATGTGGCGCAGGATGTGCTTACACACACGCAAGGTCTCCCTCAATTCCAGATTTAGATGTATGCAATATAAGCTCCTTAACCGACTATATTATACACCTTTTAGGGTGTGGAAATTTGCACGGGACTGGTCCCGCGCTTGCCTGAGGTGCAGAGGCTGATCACACTCACGTGTTCTGGTCCTGCAGTGCGCTGGGCCCGTTCTGGAATGCGGTGGCCGAAGCCCCAACAGAGATAGTGGGGACCCAGATTGATCCTGACCCATTGGCTATGCTGTTCGGGCTGTGGGATGAGCCTGGGGCGAAGAAAGTGTCTATGTTTTTGAATATCCGTGCCATGGTGGCCAAGAAATGTATCCTTCAGTGCTGGAAGCGCCGATCTCCACCCTCATTCAAGATGTGGTTAAAGGCCCTCACTTGGACTCAAAGGTGCGAGGAAGACTACATAAACTCCCTCCCCACGAACTCTTGTCCAGAAATGTGTGGGCATATTTCTGTACCTATCTGAACAGTAAGGATGACTTGGAAATACTCTCTTCCCCTCTGCCGGATGTACAGACTGTAGAATGACCTTGAATGGTTTAAAGACTAATGGGCTGCTAGCCCTCCCATTTCGGATATACCCTGCATGTGTTGCCCATTTCAACCGTGTCATACCATATGTTCATTATGTTGTACGCCTGCTACTGTTCCTTGCCAATAAAGAGAAGTTTAAAAAAAAAAAGAAATTTGATGTGGGTTGTCGACAAAGGTTCGAATGGAACCTTCATAAGCCCTGCCAGGACTAGGTTCAAGCTCCATACAGGTGGAATCCTTTTCTTTGCCTGAAAGGTACGAAAAAGTCCTTTTAAAAAGTGTTAGATTAGACTGTCATGGTAGAGACAAGATCTTTTCTGTATAAACCTAGAGATTGCCGATAAGTGCACTTTAATGGACGAGCTCGCCAGACATTCTGTAGCTAACTTTAACAGATAAGGAAGTATCTGATGGGGTGTTATAGCTAGCGGCTACAGGTTAGGCTGCTGTGCACACCCTGCAAAGTATATTTTCCATTTTCGGCTATAGGAAATGTTGGCAGAAGGAGCTCTAGCTGCTGCTAGAATACGCCAGCAGTCTTGAGGGATATTCAAATGACCAAATTCGGAGTGGTCAGGAGCCACGTTGTTAACTTGAGAGCCTGGGTCGTGATGAAAGATCATCCCGTTGTTCTGGGATAGAAGATTGGCATGAGATCCTAGATGGATTGGATCGTCCGCTGCCAGTTGAAGGAGGTCCGAGAACCCCACCTTGAGAATATTTTGGCTATCTGGATGCTGTGCAGTTGCCACTCGTGTGTCTACAAGGATTCCCTGCTGAGGGTGTCTGCTTGCTTGTTCTGCATCCCCGGCAAATGGAAGATCTGAAGTAGGATCTTGTGCCGGATGGCCCAATGCCATATGGTCTGTGCTTCCTGGGACAAGGTGTTTGATCGCGTTCCGCCTTGCTTCCATAGATAAAACATTGTGGTTGGGCTGTCGGTGAGGACGCGAACCACCAAATTCTCTATTACAGGAAGAAAAGATTTTAGAGCCCAGTGCACTGCCTGTAATACAAGCATATTGATGTGGAGAACGGTATACTCGGGGGTCCAGAGGCCTTGGACTTGGATCTTGTCCAAATGAGCGCCCCATCCCGCCCAAAAGGCATCTGTCACAATGACAAGATGGTCATTTAGCTCTATCAGTGGCATTCCTTTAGCGATGTTGCAGAGGTACGTCCATTTCAGTGGGTTTGACAGAGCCCAGGAGATTACTACCTTGTCTGACCAGGAACCCAGGGTTTGGGACCATCTGAAAGCCAGAAACGTTTGCACTGGCTGCATGTGCAGCCGGCAGTGCAGAATAAGCAGAATGCAAGAAGACATGGTCCCAAGGAGAGTTATGTATGCACGGACCGTGACTAGTTTGCTAGTGTTCTCAATCGTTTGATTCTTTCCGCCGAAGGTCTGATCAGACTCTGGCCTGTACGGAATTGAGCGCCCAGGAAAACCAAACTCCTTGAGGGAACTGTGAAGGATTTTGTATAATTTAATGTAAAGCCCAATTGTTGGAGCAGAGTTTCTGTTCGGTTGAAAGAAGATAGGCTTGTTGATATGTTAAACCTCAAAACTAGCCAATTGTCCAAGAACAGGTAGACATGGTGCCTTGTATTCGGAGGAAGGCTGCTACCGGTGCCAGGCATTTTGTGAATGTTCTTGGTGCCTATTTCAGTCCGAATGGCAGTACCAGACATTGATAATGGCTTTCGCCGACTACGAATCTTAGGTGCTTTCGGTGACTTGGATGTATTGGCACATGGAAGCATGCATCCTTGAGATCTAAGGCTGCAAGGTATTCCTGGGGATTAACAACTTTTATGACATCCTGGAGCGTTACCATTTTGAATTTTTGCTTTTTGATATTCTCGTTTCGTCTTCATAGATCCAGAATAGGGCGCCACTTCCCGTCTGGATTTTCGACGACGAAGTACCTGGAGTATACTCCCTTTCCTCTTGCTGAAGGAGAAACCAATGGCTCACTTTATTAGCATTTGACATATTTTGTATTGTAAAACCTGATGGTGCGGGTGAGATACCTTTGTGGGAGGTATCGGGATTTGTGTGCGCTTGAACTCCAACAAGTGGCTGTACTGGATTGCATCTAGCAACCACCTGTCAGTCATTATTGTTTGCCACTCGTTGCGGTACAGCGCCACATTTCCCGCCCTCCTGACTGCCCCAGAGGCAGTCATTGCTGCGCCTTATTTTGCCTACCTCTCTGGGAGGTGGCAGATCCACGCTTTTGTTGCCCTTAATGGCATTCTCTGTTGCGCTGGGAGGATTGATAATTCCGCCTGTAGCCCTGAGAGTAATATCCGGGCCTACCAAAGTTCTTGTCTCTGGAGGCAGATAATCTTGCATTACCTCAGGCTCCTCAAAAGGAGCAAAAGGACCGCCTGCCCTGAAGACATAGTTGTGTCCGAGTCAGCTTTCATGGCCTCATCAATTTTGTCCCCAAACAGATTTTCCTGTTCACATGGCATATCAATGACTTTGTGTTGTACTTATTGACGAAAATCAGTGCAACAAAGCCATGCTTGGCGTCTAAGGACTACGCCATTTTCAATCTGCTTAAACCCTGTTTCAGCAAGGTCTACAGCGATGTTGATGCGGTGATTCAAGGCTTCCTCCCCTTCCCGCACCAGCAGCATGGCCTCTTTTCTCTGCTGCTCCGGCAAGTGGTCCAATAAAGGAGCCAGGCGCTGCCACAGCTCTCATTCATATCAAGCAACTATTGCCAGGGAATGTGCTTCAATAACCGTTGTTGCCCCAATGGTGAGAACCCTTTTCCAAAGGCATCCATTCTCCGGTTTTTCGCTGTCGGGCGGAGTGGCACACTTATGCCGTGTTCGAGCCTTGCGGCTTGCTTCCATTGAAACAACTGACTCTGGAGCAGGTTGCGAGGTGAGGCATATCGGTGTAGTATCTGGAGCCTTAAACTTCTTCTCCAGCCTACCTTTAACCGCCCGCTCTGTAAAAGGATGCTTCATAGTACAGAGGCCCTCCCTCCTGTCCCAAATGATCCAGAATGGGTATGGAAAAGACAGCCTTCCTACGTTTATCCATATGGTCGAAGAGGAAACAAACTTTCTTCTCCTCATCTGGAGTTAAACCAAACTCCTGGCATGCCTTAGACACAATGTCATCCGGAGGCGCAGGTTAAGCGGGCTACCCTGCGTATCGTGGTCAGGGCCACGTGTCGGCTCTCCACAGAGACGAGAAGGCTGTGGAACTTTTATCCCTCGGGCCAGTGGCCTGGTCTGCATCAAATCAAGTCCCCCTCTTTTTCCTCCCTCCTAGGTGGACTGAATGTACGTGGAGGTGGAGGTCTAGGAGGTGTTTGAATCCTAGGGCGTATGCCCTGGTCTCTACAAGGATAGGTTAGATCCCTTAGTTGATGGGTAAGGAACAAGTTACTTACCTGTAAATGTTTATCTCTGGCATGGATTCACATGCTCATAAATATTCCCCATCGTCAGGCTGGGAATCCGCTGAAGAGGAGGAGCCTGGAGACTACTTCTTGGCTGCTGCCGAAACCACAGAGTCTGGCGACGGTTGGGTCCGCAAGCACTTGGGCGCAGAGTCCGGCACCCTGTGCTTCTCATAATGGTCCCTCTTCGCCGTGGCCGTGGAAGGGTTCTTCATGAGGGCCAACTCAACGTCCTGTACCAGGAGTGGGACCGACAGGACGGTCTTCCTCTTGGCCTTGCGGCACTAGTATAGGAAACCTTTCTTCTCCTCAGAGACGAGCTGGAACAGCTCTGAAGCCCTGGAGATCATGGCGTGAAACTAGCAAGAACTACCATCTCGTCGGGTGGCAAAGATCTGGGAGGTGGAGACGGGAGGTCCCCCAACCCGCCGTAGTCATCCGTGCCTGTCGTCGCTGTGTCCGGATCAGTCTCATCCCTCGGGGCAGGGGGTGGGGGATGGGCAGGGCAAAGGGGGGGCAAGGAGGTGGAGGGTGAACTCTCTTCTTGGTCGGTGGTTCCCCCGTCAGTACCGGGGCCACGGAAAGGGCCGCCGGTGCAACAAGCTCCCTCGTCTGAATCTCTGAGACCAGAGTATGCAAAACAGAGAATGTCCGCCGAGATATTTCCAGGTGGCGTCTGCGTCGACAGAGGCAGAGACGAAACCAGTGACTGAGGCACGGGTTGGTCGCCCAGGCCCCCACCGCCCTGCTGTTCCTTGTCGGTCTCCTCCTCGTCCGAATCCATGTCATAGGGCCTACTCTCGACACACCTCTCCTCCTGGGTGGTCTGGAGGCAGGTAAGCTCTTCCGCTGAGGAGATATCCGTGCCCTGGAGGACTACCGAGCCCCCACCCAGTCTCTGCGACCAGAGGGGACAGTTTCGGTGAAATGACTGGTATCGTCTCCGGTGTCTTCTCAATGGGCTGAAAAGGGGTCTCCCTATTGACAGGCAGGGATACTCTCGCCTTCGATGCCACGTCCTGCGGGTCCACCACGGCGGCCTTCGAGAGGGACGCCACCACCCCTTCAATGGGAGGCTGGGCCTTCGTCGGATGTACCTGGGCCTTCACGGTCTTGGTCGAACCTGCGGCCTTCTCCTTAGGGGGAAGGGTCAGCGCCCCACTCCTCCTTGGCTTTCTCCGGCGGGCCGGGCTTGGGCTTCTCCTTGAGCTTGCCCGGATGGTCCGACTTCCTCTTTGATGAAGATCCCAAGCATTGGCTGGTGATCTAAGCCGCAGGAGACGCTGTACTCGCCCTGGCCACCGAGGAACCTGTTGCAACGGCGCTCCCGGTGACAGCGGATTCGCAGTGCTTGGCCTTTTTTTGGGCCCCCGTGGGAGGAGCGCCCTCAAAGGTCTTAGAAGACCGCTTAGTTTTCTTGGTAGCAGGGAAGCATGCTGCTCGGACCCACCCAGAGCAGGGGCCTTGGCCTGCAGCCACTCCTTGAGCCGACGATGCAGATTCTTCAGCGTGCAGGGTACCATCTCCTGACAAAACACGCAGTCCTCCTCCACATGCTTTGGGTGCGGGTACAGGCAGTAGAGGCACTGGGAATGCTTGTCGTCCGAGAAGACATTCCGCAAGCCACAGTCAGAACAAATCTTGAAAAGGGGAGCCGAATCCTTCTCCGACATGTCCACGCGGCGTAGGCCTTTAAGAAACTTCTGGAATCCTCCATGAAGAAACTCGATGAAATTCGCCCTTGAGGGGCGCTGAAGAATCCGAAAAACAGGTCCCCCTTAATCAGAAAGTAGATCGATGGAGCACGAAGCTCGACTGACCAAAGAAATTGAGTAAACTCTTTGAAAAATGCAAAACGCAGTAAAAGCCCGAGAGCTAAGCACGAGGACTCCCAACACTTGAACGTGCTGTAAAAATCTGAAGATGGCTGCCAGATGAGGGGCCTACGTAGAGGGCAGTATGACTCAGAGACCAGTGATTGGTTGTTAGGAGACAAAAAGTTCAAAAATGAAACAAACTGATTTTTTCTTTACCAAGGATTTCCAGCCTGACGACGGGGAATATTCATGACCATGTGAATCCATGCCAGACCCCATGCTGGAGCACTTGAGGTTCTCCATAAGGCTGAATTGTCTGAGCTAGAGGAAGTGGAAGCCTGGCATCAAGCTGTCCTAACAGACTGCAGTGTAAGGACCTGAAGGGAAAACAGGGATTGTGGGTTTATAAGGGGGTATTGTGTATGCATACCACCTATTCCAGCAGGTGTTGATGGCAGAGTAGGTGTCTGAAACCTTAGAGATGCGTCTTCCTCTCTAGATGGTCCTTGGATAGGAGGATCAGAAGTTCCTTCTTTAAGAACGGATTCCAAGACACCTGGACATTTGTCTGGTGGATGCTCAAAATCTGATGTAATCTCATGCTGCAAAACGTCTTCTGGCACGTTATCTGGGTACTCCATTGGTGACATTCCCAGGGGAGCCTGGTCGTGCTGCATCGTAGTCTCAGTTTGGGTTTTTAAATGCCCTTAGGAGGCAATATATTGTCTCCAGTCAATAATTCTGAAATCTCTGCCGTAGTGGTAGATGGGCACGTAGGCTTTTCTGGAGATGACTTTTGGTCGTCGACGAGAGACAAGCCATAGACCCGACTATGATTCTGTTGTGGTCGATGCAGTCGTCAATTGTGCAGTCGTCAATTGTGCGCTCGTCGGAGTGGCCGTCGACAGGTGTCTCAATGAAGACTCATGACCAGAGGAGGATCTTCGAGATTCCAACACGTAGTGTTTTTTGCCACTCGTCGAGGTAGACTTTTTCAATGACGACACATAGGAGGATTTGGCTCTGTGCTAGTCTATCAACGGAGATCGTGACGGTTCCGCAGATTTTGATGATGGGTGCAAGCCATTTTTCCTCGGTTTGTCCGACTGCGATTTCGTCAACAGGCCCTGGGAAGAGTGTTTGGACCCGGTATGAGACCTTTCACCACTAGCTGGTGGTTTCTTTACAGGGAAAGAGTTGTTTGACTTTATCGTGCCCCGTGGACAATTTTGGCTCACCTGTCTTGTTTCTTCGCCACGGCTCCTCAGATCTGTACCTGTGTCTTGACAGTGACCTCTTGTCACAGGGAGTGGTTGCTCTCGCACACCGTGACGAGCCAACCTCAGACGCCAGATAGGCTCCTTCATTGAGCCGGCAGATAAGGAATTGGTTCCTATCGTTAACAGTCTTTTGTGAGAAACCCTAGCAGATGTCAGTGGAATGGTTCGGGTAGAGACAGTAAAGACATTCTGTGTGCCTGTCCCCCTTAAACATTTTTTAGGCTGCAAGTGTCGCATGGCCTAAATAAAGACTTCTTGGGGCCTGAAGCTTCCATGGTTGGAACTGCAACCAGATGTATTTCGACGTTGGTTGCACTGTATGGTGAAATTTGTAGAAAATTTACATTTTCAAAGCAATTTATTTTTCTCTCAGGAGAGAAACACGAGGAATCCCAACAGCACAGAAGATGGTTGAAATCTGAGGGGAAGCTGCTGGGGCGGAGCTATACACTCGACATCACATGTGGGTACCAAAAGGCACCCACGATGACGTTGATGGGACATTCAAGGTGTCTTTCTTCCCATAGGAAAACAACTAAGTCAAAGTAACCGGGGTTTCCCTGCCTGACAACGGGAATATTCACAGCATGTGAATCCATAAAGATCCAATGCTGGAGAAATTGACTTTTTTGTATTATTGTTTACTGGTTAAATATGTTCAACCTTAACAATAAAAAAACAATACAGCACAATTAATTTCAGTATTTGCATACAAGAGCCACTATGACCCATCAAAACATACATTTCCATTAAATATAT
Organism: Ambystoma mexicanum; assembly: GCF_040938575.1. Classification (NCBI taxonomy): domain Eukaryota; kingdom Metazoa; phylum Chordata; class Amphibia; order Caudata; family Ambystomatidae; genus Ambystoma; species Ambystoma mexicanum. The sequence continues at coordinate 726,172,871 of NC_090923.1, forward strand.
ATGATCATTTTGCCTATAAAAAAAACCCATACATTCCCAGTAAAAAAACACATCAACTATAATTTAATATTTCATCAAATGTAGTGGGAAAAATAGCAGTATCTTACTTTAAGCCTAGAAAAAGAAACCCAGGACCTCAGGGTAAACCCATAACTCATGCTCTTTTCACATAGGCATCCAGATTCAAATTATTGAAAAAAAACTATCAAGTCAGTGACAAAGATGTTGATCGACCAGATAATCCTTCCATTAATGGTCACAATCGCAAGTGAGTCCAGCACAGCTTCCATGAATCGTTTAAAATATATAACCTGTAACGGAAATATGTGTTTTACAAGAAATTAAAAGATGTTTGAGTTTCCATCTCCCCTGAGGACCAGCACAGGTTACCCCTAAATGATTTTCTAATATTCAAGATCTCCTTATTATAGTTTAGATTTCGACTGAATCTTAAAACATCGAACCTCGCTTGTGGCCCCGGGAACAAGATTAACGGGGCAGCTATGGTCCCAAAACGTTCATGTTCATTTAGTAAATACCAAAGGCTCTTAAAAGAATGCAATTTTTCTACAGTTTGACACCAATCTCACTCACAAATCTTTTTATTCGTCATTTATTAGATCACCATTACCCATACTTATGCTAGTGAGAGGACCAATACAAGGTATTTAATATTCCCTCCGTTTTTTTTCCCGATCACTACTTTAATGTCAGCATACAGGGTGGTGCAATTTACTGTTTACATTTTTGCATAAAATGCTAACTATTTCCAAAACCCCAAAACCCTAAATCAATCCAAGGTCACATCTAATCATGATAGCTGCCACCGCACTCGGTATGCACAACACTTTCCTCCAAATTAAGCGTTTCAGAGAATCAAATATGCATATCACTTTTTCCTAAGTAAATTAAATTCCATACAACAGTTTCGGTAGCACTTTCCCGACCTAAAAACTCAAAGGTTTCATCAAATACCTACAATAGGAGCTTTTAAGATATTTCATTTGTTGAATTGATTTTGAATGAAGCAGGGCACTGGATCATTGTAGAGCCTTTGTACGAGACTAGAAAAGAGGTAAATCGTAGCATGGACCCTGCTCCCTGTGTATACTAAACTGCCCCTTCGAGTTGTTCTCTGCTTTTGCAATTTATGCCCTCTATGTGCCTTTTTGTCCTGAGCACACAAACCGTACCAAAGGGGCTCTTAGAGGGCCATGAAGTCAATGGACAAATTAAATCGAACCCATCCTCTACTATGATTCTGGTTGACCCATATGGTGAGAAATCCAAAAAGGATCCAAAGGGTTGCTTGGGCCCCATTTTGCAATGAGAGTTGTAAGTGGTGCAAACTACTCGAGAGCAACATACAACAGAATTTAAATGTGTTTTCAGACAGTCTTGGATACCATTTCGCCAAGGACCAATACTCATGAAGGCAGCCAGGGATTTAGAGTGGGGAATATTTTAGTACTTCTGAGTCAGGGGCAAGAGTCAGATACAGTAGCTTGTGTAGTACAAACTCACCTGTGAAGTGAAAGTTAATGGGCGTATCTGTACAGAAGAGACGGTATAAGTAAGAAACATGGAGCTTGGCATTTAGAAGAAAATGATGTCCTGGCTGTTCCTCACAGAAATCAATTGCTCGATTAGCTATACAAACTCCAAGTGGTTCATGTCCTCATTTACACTATATGCACATGTATGAAGATTTCCAACCAAAGTGTAAGGCTGCCCAGGAGGAAGACTGTTCTCAATAAGGACAGTTGTCTCATCTCGTCGTGTAGGCCATGTGGGCCCAACTAGTGTAGACTGCCCTCAGCCTTTTCGGAACGAATGCTGCAACAGCACAGGAAATTCTTCGGAGGGGTAGGGTGGGAGGGCGACGAGGAATACGCTGGAGGAACATCCAGTCGAAAGAACGTTACCAGTTAAGTAACTTGTTCTTCGAATGGATTGTATCCTCGAACGTATTCCTCATCTTTGACACTCCCAAAGGAGCAACCAAGGTTGGAGGAGGGTTGAAAAATGTACATGTACCCAATTAAATGGCAGGGTAAAGTACCGCCTTCCCAAAGGCCATATCCTGAACATGTGAAGAATCCAGGCAATAATGCTTAACAAAAGTGTGTATGGAAGACCACTTCACAGCATCACAGATGTTCTTAACAGGAACACCCAGGGCTGTCGATGTAGCAAGACCCCTGGTGGAATGAGCCCTCAGGCAGGCTTTTCCCAGCAAGTGTATAGCACTCCGAAATAGTGAGGATGATCCACCGAGACAAGGTCTATTTAGAAAAAGTCTGGCCCCAATCTGTGACCAGTGTACCCCACAAAACGCTGGTTGACTACGGACCTTGGACAATCTGGAAAGATAGAAGCTGAACGCTCTCCTCGGGTCCAACCTATGTAGCCGTTCCTCTTCCTTACTAGGATGTGGAGGAGGATAGAAGGTGGGTAGCACAGCCTTCTAACTTAAGTGAAAGTCAGAGACTACCTTAGGGAGGAAGGAGGATGTACTCTAAATACAACCCTGTCCCTGTGGAACACAGTAAAGGTTGGTTTAGAAGAAAGTGCCTGCAACTCGCTCACTTTTCTAGCAGATGTTATCGAAACCAAGAAAACAGCCTTAAAGGTTAACATCCTCAATGGACAGGTGGGCAAAGGTTCAAACGGAGCACTGATCAAAAACTTTAAGACCAGGTTAAGGTCCCAGCCCAGCAACTGAAAAGGCAATGGCGGGAACACATTTGTGAGTCCTTTTAGAAACCGAGTTATCAGTGGAATCTTAAAATAAGAGCATTCTTCGGATGAGCACCTAAATGTGGACAGCGCTTCTAGGTAACCTTTAAAAGGTTCCCACCTGAAGACCCCTGTGTGCTAAAGAAAGCAAGAAGGAGAGAACTAACAGAATGGAATACTGAACAGGATCAACATTCTATCCCTCTGCACTAGTCGCAAAACGGCAATGGTAGGACTTTGTTGATGGACGCCCGGCCGAAGGCAACACCTCCATTACGTCTTCCGGAAGTTCCCAATCCCTATATCTCAACATTTCAGAAACCATGCGTGAAGGTTGAGAATCTTGACCTCTGGACGGAGAACCCAACCTTCCTCTTGCGAGAGAAGATCCACTATTTGGGGAAGACACATTGGAGGACAGATGGACACGTCTAGAAGGTTCAGGTACCACGCTCTCCTGGCCCAATCAGAAGCAATGAGGATCATGTGGGACCCGAACCACTGACCTCCTTAGAACTTGAGGAATAACGGGCACCGGAGGAAACACGTACAGAAGCGGGAATGACCAATCCACGACAAATGCGTCTCCGAAAGCTCCTCTCGGAGGAAAGTCCCTTGAGCAGTACCTCGTGCACTTCTGGTTGGCACCGGTCGTGAATAGGTCCACCTGTGGGGTTCCCCAAAGGGCAAAGATCTGCTGAAGGACTTCCTGAGCTATCTCCCACTCGTGGGAGACCGCACTATGCCTGCTCAGAGCGTCTGCCGCCGGGTTCTCTCTGGCTAAATGCACCGCCGCTAGGGAGATGCCCTCTTGAATTGCCCAGAACCTGAGCTGCATCGCCTCTCTGCACAGTGGGAGCGACCCTACACCCCCTCTTTTGTTGAGGTAATGCATGGCCACCGTGTTGTCCGTCATTATCAGGACATTCTTCCCCTGTACAGACGGCAGGAAAGCCTTCAGTGCTAGCCTGATTGCTCTCAGCTCCAAAAGATTGATGTGTAGTCTGGACCCTGATGGAGACCAACGACCGCTGATAGTCAGATCGTAGGCGTGAGTCCCCCACCCTGTGAGGGAAGCGAACATCATGAAGGTTACCTCCAGCCATGGTTGCCAAAAAGGTTCTCCTTTCATGAGATTTCCTTTGTAGGCCCAGCACAGAAGATCCGGTGAGACCCGGAAAGGAATCCGAAGAAGATCCGACATTTTGCCTGAGAACTGAGACTATTGTGTCCTCAGAGCCCATTGAAGGGATCTCATTCTCAGTCAGGCCTCTGGCACCAGATAAATGCAGGACACCATGAGGCCGAGTAACATTAAATATTTGAAAGCCAGAAGACTCTGTGCATGTTGAAATTTGGTGACGATCTGGAGAATGTGATGAGTCCTCACTTTGGGTGATGAGCACTTCCAAGGACATGTCCAACACAGCCCCGATGTACTGGAGCGGTTCGGAAGGTGTCCGATGCGACTTCTTGAAATTGAGGGAGAAGCCCAGTTTGTGAAGGGAGTTGCAAGTGACGCTGAGATGATCCAAGGCCTGTTCGGGAGAACGCGCCCTGATCAGCCAATCCTCCAGGTTGGGATAGACATGAATCCCCACCCCTCCTTAGATGCGCTGCCAACACCACCACGAATGGCAGGACCCGAAACTGATGCCGCCAACTGCAACCCTCAGATGTTTCCTGTGCTCGAGATGGATCGGCAGATGAAAATGAGCATCCTGCAGGTCCAATGACACCAACCTGAAACTGGAGGGCCTGAAGGATCTGAGAAAGAGTGGCCAGCTTGATCTTGTCCTTACTGAGGAACCTGTTCAAGCAAAGTCCAAGATGGGTCTCAGTCCTCCGTCCTTCTTGGGAATAAAAAAATACGGGGAATACCAACCCTTGTTCCTCTCTGCCACAGGCACTGGTTCTTTAGTGCCTTTCTGCGGCAGAGTCAAAATGTCCTGCTCAAGGAGTGGATCCAGAATCCTCAAAGAGTGCTTCCGCAGTGGATTGTCGTGAGGCCGTCGTAGAGAAGGTAGGCAGACGTGGGCAATTGTTTCTAGAGCCCACACACCCGAAGTAATGGCTCGCAACTCATCTAGATGCTGAGACAGCCTGCCCCTACCGGTGAACAGTGACTCAAGGCCACAGAGCAGTTTTGAAGCGCTGCAGCAGTGCCTGATGGTAAAGAGGCTGCTGCTTGAGCGGCTTTGGCACCCCTACCTCGTCCACTGCGAGGTAACATACATTGGCCCCTTTGACTGGCCATTCCTCTCGCCCTTCCAAATGAGGAGTAGAAACAAAAGGATCCACCCCTCCATTGTTAACCCCTAGGACGAAAAGGCTGAGGTTGCCCAACAGCAAAGGGCATGTTGAGAAGACTAGCCTGGACATCAGGTGCAAATCCAAACTTTCTCAACCATGCAAACCTGCGCATCACAGTGCGCACAGCCATGGACCTGCTTACACTATCCAACCCAGACTGAAGGGATCCACACATAGCATCCTTGCCATCCTGAATAGCAGCCAGAAAACCATCCCTTTCTTCCCCCTCTGGAATATGCTCAGCCGCTAACGAAATGCAATTCCATAGAGTGTGCGAAAATGTTGCTAATGCACAAGTAGAGTTGGCCAATTTCAATGCCATACTCCCAGCAGAAAACACCTTGCGTGCCCATCCATCCATATGTTTATTGTCCCTATCAGGAGGCATTGTAGGGTACGCCACCTGCTTCGAGGTAACTGTAGCTGCCTGGACCACCAAACTCTCCAGAGTGGGGTGAGTGGACAAGAAGCCGGTGTCACTACTGCATGGGCGGTATTTCTTCGTCAGAGACTTGTTCACCACTGGAGTAGCTTCCGGTGTGCTCCAATTTGCAGTCACCCTTTTCTGCAGAGCCATATGAAACGGCAACAAGAGGTCGGTAAACGGACCCTGAACCAAGATATCAGTAAGGAACTCTAGCTCAAAGGGTACAGGAGGCCTAGACCAGGCCTGATACTCCACACCCTTAGACATGAGCCTGCGATATGAGGTGTCGGCATTCTCCCCCCGGGTCCGGCTTGCCGAACACCAACTCAGGGGAAGTGTCAATACCATTGGCATTGTGCAAGGTTTGACAAAGATCCTACATCCGACTGTCCTCTGAAATTAGGCATTCAGGAGCAAAAGGGTTCCCATACTGGAGACTAAAAGGGACAACGTCCTCATCAGATTGCTCCTCCTCCTCCTCCTCATAAATGTCAGTGAGAGACTTAAAAAAAAAAAAAAAAATTATTCCTCGGGAGAGGAGTGCACCTCATATCAGGTACAGGCCTTAAAGACTTATCAGTGGCCTTCCGCAGAGGGTCCACAAGCACAGGGACATTCGATTGTGTCTATGGCTCTGACGGCTTCGTCGTCGACGACAGCATCAACGGCATCAAGGGCCTGATCGGGGTCGAAGACCCGACAGGCGCACTCGACGGCAACGGCAATGGCGTTGATGCCTTCAAGGACTTCGAGAGTGTCGAAGGCTTCGTCGGTTTTGCCGGAGACGAAGACCTTGACTTGGCACGTCTCGGGTGATCTTTCGATGCCTTGTCCGAACAGGGCTGCAAGGCTCCCGGTGTTTATCACACGTCTACCTGGGATCAAAGGCGCGTGAGTATCAGGCCGAGAACATTCCTTGCCGGCTTCGTCAGAAGGCGTGGGCGGAACAGTGCCATTTTTATCAAACATTTTCATCATCGCCACTCGGAAAGAATCCCACTCCGCCGGGGTAGATGACTTGGACGGGCATTGCATTCTTCTTGGGGAGGCGTCCAATGAAGAGGACGAGGAAGGCGACCAATGGTGCTGTTTCCTGGATCACTAGACAAGGACGAGTGGCGGGAACTACTCCTAAATTGTGACTGCTCAGACTTCTTCTGCCGAGGAGTCACTTCTCGACTCGTCGGTCGAAGGTCCAGCAGGCTAGGATTTACTGGGCTTGGATACCTTTCCTATCTTTAGTTTCCCCTTAAGTTACCGCAAGGCCTTGGCAGTCAACGACTGACACTTCGAGCAATCATCCGTATCGTGGCTCTCGCTGACACACCACAAACAAGATACGGATCTGCGATGAACATTTTGGAGCTGCAGTCCAGACACTTCTTAAATCCAGACTTCTGGGTTGTTGGGGTGGAAGACGACAATCGGTTTTCACAGTAAGCACAAGGTGCGGCGACTTTAACGAAGCAAACAAGTTTGCGGAAAAAACAGAACTGGGGCTTTGGGCACCGTGCGTGGTGCTACTTATAACATCCGATTACAGTACCCTTGACGGAGGCCTTCAAGGGACATCGACCCGATGCCATCGACGCGGGGCACCCACTGCCGAAAATGTTCTGAAGCAGCCGAGCTGTGGACATTACATGTCAAAGATGAGGAATACGTTGAAGGACAAAATCAATTCAAAGTTTTCCTTTCTTAAGAGAGTAGTTAACAAGTGCACAGCCAGGTTGTGGGTGAATGCGGGCAGATAACCCGTGTAGCCTTGCAAAACCGCTCTGCCTGAGCAGGGCAACTTCCGAAAACTGCCTTAAATTGCACTAACTTTTCAAGGAAAGCACTTCACTATGACAGTCTCATTGAATCTACGGCTGAGAACATTTGTGGCAGAACCAACTTTAACATGTTATTAAATGAGATACCTGTTAAGAGGCAGAAGCAGCAAGGTGCACAAATCAGTGCTCCCACCACCACTGAAACTCCTTTATCCCAGTGACCTGGATTGACTTTACACTATCTGGACAGGTCAATGGTTGGCAGATAAAGCCTAATGTCGAATAATACACCATGTACTTTTAAGGCAACCTATGCATTATTAAATTCAGCGTTGTAAAAGTTGGTATTTGCGCTCTGTAAGTGACAAAAACTGGTTTGCCACCAAGAAAACATGGGCAAACCACTGAAGGAGATGACGATCAAACTGTACACATGCCAGTTTGACCGATACAGCATCTTCACAGATAACAATGTGTTGGGTCCGAGGCAAAAAGCAAATTTTCACATCCCACTACAGCCTACGAAAATGCATCAAGATGGAGCATTTCTCATATCCACAAGTGCCTATCAAGCAGCATGCACTAGTGGTGGAGGGGGTGGAGTTTGAGGGGCAATATTCAAGTGAAGGAAGATGGTTGGGTGGGTCCAAGATGTGTGGAGACATAGAACAAGTAGCAGTGTGAGGAAGAAAGGAGGGCGTGTGCTTTGAGTCAATATGACCCAAGCATTAGATTACACCATTTTCAGTTAGAAACTGCTGCAGGTGTGAAAATGCAGACATCGATTGTTTGAATGCGGCTGTTAGCTCCCTGCAGATTGCGGTTGTTTGCATGCTGCCTTTAGCTCCCTGCAGATGGCGGTTGTTGGCATGCTGAAAACGGTGATATAATGTAACATACCTTCCAACCGCCTTTCCGAAAAATGCCCTTTCCTCTACTTATTCACACAACAATGGCATCCCAAACCACATACAAAATTTCAAGAAAACACTTACTTCATATGTCCAAAGGCCGAGAGCCACTGGCTGCCACCGTCCAGAGGAGACAAAGTTCCTGGGAAAAAAAGGGCAAATTAACCAAGCATCAGAAACACAGTATATCCCAAGTTCTGGTTAAAGAGCATTTCCAATTATTATATCATATGCCTATAGAGACATGGTAGACGAACCACAACTTCTAAGTAGTGTTAACAAATGTGCACATTTTTATCCAATTTCACAATATCATTGTGGATCTTAAAATCCTGGCTAAAATGTTTTGAGTTTGGAGAAGGCAATACCCCTACTTCATTAAGTAAAATCATAACAGGTTTTTGTTCCCAGGTCTAAAAGATGAGATTATTAGGTGAATGTGGACGAAATCTCTATTAAAACCACCGCGAACCCCTTGCGATTTAAACAAAGTTCTTGGTAAGGAATTATTCAGAAAAAGCATTACATTGCATATGCTGGATGACTTCTTAACGCACAATCGTGCAAAAGATTGGTTTGGAGCCAATTTTGTGACCTTTTCCAAGAACTAGCATGCAAGCAAAAGTACAGATTCAGTGAATGGGGAAACTTCTTCTCAATTTCAAATCCAACCAATGACGTGACAAGGACAGCCATTTTCTTCCATTTACCTTTTTATGGCGCCCTAAAATGCATCGGCCAGGATAAATCAGCAGCGTAAGGGCATACAATATTTAAGTTCCCATCTCAAAGGTCTTTATACACACACAGAATACTTGTTTAACTGTGTTGGAACCGTAGGAATCCTACCACTGCCACTTACCTTAATTATGCTCACTAGCTACCTCGGCCTATTTGTTAACCAATAATTATCCTGGGGAAAAGAGATTTAATTACTTGGGAACCAAAACTACATGGCACATCTCATCAATTAATATACAGGATAAATTAAAGTCAATTGCTGCTCACTGTAACTGGGAAGTATTTATATGAATGTGTTGTGTAAAACAGCAACATTTCAGATGATTTTGCTACCAAGTTATTGTATTTTTTTAAATATGCTCTCACTACCCAATTTCACCTAAAGGACCTACATAAGGATTTGAGAGACTTAATGTGGTGTAGTTGCATCGTTTTGGCCCAAAAGCTCATAAATAAAAAGGTGAATGGGCTTTTAGTGCGCATTCGGCTAGCTAAAAAAACGTAACCCATAACGTCGAACAAGGGGAGACGGGTGTCCACCGCTCACCTAGTTCAGCATTGACTGCAGGAGTTGCGGGGGTGTCTCCTGCATCCATCAAATGTAATGCGGGGGACAAAAAAAGCACATTCGGAAAAGCTCGAGTTACAAAATGCGAGCAAGTCGGCTCTGCTATTTTGTAACTCACGTTTTTCCAATACGGTCTTTCAACGTACATGCTAGTTGTGTTGGGGTATTTTACTCTGCCCTGTGCACTGCAGGGGTGGGGAGTTGGGGCTTTGGGTTCCCAAACATCAAATAAATATCACAATGCTGGCACCATTGAGTTTGCAGTACTACAGCGGAAACATCTAACTGGGCGATCACTGAAATCCAACATGTTATTAACGAATGGAAGCTAGTGCAACACAGCAATAAAAGAGAAATATCTACTGTCTGACTAACCTGGTCTAAGGAAACATATGACCCTTCTAATTAATCGGAAACATGATTGGAGGTCATGGCAAAGTGCAGGCATTAAAAAAATCAATCAAGTCTTGAAAAAGGGATGTTGGCATTGTAAAATTCAAATACAAGTTGTGCAACACAGAAAGTTCAATTCAGAGTTATCATTTAACAAAAGTTCACCTTTCCTTTCTCCAGCTTGAAAATCTACAGTTATGACTCTCCCATACTCCATCTCTCAATCATTGCCAAAATGTAAATCTACTACTTAAAAACTGTCATCACCTCCCACAGTGATGAAGAAGGAAGAGAGAAATGGAAGATAGACCTGTGGTGCCCAATCTGAGAGCAGGATTTAGTAGGAATATACTTGATGAGGACAAAAAAAAAAAAAAAAAGACAGGCCATCAGTACGTCCAGCTACGAATCGTCCATGGTCTTTACCAGTGATCCCCAACGTGTAGCTTGGGAGCAACAGGTTGCTCACGGCACCTTAAATTGTTGCTCGCCAGTTGCTCTGGGCCATGGTTTGGAGGCCTAAAAGGAAGTGCTGAGGGTATGAGACCTCAGTAGCAATATAGCCAGGACAAAAGTCCTGGACAGGGCGAGAATGTTGGCAAATGAACCTGCTCCGGTTCCAGCTGGTTTAATTTTATACATCAATATACAGTATAGAGTCAACGGCTACCCGTCATAGACGCACATGAGGTGCACCAAAACTACAGTAACGCTAGTTTTTCATATGCTAGCGCAGAGATCACAAGAAGGGGATGTAGCATAAAACAAAGTTTCATTATTATCTAGAAAAAACACATTTTTATACATGCACGATTTGTGTTTGTTGCCCTCATGCAAATTATTTTTAGTTATATGTCTATACCTATTATAGCAGTATCATTGTTAAGCTGAAACATGACTGGTGATGCTTGCAGCCTCCTGCAGAAGGGATGTAACCAAGGGTTGAACTGCCCCTTTTGGGTTGGGAGCAAGGCTGATTTACGTGTAGTCTTTCCCCTTTAGTAAGGGCTTGGCAGGCAAAGAGCGATGGTCTCGAGGGTTGCCCAAAGCAATGCCAGAGGTTAAGATTATTTCTAAACCTTCCAGCCATCACCTCTTCTGTTTTGCTTTTGTTCAATCCCCGTCATTTTACGATACTTTGCCCAGCTGACAAAGGTATTAATGAATAAAATAATCGAAGCATGTTTTGTCCCAGAGAAAATTATAATATTCTGTTCCTTTGTACAGCTAGTAGGAGCATAATGGAGAAAAAAGTGGTATCCACACCCCAATTTCCTTTATTAAATAATTTGCATGCATTATATTTATCAGAAAAACAAATGTTAGTACCACCTATATTCATTATTACATAGTGTCCTAGTGGAAAAGTGCTCCTCGTTTGATACTCTGTCCATCTGGCACATGAATAAAAGGCAAATAAGGTAAATAGATGCCACATTTTTCACAGTTAATTTGCCCTATATTCAAATCCAATTAAGTTACTGTTAATAAGTTTAAATTATCAAGTCAATGAATGAATCCAAATACTTACTCAACACCACACACTCCCTATGAAGTGTTCATTAAATGCTCAATGTTTTAACTGATTTTTGCCACCATGTCTTATGTAAAAACCATTTTGGGTAGAGAAAAGATACCTAAAATCCTTCAGAAAAGTATTATTTTTATTCCTGACCACTTTTTCACCAATGTAACAGGCCTCAGGGGCTTTGAAATGCACTATTTGCCATTACATGCCAAAATAACTGAGGAGATAACTTCCAAAGCCCCAATGAAGTGATCTTTAAAGCCTAAAATATAATGACCAGTATTAATTAATATTTATTTAATCGCATTTCTCCCTTAAGATAGCAACATTTAGTAATGAAATTCACATAGAACAAGCTTAGAATAAAAAAGCAGCTTTAACATATTCAGACAAGCTATATAAAAATCCTAATCATTACAATTAATTATATAAATCGGCTCCAATGGATGTCCACACTTAACGCAAAACAGATAGACAAATTAACAGAAAATGAGCCAAATCTTGTTCAACTGCTATTTTGCAATCCAGCATTGTGCTTCCTCCTGCACACCTGCTTAATTTAATGGGGGTGGGCACATTTACACGTACTATTAGTATCAGCATCCTGCATTCTGGGGATCTTATTTAACAGATTTCTCCTTGCCATCTTATATGTGTCCCTAAGTCTGTATACAAAGCTACAGAGGTTAGCCTATGTACATGTTGGACATCTGCCTCTCTGACCATCGGAGAAGCTCTTGGTTTAAGAGCTATTTTCAGTTGCCTTAATGTACCAAATTTAGTTCTAACCCACCCCCTATCCAAATGGACAGTGCCTTATGACCCACCTTGCCACAAGTATTTTTATTCACCATGGGAGGCTGCAATAGCACCGACACTGAAAAACACTTTATCTTTATAATTAGCAAAAAAAAACAGATGTGCTTTAAAAAAAGAACAAAATCTTAACTGGTTCAACACCTTCAAACTGAACATCCCCAATTCAGCTCATAAGGGGGCTGCCAGTTGTATCTGCAGGGAGACCTGCTATCTGGCACAACATTTATTTTGCAACCCCTCTCGGACATAACAGTTTGAATCACTCGATTTCACTGCCATAAAAATCATGGAACATACCTTTGCCTTATAAACCTCCAGGCACGTGTCCAATAAGAATGCCTCAAACGTGAAATAAAAATGTAAAAAGCACTTTAATATTTATTTAATGAGGCCCTTTCAGCCGTCTTCTTAAAATGATTGACCCAAGCACCGCTCCTTGAGAAGAGTAGGCTCAAATAAAAATGAGACTGCCTCCTCATCCCTTCATTCATTTAAAAACTAGCTACAAGGTTTCACCATTTTCACAAACACCATCATTTTGTCTCTATAATATTTAATTTCAAAACTATAGTTCCCAAAAATGTATTTTGTGTTTAGCAGGTCCTGTTGGAGACCTGCCAGGGGTTAAGTCCAAAATAGCTGTGTCTTCAGCATAAAGAAGCATGCTATAAAATGTACCCTTCGGAGAGGGTAGTTTAAGTCTCCTAAGAGTAGTACTAGAATTAACGTCTGAACGGAATAAATTAGGGCCAACTGACATCCCGCTTTTCACCTTCATTGGTGGGGGACAACAACATTTAATTCCCTGATCTTGTATATCGGACAGAAGCCGAGATGTCTGCATATCACAGTTGGATAAGATGCATTAGTACCCAGCGAGGGCGCAATGAGAATGAAAGAGCCATTCTGATTGGCCCTCTCCAAGTCATTACCAGGCCGGGAATCCCTCTGTCGGGATTCCACAGCCTTTGTCCCCGGCGGGGGGCATGGCAGCCCCTCAGCCAATGAAGATGCTCGAAGCGGGGCCATCCCCGCTCCGAGCCTCCCCACTGCTGAGAGGCTACCATCACCCCCCCGCCGGGGACTGAGGTAAGGCTTTTTTTTCCCACCTTTCCTCCCTCCTCCCTCCTCCCTGCCCTCCCACATACCTTCTATCCCTAGGTCGCTGGTGGGGGACGATGGCAGCCTCCTGCCGTGTGGAATCTCGGAGCGGGGCCATTCCTCCTCCGAGTCTCCACATGGCTGGAGGCTTCCATCGTCCCCCGCTGGAGACTCAGGTACATTTATTAATTCTTTTGTCCCCCTTCCCCTCCCTTCCGCCCTCCCAACTGCACTTACCTTCTTTTTTTCCGGGAGCGGACGCGCTTGAAACGCTTCCGTTTCTAACACGTCCGCTCCCGATGGCCGCCTTTCCCGGCAGCCATTTTCTTTCTTTTTTTTTTCCCTGAAACGCTGCAGCATTTCGGGACAAAAAAAAGCTTTTAGTGCCCAGGTTATGCAGTTTTTGCGGGCCGGGGTACTAATAGCTATATGCCCCTCCCAGCGGGGCATTACCGACTCTGGTAATGCCCCGGGGCCCACAGTTATAGGCCCGAGCAAAGCCTTCGCTAAGGCCCTCGCTTCGCTCAGGCCTAACTATGGGCCCCGGGGCATTACCCGAGTCGGTAATGCCCCTGCCGCTCAGGGCATATTGCTTTAATAAAACATTAGGGACCCCAATAAAATGTAAATTACTCCACACTATGTTTCTATCAATCAAATCATAAAATTGTGAAAAAAGCCCAGAACAATCTCCCTCCCTTAACCTTACCGTATTTCGACATGATGGTGCTCAGAGTGAAGCAGTAATCCACTGTACTAAGCCCTCCCCTAAAACCTATTTGGGAAGACTTCAAGATATTGTTACTCAAGTCCCCTCCTCCAGTTTGAACAACAAACATTTGGAGAATAGCTTACTGGCAATGTCCAGTGAGGAAACTGACCTATAACCGTGGGGGGCTGGTGGTCCAAAGACTACTTGTCCAAGGAGATGGCATAATTCCTGTCTCGGCAACTTTATTAAACATAAAACCATTTGGTGTCCTTTGAAAAAGCTCCCACTGTTTCTCAAGAAATATTTGTTTTTGTCTTTTGGCAATTTCTATATGCCATTTTGTAACTATAATTATGACTAGCCATGTGCACACCTCATTAAATCATGATTCAATTTTCTTTTTGAGATTCTACATTGAACCATGGGTCCTACCTTTCTATAACCTGGACCTCCTGAACTTGGGGATGCTGTTTGCCAATAGTTCTATCCCAGAAAGTTTCAAATAAACTGACACTTTCCTATGTGGCCTCTGAACTGCTTAACGGTTTTAAGAGAATATCTCAATTTCTTGTGATTTAGTCATTCTTTCAAATGCCTCCTTGTCTAGCTTAAGCATCACCAACCAAACCCTCGGGCCTTCAGACATGTTCTCTGTGATGCCTACTGTGGGAAACCAGAAGGTGTCTCACCTACTATTCCCCGGGGATCAGTCATCCAGGTGGCCAGGACACTGGGGGTGTAACAGTGTGGGAGGTTCACCTGGGTGAGGGGTCTTCAGGGAGTGAGAGTAGGACTATGGATGGTGAGATGTGCTATCTCCTTCCCTACAACACATTTACCCCATCCTACCAAGTAAGATATCTAGGAACTCTAACCCCCTCACCCACACTTACAACACAAGCATTTTCTAACGGGCAACCCGCTATGAGAGAAAACGGACTAAAACCGGAGCCGTGTACCGGACGTGTACCAATACAATGGTCAGGCGAGGTCAGGCAATTACTGACCATCACACACATCTGACTTCTATTATGCTTCCCCACACGGATAAAAGGCAAAGCACGAGAGCACACTCTGAGCGAGTCAAAGCACACGAGAAAACAGCAGTTCTGAGATGGCAGTTTAACAAGAGAAGAAAGACGGCAAAACAGAAGGGGATCGCAAGGAGGAAAGTTCCCTTGACCTTTTCGACAAGTAACCGTTACTTTCATAGCGTAATACCAGGAAACCAGGCTAAAGAATCCTGCATTGTGTGTCGGAGATACCCGGGGACCCCTCGTCAATAATCAAGGCAGGGAGAATCACCAGCCGCCGTGGTACCATCCTTGGCTCCAAGAACAAAGCAGCGTCAGTGAAACCAACACAGCCGGCGAGTTGGGGAGACGGATACAAGGCCGTTTTGTGTTGATGCCAAGGTTGCAAGCAGCAACATTGTATGCCGAGCGCTGGATCAAACATTATTAAACTTTACTTGCGTTTTATCACACGCATTTTAACTGCTGAGTGATTGAACTTTCAAAGCAAGATACAATACCTTTGCCAGAGTGGTCCGGCATTGCATGGGTGCTCAATCAAAGGTCTCTGTAAGGTATTCAGCTGAGAAGTGGCAAAAGTCAAAAGTGAGAAAAGTTATATCGAGAAGTGAGCGGGTAATTCTTAATCAAAGTGGTACTGGGACGGGTTGAGCAAAATTCTGCGCACTGTCAAAGGTCTTTTAATTTTGGAGTAAAGAAAGTTTGGCAAAGTAGATAAAGCTGGTCCGAGCCTGGCAGGGGGAAATCGATTGAAAGCTTGCTTTGTGTTAAAGTCGGTCTGAGCCCGGCAGAGGGGGACCCGGGATGAACAGAAAATCACCCGAGAATTTGCACATGTGAAATCCTAAGAAGTAAGGATCTTTGATGTTTGTCGTGTTGCATCAGGCCTTCTGAAATAAGAGATTTTGAATGGCAAAGAGACTTTCGCACAGAAGGCAATGATGTTGAAGCTTTGAACTGCATCCTCGTGCTAGAGAAGCCAGAGACTGTGCTAAGCTTGAGTGTGCCACCTTGTCCTGTGCTGAAAACGTGGGGAAGGGAAGCCAACAGCTTCAATAGCCCAACATATCCTTTCTTGAACACTTTTCTTTTGCATAACATTATTTCCTACACTATTTGCATTTAGAAGTAAGGATTGGCAATGGGTTTATTAGTATAGGCCCTTTTATTTTGACAGACTCGACTAGGACTGCGTTATTATTTGATGGTCGTAGCTTGCTCCCATCTTTAAATATAGGATTAGATAGGCATTTTTCAAACCCAATTGAAGTTCAATAAACACCCTTGAACTGTGATCACTTGTGTCATTCTTGTTTGACACCATGCCTTCCTTACACTACCCTGGCCATTGGAAAATGAACTCAAGAGGATAGTGTTCACTCTTTGTTCAATCAGAAACGCAAAATGTCATAACATTCCGGAAGAAAAAATAATTCACAATACAGTAATCTATGACTGTGGAACAATATTGCTAATTGTTTATGCTCATCAATGCACCATTTACAGAATCCCAAAGTACGCCAATCAATCAGTGCTCCATTTGTGATCAATTTTACTGTCCAGACATTTGCACTAAATTTCTTAAAATATTTTGCTCGAGAACTCGAAACCCCTGGTAATGTTTATTTAGTTCATATTTTTAAACAACTTGGCTGATTCTATGTCTCTAAAAATGTACGAGTGACCCCTCAATTTCCTCAACAATTCCTGTAAACATAGTCTTAAGTTTATTACATTTCTAATTTGTGTTGCAATCATTTGTCCGCCAACTGAGCGGCAATACGTTCCGTCAAAATATTTATGTTGCTTACCATTTCATTTGATCTGCACATTTTGCTCATTGCGCAGAAAAGGTTAGGGACCCATGGTCTATACTGTACTCCAACAAGAATGTGGAAAAGTCAACTACTGGCCTTCAACTTCTGACGGCACTTCAATAAAGGAAATGGCACAAAGCTACAGATGTTTGCAACTGCCAAAAAGTTAAACAGTGGATTTCAATGCCGAAACATCTATCCTGAAAAAAAAAACAGATATGCGCCCTAGGTTTTATTTCTGCTAATTTCCACTTCATGGAGATTTGGTAAATGCAAACAATACATAGCGAAGAATTGGGAAAGCAAGTATTGACCCAAGTGAGGAGTGGATGCGGGATGTGAAATGCCCATCTAAAAGCAGGTCAGTGTACCTAGCTTTCATAGACTTTTCAATTAATATCAAGAATGGAACAATTAAAGTCAACCATAAACAGGCATGGGGTTTACTTAGAATAAAAGGGATGTCTAAGCAGGAATTAATTCTATGTTTTGGATCTCTTAACAAGTAGGTAAATAAAAGTCACAAAGTCTTAGATTGGTAGAGTGGATAAGGACCACATGCTCATTTCTTAACAGAAGAGGACCTTTTAGTGGATTAGTGCAGGCCACTTTGAAGGGAGGGTCATCTGCTTGGGTCCTTGCAGTGGAGCAGTGAAATGCTCGGGTCTTGGCGGTCCGGGATTTCACTGCTGTCTGCTCCAGATTAACTAAGTGTTGTTCCTCAGTCCAAAGCGGTTTCTTACTCTAAGAGGAATATGCTAGAAAACTACAAAATAATTGTTCGTTTTTGTATGAGATGTTCATGGAATCAGTAACAAGTAGTACACTGGTCTCACTTCTTAGTCTGCCTTATTCGTTCTAATCTATAATGAGTTATATAACAGAGGTTAGTTTCAGGTGGTGTTGAGAGTTTGTAGAAATTACTAAATATAGATCAAAGATGCTCATGGAATATGTTCATGTTATTGTGTTTAAGTATGTGGAAGCGTCTTTTAACAGTTTTGGTTATAGCGCTCAAAATATTTAAAAAAATAAAGCCCCAATTAATAAAACTAAAGGAAAAAAGAAAAATCGAGCATTGCACATCAAAACTAGTATTAATACTAATATATATATGACAATGCATTACTTACCGTAAAAGCATTTCTGATGGTTGTATCTGCTTAGATTCACATGCTGTGCATAGGTCCGACATCCAGTGGTCACTGCGGAGTATTGCATTTTGTTTTTCGTAGTCGAAAAGGGGACGTCGACAAGGCGTGTCTGTAACACTATCCCTATAGTGACGTGCGTTGTACCCACAATCCCTCACACGTCGAGGTCCCTCTGTTTGTATTTTTCTGCCCTGAGGGAGCCTTCCAGACGTAAGTGAGTACAGAAAAGAGAGAAATATAGTAGAGGATGTCTATGTTCCTTCCATCCGAGCGGGGAGGAAGGGCGGGCGCATGTGAATCTAAGCAGATACAACCATCAGAAATGCTTTTACGGTAAGTAATGCATTGTCTTCTGATGTTTGTTAATCTGCTTAGAATCACATGCTGTGCATAGACTAGCGAGCAGTACCCGGAGTTGGCGGTGGGTTATGAGAAGGAACAGTAGAGAAAAGATGTCTTAATACTGCCTGTCCCACCTGGGAGTCAGATCTAGAGTGTGCATCTAGACAGTAGTGTTTTGTAAAGGTGTGCCCAGAACTCCAGGTAGCCGCTTTGCAGATGGACTCAAGGGGAACATTTGCAATGAATGCTATGGAAGCCCCAGTGCCTCGAGTGGAATGTGCTCTTGGCTTGAAGGGTAGTTCTCTCTTAGCAAGAGTGTAACAGAGAGTGATGCATTGTACAATCCATCTAGATATAGTGGACTTAGAGACTGCATCTCCTTCTCTGCCTGCTGCCACCGAGACAAAGAACTGATTAGTCTTTCTCAGTGATCTGGTTCTTTCCATGTAGAACATGACAGCTCTGCGTACATCTAGTGTATGCAGACTTTTTTCTCCCAAGCTGGAAGGGTTTTGAAAGAAAGTTGGTAGTTCTATAGATTGGTTTACATGAAATTTTGAGATGAATTTTGGTGCAAACCTTGGGTGTGTGCGAAGAACCACCTTATCCTTGTGAACTGATACGAAGGGGTCTAGTACAGAAAGAGCCTATAGTTCACTTACTCTCCTAATGGAGGTGATAGCTATTAGGAAAGCAGTCTTAAGAGTGAGGTATTTAAGAGTTGCCTTGTGCATGGGTTCGAAAGGAGTGCCCATGAGTCTAGAAAGTACCACGTTTAAGTCCCATCCGGGAGCTGGGTTAGCTATCGGGGGGTGTTTCTCTTTACCCCTTCCATGAAGGCCTTGATAACTGGTATCTTCCACCACGACACTTTAAGTTGGGAAGTGGTGTATGCAGAAAGTGCCGCTAGGTGGACTTTAATGGAATTAAACACTAGACCTGAATCCAGTAAATGGGTCAAGTACAGAATAATGTTAGTGGCAGAGCAGTCAACCGGGTTGATGTTCTTACTTCTACACCAGATGACAAATCTTTTCCACTTGCTAGAATAGCAGTGGCGAGTATTAGGTTTTCTGGCTTCCCTGAGGATGTCCATACATCTCTGCGGGAGATGTAAATGTCCAAATTCTATGATTTCAGGAGCCAGGCTGCTAAGTTCATGGTCTGAGGGCATGGATGCAGTGTCCTGCCCTTGTCTTGTGACAGCATGTTGTATGGGCAGGGAAGTTTCATTGGGGGAGATAGGGACATCTCCATCAAGTGAGCGAACCATGGCTGCCGGGCCCACATTGGGGCCACTAGTATCATGGTAACCTGCTCTTGGTGCATCTTGTGCACCACTTTGTTGAGGAGGGGAGTCGGGGGAAAGGCGTAAACAAATTTCCCTGACCATTGAATCAACAGACCGTTCCCCTTGGACTGGTTCTGGGGGTACCTGGAGGCGTAACTTTGGCATTGTGAGTTCTCCAGGGTTGCGAACAGGTCTATTTCCGGGAAACCCCATTGCGTGAAGACGTCTAAGACGATGTCTTCGTGCAATTGCCATTCATACTCTTTGGGTAGGGGGAAGTCTCTGCTGAGTTTGTCTGCTAGCAGATTGAGTTCCCCTGGTACATGTTGTGATAGTAGGAACATGTTGTGTTTGAGAGCCCACTTCCATATATTCTGGGACAGCTTGGACAGTCCTGGAGAGTGAGTGCCCCCTTGCTTGTTGAGATAGTACATGGCTGTGGTGCTGTCTGTGAGGACCATCACTGTCTTTCCTTGTAAGTGTTCCTGAAAGGCTTTCAGTGCTTTGAACACTGCTAATAGTTCCAGCAGGTTTATATGCTTGGATGCTAAGCTCGGAGTCCACACTCCGTGAGCAGTCTGATGGGATAGGTGAGCCCCCCATCCTGTAAGGGATGCGTCTGTGGTTAGAGTGGCTTCCACTGCGGGTGTGGCAAAAGTTTTCCCTAATAACAGGTTTTCCTTTGTCCACCACCGTAGCGAGAGAACCAAGGCCTGCGAGACCACCACTAGATCGTCCCATTGTCCGCTGGCCTGACACCACTGGCTGTAGAGCCACTCTTGCATTGGGCGCATGCGCAGGCGCGCGTGAGGTACCAAATAAATACATGACGCCATCATCCCTAGCAAGCGCATTGCTTTGCGTACCGTCACCTCTCGACCGGCCACATAATGGGGGATCTGAAACAGCATGTTTTGGACCCTCTCGTTGGAGGGGAAGACGAGGCCGTCCTTTGTTCGAATTAGAGCCCCTAGGAATTGTTCGATTTGGCTGGGGTCTAAGCTGGACTTCTTTTCGTTGATGGAGAAGCCCAGTTGGAACAAAAGGTCTACGGTCCTTTGGGTATTGGAGAAGCATGTTTCGTAAGAATCCCCTGTTATGAGCCAGTCATCGAGGTACGGGTAAACCGGGATGGATAATCTGCGCAGGTGGGCCGCTGCCACTGCCAGTACTTTCGTGAATACCCTTGGTGCAGATGCTATCCCGAAGGGTAGTACTCTGAACTGGTAGTGTTTGTTCCCTATCTTGAACCTGAGGTATTTTCTGTGCGCTGGCAACATTAAAATATGAAAGTATGCATCTTTCATGTCTAGTGTTGTCATGTAATCCCCCTGTGATAACAGTGGGATTACATCCTGCAAGGTCACCATACGAAACTTTTGGGGTTTGACAAACTTGTTCGCTGGACGCAGATCTAATACAGGGCGCATGGTTAAATCCTTTTTGGGTACAAGGAAGTACACTGAATAAATACCTTCTGTTACCTGAGATAGGGGGACAGCCTCTATAGCTTCTTTTTTCAGTAGCTCTTCTACTTCTTGAAGAAGAATAGTGAGGTGTTCCGGTGTCATGCGCAAGTTCCGTGGGGGTCTGTATTTCGGGAAACCGTTGAATTCGATGCAGTATCCGTGGGCTATGGTGGATAATACCCAGCGGTCTGACGTTATTCCCTCCCATGCTGAAAGGAACGATGTTAGCCGGCCCCCGACCGGTGATGCATGGGAGGGGACCCGAATCTTTGGGTCATTTGTTGGTATTGGGCGTGGGGCCTTTTGGACTGGAGCCGCGCCCTCTTCCTTTGCCACGAAGTTGGCCTCTTTGACTGAACTGGGTGCTTTGGTTAGAGGGCCAGTTGGTAGCAGAGTAAAATTGTTGTTGGCTTTGCTGCTGGCGTTGGCCACGAAAGGAGCGTCTATTGCCATAGCTGCGTCTGTTAGGTGGCCTAGAAATTTGGTCAAGAGTCTTGATGGTATCAAACTCCTTCTTCGCATGTTCTAGGGCCTCATCAACTGCTTTTCCAAACAGATGTGTTTGCTCTATGGGCTTATTTATTAGGGAAGCCTGGGTTTCCGGCTTAAATCCCGAATTGCGCAGCCAGACATGGCGTTTGAGAAGTATTCCCTGAACCAGGGAACGGCCAGCTGTCTCTGCGGCATCTAAGGAGTTCTTTACGATGCCCTGGTTTACCAGAGTTCCCTCTGATATAGTAGCCAACAGGCGTGAACGCAGGGGTTCTGGTGCGTC
This sequence comes from Ambystoma mexicanum, assembly GCF_040938575.1. Taxonomy (NCBI): domain Eukaryota; kingdom Metazoa; phylum Chordata; class Amphibia; order Caudata; family Ambystomatidae; genus Ambystoma; species Ambystoma mexicanum. Next base: position 726,194,780 of record NC_090923.1, read on the forward strand.
CTCTGCTTCGCTGCGCAGCTTGCTCCACTGTGCATCTGCGTAGCTAGCTAGTAGGGAATTGTTATTTGCAATCCTAGTTGAGAAGGCAGTGGAGGTAGTGATTCTCTTCCCAAGTGCATAGAGCTTCTTGCCCTCTTTGTCAGGTGGTGCCTCACTAGTAGATAGTGGTACCCCAGCTCTCTTTCTTGTGTTAGTAACTACCAGAGAGTCCGGAATAGAATGTCCCCTGATGTACAAAGGGTCAGAAGACGAAGGGCTGAAGAGCTTTTCTATCCGAGGGTTGACCCCTCTGACTAAGGCCGGATTGGAAAGGGAAGGAGTTATTCTTCTCCTTATAGAAGCCAGGAGCGGAATGGACTGACTGACCGGGGCTTTTTCTTTAATAACTTTTTCTACAAAGTCTATGTCCGGAAGAGTCTCCCCTGTGTCTATTTCAAAATGCGCTGCTGCCTTGCGCAATAGTGCATTAAGTGAAGGCTGGTCATCTATGGGGGAGGTGTTCCCAATAGGTGAGTCCTTGGGAGGAGAAGGGTGAAAGACATCAGGGTCTGAGTGCACTGATGGGGATTGCCAAGGCTGCACTGATGGGGAGTACCAGGGCTGTGAGGTAGCTGTATCTTCTTCAAAAGCTCCTGCACTAGTGTAAGGGTCTTCCTCAAACCTCTCCTCCTCATGTTCTTCCTCTCCACCTAAACACTCCTCATCTTCCTGGAGGTATTGCTCCTCTTCAGTGAGGTCATATGCGTCTGTAGAAGGGGGAAACAGCCTAGGAATCTTGACCCTAGGGTCATCCTGGGTCCATTCTCTTGGTCTTTTGGGTGTGGGTGGGTTTTGGCTACCCAAAAACCTTTCCATTTTTTCCATACAAGAATGGAGTCTTTCAAGGGTCTCATGGGGAACCCCTGAATAGTCTAGAGGGGGGAAATCCGTGTTTTCGCCTTCCAAATGCTTAGAACGCTCGGACAACGTCGACGAAAGGTTTCCGTCGCCCTCAGAAAAGCCCTCCGGTAGTTCAGAAGTGCCTTTAGATGAAGGGGGCAGTTCCTGGCTACTCTTGTGCTTTTTCGGCGTTTCTATATCCTTCGGTGCGGTATTCGACGTCTGTTTCGTCGTCCGCTTACGTTTGTCCTCGGAAACAATTCTCGCCAGGCTCTCGACAACGAGTTCGTCAGTAGAGGGTTCTGGAGTCGGCGTTGCCTGCGTTACGCGTTGTTTCTCGACGGCCGCTCTATGGAGCGTTACGTCGGATGTTTTTGAGGTAGCGCCCGTGTTAGATGAAAGCCCAATCGCTGGTCGCGGCTGCGTTTGCGGGTGGGGCTTGAGACCCATACGGTCTGAGGTAGACGCCGGAGTGCCCTGCGTCCCCTTCGGCGCTGATGGATCCTTCGTCCTCGACGAAGAGCCGTGGGTTGTGTGCTTAGGCCTATGGGGTCTGTGTGCGTCCTTGTCGCCGGGATGTTCATCCCCATAAGCAGGGCGTGAGCCGAGCCCGTCGGGGCCGGGGACGGACGTCGAGGAGCGCGAGCGCTCCTTCTGGGGGTTAATGACTTCCGTAACGGACGTCGAGTTATCACCCTCCTCGTCACTTTCTGTAACAGCGGCGGCGGGTGAGGAAACTGACTTCGACATAGCGTAGTCCGCCCACCTCTTAACTTTCCCTTCTTTAAGAGTTCTTGGTTTCAAGAGCTTACAGGCCGCGCAGCTGTCCTCTTCATGATCGAGGGGCAAGCAACGATTACAGAGCTTGTGTTTGTCTTTCCAAGTGTATTTGCCCCTACAGCGTGGGCAAAACTTAAAAGGTGTCCTCTCCATAGCTGAGGCAATAAAAACTGGTGATAACAACCCCAAGGGAAAGATAGGGGAGAAAGAAAGACATTCTCGACGAGAAGATAAAAGTTCGAACCCCCACTCTCCCTACTGTATGTTGGCCGGCGAGGCCTGGCCACGTGTTCGGCAGCGCCGAAGGATCTCCTCCGTCTCTTCCCCTCCGTCGAAAACTTGCTCGGCGGAGTAACAGCTTCACAGCGAACGTCGAGGGGAGGGATCTTTTAGCAATAATTATATATTAAGGACCGAGGTCCGTAGTAATTGTTTAGCAATGTCTCTCTAGGAGCTCCGCGTAAGGCGACCATAAGCTGGGCGGAAAAAAACTATCTGAGAGACCTCGACGCGTGAGGGATTGTGGGTACAACGCACGTCACTATAGGGATAGTGTTACAGACACGCCTTGTCGACGTCCCCTTTTCGACTACGAAAAACAAAATGCAATACTCCGCAGTGACCACTGGATGTCGGACCTATGCACAGCATGTGATTCTAAGCAGATTAACAAACATCAGAAATATATATATATACATATATAGTGGTACGTGTGTGGGTATAACTTGCATGAGAGACTTCATTCTCATCAGTCTGCACTGTGTGGGGTCTTTGTCATGGTGGTCTCACCCAATACAAGCATGAAAGGGGCAGAGAAACGACCTGCAAGTGTGCAGTACTTCTATCGGTTCCACATGGAACATTAGCATTTGTTTCTATTTTACCTAAAAACTGAAAATGCAATATTATAGAATGTACCACCTAAACAACTCCCAAAGCAAGGGATCATGCTAGTCCTTACACATGAAAACCAACGCACTGCCCGAAATACTAGGGTGTGCTATACCATAAGATCTTGATGTGTGAAAATATAAGATTTGTGGTGCAGTATACTCCCGACTCCCGCCTGCTTGGTGATGCTAGATTCCTAGGAGCTGCTTTTAGGCCCTGCTAATCAAATATTACATTTGGAACCCTGTATCATGCTGACAAGCACTTGCAGCCTATGAGGGAGTTTTGAAAGAGAAATGTGACATGGGCTCTTTTATTGTACCACAAGTGGACAACATCAATACACAGTCAAATTCAAATGGTGTTAAAAATGTCTGAGGCAGAAAAAAAACGTTAAGCTTAAAAATCTAAAAACAAATACAATCTTGGGAAAATATCACACAAGCGTGGGCAAATCAAATAATGGAAATGTAGATCTTACAAAAAAATCTGCATAAGGTACAGCACGCGTGCGCGTCTTAGTGCGTGCGCATAGCATTACACACCTCTGAAACTGCACTCCAGGAGTTCTCCTTGCCCACGCCTGCCCCCACCCCATCGTCCGAGGTGGCTCCGTTACACAGTACATCACTTCGAGTGGTGTTAAGTAGTGACCCTCTGGGGCAATGTTGACATATGCAATTAAGTTTGCCTTGTGCCTTATAACGCTTTAAATTGCACCAGATGTAGGAATGTGCCTGAAGTGCAAAACACGGCGCAGTATTGAAAAGGACCTGTTGGGGGGGCGCTGTTGAGCAGCCTGCAAGATGGCCGCTTAGCGCTCGAGCTCCACGCCTAGCCGCCACCTATCCGATTACATTTGCGGCTCCCTGCCTGATCCTGGTACCCTGCCTCGCACTAACGACGGCTGCTGCTGGGGGCTCTCTCCACACCAACTTCTGGAAGAAATCGGACTCCGGGTACCCGTAATCCACCCACGAACTACGCGGGCGGCGGCGCGGCCTGTGCCATCGTTCGTCTCCCGAGTCTCTCGGGCCCCGACTCGGCGCTCGCCGCCGCCCACTTTGCTGCTGGATCGTGCCTGCGTCTTAGGCGCGGCTCCTCTACGCCACTGGCCCGGAGTTACAACTATCTCCGCCTGCCCGCCCCTCCGGGGGGAGGAACGTTGCTGCGCCGGCCGTCGGGCCGCGGCTGAGGGAGTGTGCTGGCGGGCCCGCTCGAGATCGTTCCCCGCCCGGCTGCGGACCCTGAGGGCGACCCACGGATCTGCGACCTCTCCCTCCGCTCCCGGGGGGCTGCTGGAGGTCCGGCGTGCTGCGGCGGCCCTGCCTGGACCTGACCGGTTGAGCGGCGAACTGCGAGGTGAGATCCGGGGGTGACTGTATTTTTCTTCCCGGCGGGATGGCCAGCTGAGGCCTGGATGTATGGATCGCTGCTGGGGCTGCATGGGGACCTCACTCCGCTCCTGGGCCTACGCTGCACCTCACCTCCTCTAGGGTGGGCGACCTGCTCCACACCTAACGGACCCCCGCCTCCCTGGTCCTGCTTGATCCTCGCCACGTTAACCGGGCCCGCCACTGGCGGCGAACTTTACCGCACCGGACCGTTCCCACTGGCTCCGCGGCATCTCTTCCGCACATCTCGCCCTCTCAGCGCCCCAACCTCTTATTGACTACGCGCTGCTCGCCTTGGCGGAGTCCATCACTGGGTCTGTGCTGGGTGGGCTGCCGGTCCCTCTGCTGAGCCCTGCATTGGCTTCATATCTTCAATTCCCACGCATATCGTCTCCCGGCTCAGGGCTTTACCAACCTAGGCCTACTTGGCCACCTCCTACGTGCCCGTAGCAGAACGTGCCGCTACATCTGGCTACTCTTCGCTCTGCATCTCCCTCTCATTCTCTTCCGTCGACCATGTCGAATCGCTCCAAGAGCGGCGCTAGAGGGGGTGCCATGGACAAATTTACTAAAGCGGTCCCTCGATCCGAGGGGGGCCACGCATCAACTACGCCAGAGGAACCTGATATCGAGCAGAGCCCCGGGGCTCCATCCCCTGATCTTACTGCCATGATGGAATCGATGGCAAAAAACTTCACCTCCTTTCATGAGAAGCTTGACGACATCAATGCTAATGTGGCTTCGCTCAAAACACGTGTCGATCAGGCTGGCTCCAGAATTACAGAGGCCGAGAATCGGATTTCGACCAACGAAGACGAACTACACACACTACAGGACACTGTGGCTGCCTTGTCGCGTGACATGAAGAGCGTAAGGGCCAAATGTGACGACTTAGAATCCCGCTCCCGTAGGAACAACCTACGCATCATTGGGGTTCCCGAAACCGCCCTGAAGGGTCGTATGGAGGAGGCGGTCGAGCGCCTACTTAAGGACTTGCTTGGGGACCCGGAATTTTCCCCTTATTTCACTGTTGAGCGAGCTCACCGTGCCTTGTCCCCGCGCCCCAAGCCTGGCGATATCCCCAGGCCCATTATAGCCAGGATCCTCAATTACCGGGACAGAGACCTCATTCTCCGCCTGGCACGCGAGAAGGGTGAGCTGCGCTTGGAGTCTAACACTATTCGAATTTTCCCGGATTTCTCAGTGGCTGTGCAGCAGGAAAGGCGTCAGTTCCTTGGCGTCAAGAAGATGCTTCGGGAGCGCAAAGTCCCATATGCCATTTTATTTCCTGCCAGACTCAAAATCACCCACAGGGGCAAACTCTTTTTCTTCACCATCCCTGAAGAGGCGGCGAAATTTATTGAAATGGAGATACCGCTCCAGGGCCTTGCTGATGAGAACTGAGGGAATGTCGAGGAAAGGGTTTATTCGCTGCATTTGTAATTACGCTATCTCACTGTGATGGTCTATGCACTCGTTATTGCCCGGGTTGGGATGCCAGGGCCCTACTCCTCCTTTGGTCTGGGTTGCCGCTGTACATAGGTCCAACATTGTGAGGTTTAGCTGCCCAACTGTCATGTTTTCCTCCCTAAGCGGCACTACTGCGAGACCCTCACTTCATTAAGACCGCTCCAGTTCCCCACTCAGGGGACACATGGGGTAGATGCTATTCGTTTGTTGACACTGGTCTGGTGGCTGCGGAGCCGCAGGGGCTTGCGTGTGGTCCCCACATTTCCGCTTGTGGGCGGGGACTCGCGCTGGGAGTCCACTGATACTGTTTGTTTTGTAACAGAGCCGCTGGCTCTAGGCGTGCTAGTGCGTGGCAACGGCGCACCCCATTGCGATTGCACTGTTTTTCTCTGTTCTGTTGTTATGGGTTGGCCCCTGTTGGGCCCTTGGGGGGTTCTGGCCAGGTTGTGGTTGGCCTAATGTCGGGCGGCTAAGGGTGGGTGATGGGTACACTGCTGATTCACGGTTAGTGGTGCGGGTGGGGGGTGGGAAGGGGGTTGTTTTCTCAAAAGGCACACAAGGTTTCACTGGGCGCATGCTGGCGGGGCGCAAGCGCGCATGCTGTTTTAACTACGGAGGCCCACATTGCCACTTGGGTTGGGATGTTCACTGAGGATGAATACTGCGGTTGAATATGGCTACGATTAAAATGCCTACTGTCATAATGTCCTGGAATGTTCGAGGATTTAGCAACCATACCAAAGCGCGCAAGATCATGGGGTATGCCAACAGGCATAACTCTAGGATCCTGCTACTGCAGGAGACACACTCCAATGGTCTGATACCAAGGGCACTTGCCCCATCCTGGGGTCCCGCCAGATTTTTCACTTCCTACTCCACGCAGTCCAGGGGGGTTCTCACGCTTATCCACAAATCAATTAAGTTTGGACTTCATAAAAGCTACATCGACCCCGAAGGTCGCTACGTTATATTACACTGTACATTGGTCAATAGGGAATACCTGCTTGTCAACACCTACTGCCCCAATGTGGACTCACCGGAATTCTTTGACGCAATAGCCACCATACTTCTGGGTTATGTGGGAGTGCACATTATATGGGGAGGAGACCTAAACCTGATATTGGACACTGTCTTGGACAGAACATCCACGACTCCTAGGGCAGTCTCCCGCGCGGCGCGCAGGCTACGGGGTCACATGAAATCCCTCAACATTTGTGACGCCTGGAGGACTCTCCACCCGCAGAAACGCGAATATACCTATTACTCGTCTGTACACGACAGCTCGTCCAGGATAGATCTGTTTCTTGTTTCCGGTGAGGTAATGGGCGGAGTGGAGGGCGCGGGCATTTTGGCCCGCACGCTCTCGGACCACGCCCCAATCACATTGTCCCTGAAATTAGGCACTACTGCTCCAACGGTCAGCACTTGGCGTTTTAAATCTGAGGCCCTAAAGGACATCGTGTTTAAGGCCGAAATACTAGCGGATATCGAGTCGTTCTTCGAACTTAACTCTCTCCAGGACACGACCGCAGCGGTTAGGTGGGAGGCCTTCAAAGTATATATAAGGGGCATGTCCATCTCCCAGGAGGCCGGGGTGCTGAAGGCCATTAGAACTGCCCTGGGGCAATCTGAGGCCAAATTGAAACAACTTGAGCAACGCGCCACTACCGGCTCTGACACCTCCATTCTTGCCCAGATTTCTGACGAACTTCAAGTATATAATACACTGGCCACCTCCGAAGTCCGTTATTTCAGTCGCCCACAGGCCGCCAGGAGATATGGGGAGGGCGATAGACCTGGGAAAACGCTTGCGACCCTGGCTAGGGGGGAATTGGGCCGTACACAGGTCTCCTTCATCAAGGATCGGAATGGGGACGTGCAATGGGCGGACCCGAAAATACTAGAGACATTCACTGAGTTTTACAGCTCCCTCTATTCCCAGCCCGCAGAACACGCCGAGCAACATATGCGCGAACTCCTCGGGCAAACTCCTACCACGGAGATTTCCCAACAGACTAGGGACCAGTTAGACTCCCCGATTACATTAGACGAGATAGTAGCGTCCATCTCCGACTTGCCCAAAGGCAAGGCGCCTGGCCCTGATGGCCTCACCGCCGACTTTTATCAGGAACACATTGCCGTCCTGGCCCCTCGTCTGTTCGAGGTATGGAACGAGGCGCTACAAACCTCCATCCTTCCCCCCTCCATGCGTGAAGCGGTAATCACGGTGTTGCTCAAACCGGGCAAGCCGGAAGACGAATGTGGGTCATACAGACCCCTCTCTCTCATGAACCTGGACACAAAGATCTTCGCTAAAATTATTGCCAACCGTTTCTTGCCGATAATGACGCACCTTGTGCATGAGGACCAGGCGGGCTTCGTCCCGGGCAGGTCCACCTCCCACAATATCAGGAGACTGTTTAATGTCATGTCCCGCATAGACCAGGATGCCCAGGCTGTGGCGGTTACGTTAGACGCCCAGAAGGCCTTTGACATGGTCTCTTGGAAGTATATGTGGCTGGTCCTCGAGACAATGGGTGTTGGTCCAAACATGATAGGATTCATCAGACTTTTGTACACCTCCCCCGTGGCGCGGGTTCGTGTTAACTCTCTTACATCTGAGATCTTCACGCTTTTCAGAGGCACCCGGCAGGGCTGCCCCTTCTCGCCGATTCTCTTCGCACTGGCGATTGAACCGATGGCGGACTATGTGCGCTCGAGACATTCTCGCAAAGGTATAAGATTAATAGAGGAGCCTGAAATCATATCCCTATATGCAGATGATGTCCTACTTTACATCAGGGATCCCGCTACCCATCTCAACCCCATACTGAGAGACATCACTCGCATTGGTACACATTCCGGCTTTACGATCAATTACTCCAAGTCGGAGATCTTCCCGCTTACGAAAATTACTACACACCCTGCTTCTGAATATCCTCTGCGCTGGGCCCCTAACGGTATTAAATACCTGGGAGTACATGTATCCCTCACTAAACCCACCCTACTCACCGATAATTACTCCGCTGTAGCGCGGACTGTTGAGGAAAAAATTTCACGATGGCGCACTCTCCCGTTGTCCTTTGCGGGTCGACTGTCCCTGATCAAAATGATCCTCCTCCCCAAGCTCCTGTACACCTTTAGTAATGTGCCCCTGTGGCCTGGGAGGGCATACTTCACTAAGCTTCACACACTCTGCGCACAGTTCCTCTGGCACTCTGGTGCGGTGCGCAAAAAGTGGACTGACATGGCACTCTCGTACAGGCGGGGGGGCATGGCTGCCCCTGACCTGGCTACATATTGGTTCGCGGCCCAAGCCCAGTATGCCACCCACTGGTACCCTGGCGCCCCGGGACGCCCTCACGTCAAGCTGGAACGGCTGGCATCCTCGGGTATTAATCTGATGACCCTAGTGCTGCACCGACACTACGCACCGGACTCCCCCATTGACCCCTTAGCCGCAACATTATTCGCCTGGTCACACATACTAAGCCCGTCGCCTGGGACTTCTCCGTATTACAAGTGGCTGCCTGTGTGGGCCTTCCCGGGCCTGGAACCCACGCACGATGTGGCCTTGACCCGCCACTGGGAGGCTTTGGGATATAGGGCACTATCTGACTTCTACCCAGAGGGCAAATTTATAGATCCCCGGACGTGGAGGCCGGGTCACACCAAATCTCCCTTAGAGACCCTTCAATACTTCAGGCTTCGCGCTTCGTTCCGCACTATGTGGCCCTCCTTCCCAAACGAACCCCCAGACGACCCTGCTTTAGCGTACATTGCCAATTCGGGTGGGGCACGGGGGGTTGTCTCATCACTGTATCACATCCTGCAGGTTGCCTCCCCTGCCCCGATCCTTGGGGCGCGCAACAAATGGGCTGATGAGTTGGGTCTAGAGATACCGGATGGGTTATGGGATGGCATGTGCCTCCACACCAAAAGAGTCTCCTTCAACTTTCGCTTTCGGGCCATGCAGTATAAACTCCTCAACAGGCTATACTACACACCTCACAGGACTTCTGGGTTTGCTCGCTCCGAGGTGCGCCTTTGCCCTCGTTGCAAGGCCACAGATGCTGATCACCTCCATATGTTCTGGTCCTGTCACAAGCTGTCCGATTTCTGGGGAGGGGTCATGAACACACTTAGTGCGGTAACTGAAACCACTGTCGATCCCGACCCTCTGGCAGTTCTATTTGGGGTTTGGGGCACCGAGGAAACTAAACGCCTGAAAAAGTTTCTAGACATAAGTTGCATGGTTGCCAAGAAGTGTATACTTCAGGCCTGGCGATGTTCCTCTCCCCCGACCCATCAGAGATGGTTGGGCATGCTCACATGGTCAAGGAACTGCGAGGAGGACTATCTGGCTACGCTGCCTGCTCGTTCTCGTCCTAAGAACATTTGGAGTGAATTCACCACATATCTCAATAACCTGTCTGATGCCACAAATGGGTCTTGTCCATCCCCGGCACCCACCCATGCATTGTGATCTTATCCAGCCTCCTCTTTTGTTTGTACAATATTGCAGTCATTGTTGTAAAGATGTTATTGTGGCCCGTTGACGGCTCTACGAGCCACTCGATTCATATGCTTGTTGTCCCGATGTTTGTACCCTGTGAACCTCTGCCAATAAAAATAAAAGTTTAAAATAAAAAAAAAAGAAAAGGACCTGTTCTGGGCCAGCAGTAGTCTGTGTTAAACATACAGGTAGCTGTGTAGAGTGCGTGTGGCTACACTGCAAACATATCAAGACACATGGGTGGACGAATGATTGCTGGTCTGATGTCGACATGCCAGTCGATATTGCAATACATCGCCTAAACAACGGCTAATTACTATGGTAACTTGCAAATGCACACTAAGCCTTTGGTAAAAACAGGACCCCGAGATATCACACTTATGCAACAGGCATAGGGAACACACCACACACACACTTGGCAGCTCAGACTGCCACTGACCACATTTTAGTCACTTTCCATGGCCCTGATCACCATGCCCATCTTATGGTTTGCCTCCATGTAAGTGGTGACTCCAGTCAGGCAGCTTCTTAAGGGTTGTAGAGCAATCTGAAGACGGCCTTTAAAAGGCATAGATCCGAGTATCATCAGTATATGGATAGCACCTCAGCCATTACACCAGATATTATATGGCTTGACAAACACATTGTAGAACGTTTATAGGACCGTAACCTGAGGCAGGTACCCTGCCAAAACGGACAGTCTGCTGGCGATATATAGGTATTCATGCTCACCTACTAGTTCCTCTATTGTAAGACCATTCAAACAAAAAGTTACCACGATCCCTGGCATAACAGAAAGCTAAGCCAACAACCTGCCGTGGGTCAGTAGACGAACTGAAATGCGGGCAAGTTATCAACAGCGTAGAGTGGAGGATAAGATGCTTACTCAGACCTCATCTATGGTTGTCTAAGAAATGTCCATGTAAAAGCTGGTCAGCTTTCCCAGACTTTCAATTAATACAGAGTGGAACAATTAAGGTCAACCTTAAACAGGGGTGGGAGGGTGCGGGTGAGGGGACACACATTACAGGGTAACATAGTAGTTACTTAGAATAATGGAATGTGCATTTCAGCAAGTGGCTTCCTGAAGTGGCTGTTACAGCTGAGGGAGGCTACCATTGGAAAAACGTTGGAATCTTTTACTTCTGAAAAAAGGTACGCTGATAAGAAGACCCAGACCACAGGAGCAACTTTATAATAGTAATTGGACACACATTAGTTACAGTGTCTTTTTATTATTTTAGGTGTGTTTTCATACTTATTTACGGCCAAAATACAGCCCAGACTTTAGCCACGCCTACTTGACATTAAAAACAGCTGCGCGCGCGCATTTCAGCAAGTGGCTTTCTGAAGTGGCTGTTAGGGCTGGTGCTTTGTTATTGTCCATTTTTTGGCAGGGACACTTAAGTTTCTGCAAAAAGCCTATCTGCTTTATAAAGTGGGACTTATCTTGCCCCCATTGTACAGATTGACCACGGCTCTAATTAAAGACACAGAAGAGCTGCATTCATAACTATAGGTAATGTTTCCTTTGTATCCATTTTTATTTAATTGCACGCTTTTTAGGTAAATCGATTGGTACGGCTCCAAGCAACCTAAACGCCCTCTCTCACGTGTCTGTGTTCATTGTGCCACATGCATTCACGGGGCCTGATTAGAACGGCACCATGTTACTGAAACGCTCTCTTTGAGGTTTTGCTTATTAAGCTATATTTTATAACGGTGACCTATTAGAACAGAATCACAACATTTACATTTTGTATAGTATATGAATAATTTAACTTTGGTTTTTATAACGTTCAATTGAAATGCTCCACTTCTTAGTATTTTTGAGAGATATATATATATATACACACACATATACATACACATACTTTTCTTAAACCGTTGTTTAGTAAACTGCAGAATTTATTTATCAGCAATTCTTTGACTAAGGTGATATTATTATTTAGAGATCTTTGAGGCAAATTGGTGAGGCTTGCTTCTATAGGAAAACAAATTACATTGGTCTTGTAAAATGAGGTGCGTTTAACCCTTTTTTCATAAGTCTTGGGCCATTGGCTGCCCATATTAAATTGGGATGGCCCCCAAATTTAGATCCAATAATAAAGAGAAGAAGGGTACAATAAGTAATTCCTTTATAACTCCCAAGCATAAATCTACTGTTTTGAAAGAAACTAAGAACAAAAAGGAAAATACTTTATTACAGCAGCCAAAAATTTCGGAATTTTTAACCAAAATAGATCTGGTTAAGGATTTCACAAGGGGAGAGGTTATCCCCATTCCCGGCAATAGCTCTATGATTGATAATAATTCATTATTAAACCTTTGTCATCACTTCAGGCGACACTCAATGGGCTTGTCAATGGGCTGTGGTAGCTGCTATTAGCATGAATAATGTTATTGGGACAAATCTTTCAATCACACCTGATCTTGAGAAGTTGGCGCAGGACAATATCTCTGTACCAGATGAAAACGACATAAATGGCTCTTGGAATGATTCTGAGCTAGCAGATGAAAATACGCTAGACATGAGGGGAAAAATGGACTCAATGATGGTTACAGTGGACATATTATTGGGTATCTGCACCAAACTCATAAATGAACAACAAATAGTTAAAGATCTAGCAACGATGGGGAATGAGAATATGAAAGATTTGTTGAATGTGATCCCAATAGATTGGGTAAAATTTAAGGCTTCAGCTGTTGGAAATGGCTCTATTGAAGAGCAAAATGGGGATCTCAGCTAATTATGTATTTTAGTAAATTAAGAAACTAAAGAGCTGAGGGGTACGAATGTAGAAAAAAGAAATTATTGGTAAAGAGACAGGAAGAAAATAATCAATTGGCAGAGGCAGAAAATGCAGAAGTTTTAGGACAATCCCAAGGGCAAAGACGCAGATTACACCACAAAATAAATTATAAAAAAGGAACTCTAAATAAATGCAAAGCGGGTAAATCTAAAACAAAAAATAGTTTAAAAAAAAACAGTTTGGCCCTAACAGAAACCTCATTAAATGATACAGAATGCATTGAAATTGCAAATAGATTTGGATTAAATTTAAATCCATTAAAGAAAATTGGGGGCTTAAATAAATCTAGGCCAAAAGAAAAAAAGTTATAGCAAACTGGCCGATAGGGAATAGTAAACCTGCCCATTATTGAGGAAGAAGAGGTGCCTCCAGCAAAGGAGGATAGGATTGATACTGAAAAATAAAAATTGTGAACTTCGACAGGATTAATCCTGAAGAAAAAAGTTAATTAGTTGTCGGATTCCTGGACGTACCTGTGAATTTGGAAAGGGGACGTCTTAATGCTAAAGAAAGGGAGATCTATAATGTGGAAATGCAAAGACTGGCTATGAGTAGAAACAGTAGGGAGAATGATAGTGGCAGCATGGATGCGATTGGGGAATGGCAACTACTGGTAAGAAACGGAGGCAAGAGCATAAAAATTATAGAGAAAACCCCTAGGGAAGAGAGCCCATTCCTAAACAGAAATTGGCTATTGGAGTGTTTAGATAAAGTACCTCAGCTACATTCCATAAAGTCCTCGGACATTGAAAGAATTATTTTACCAGATGTAGGGAGTTGTAAAAATTGGGCGATCGTACAATTTGGCACTGCTGCAATTGTTGAACTTCTTAAGAGAATGATTTTGAAATTATTGTGTGCAATAACATTGGAAATGTGTGTGACAAAAGAAATAAGATTGACAAGATTTAGGGGCACAATCGTCTCTAGGACTTGAAATGCAAATGAAGCCTGAGATATGGATACCAGATGAGAACTACCGGATAGAAAATTGAAATAAGGAATCGAATATGGCGATTACCATAGTCTCATGGAACAGTAGAGGTTTTCGTTCTATCTTGCAGAAAGAAGGCACGCAACGATTTAAAAGCAGCGATATATTCGCTCTACAAGAGACGTGGGCCTTGGGTACGATAGTGATGGACGGGTATAATATCCTTATGAAACTGGCTATTGCTGTGGATAAGGGACAAACAATGGGTGGCCTTTGTATTGGTGTGAAAGAATATGAAAAATGTGGCCCGTCAAATTCTGTAATGTGTGTCATCATGGAAAAAATGGTTTCCCTTAAAGATCTGTTATTGACTAATGTCTACTCTCACCAGGCGTAATTTACAGGAAATAGAAAAGGTAATTAGGTATACAATAGATGGTTGGTTAATGGAATCCCCAAATGCACATGTCATGTTGGTGGGAGATTTAAACTGTTACTGTGATGGGGCTTTGAAAAATATGGAGGAATGGAAGGTGTGGAGATTATGAGGTAGCCCTCCCGGTTATATTAGGTAACATGGGTTTTGGATTAAAACTTTCTCCACAGATTAGAAATGGAATAGTTCGTTTGAACATGCTGCACAGTTGGGGATTACGTTTTTTAGAACCAGATGATATGGGTGCTAAACATCCTACTTGGAGCAATGGAAAGATGACTAATAGACTTGACTATATGTTTATAGATAATGGATTGGCCAGTAAAGTGAAAAGGTTTGAACATATCCCCACTTCTCTTAGTGACCTAACATTTTAAAATGTCTTCTTTATGGACATGTAGTAAGAGAAGTTAGACATTGAGAAAGTTTGGTGACATGGGCGGGGACGTGCAGCTCAGTCATTGCTTAAAGGGGGTAGCCAAACCCCTAGTGGTGAGGCCTCTATCCCTATTATGCCCTTGCCTGAAATGCCTCTGGAAGGAGAACTGTGAGCTCTGTAGTGGTCCTTGATTGACGTACGATGTGCTAGTGCCTGCTCCAGAGGAACAGTTGGATTGGGCTGGTCTTGCATATCCCTGCGTACAAAAGCTGTGCGGATTGCCATAAGAGCAATCCGACCTAAAGTCTTCAGGGTCTCATGCTCATTTTTAGCTACTTCTATAGCATTGTCTTCTGCTTTCCCAAACAGAAGAACAAGTTACTCTCTTACCTGGTAACGTTCTTTCGATGGGATGGTCTGACAACGTATTCCATATCTATGACAGTAATCACCACAGCGGTGCTGCTTCGAAAAATCTTTCGGCGTCTGCGTCGATGACATCACTGCGCTGTCCTCGAGGGCCTCCGTCGAGCCGACGTCACCGGATGTTATAAGTAGGACGCACGACGCCTGTAGCCTCAGTTGTAGATTTTACCCCAGAACGTGTGGCATCAATCTTCTGCCAGTATGACCACAGAAAGCCTTGCGGAAACCTAAGCTGCAATCACATAAGACATTCTGTAGCGGGGTAGGCAGGGTGTGAGCGATATGGAATACGTCGGACCATCCCATCGAAAGAACGTTACCAGGAAAGAGTAACTTGTTCTTCAAGGGAATTGGGTTCTCCGACGTATTCCATATCTATGACAGACTCCCAAAGCAGTACCAACGTATGGAGGAGGGAAAAAGTATTTAGAATATAGAAATTTAGAATGCGCAATCAAATTGCAGAGTAAAGGACCCCCTTGTCAAAGGCCAGATCCTGCCCATGGATAGAATCTAGGGAGTAGTGTCGTACAAAAGTATGGACCGAAGCCCAAGTGGCTGCTTCACAGATGTTACGAATAGGAACACCCCCTCTGCAGGGCAGTAGAGGCAGCCATACCCCTAGTAGAATGGGCCCGTTAGCCTACCGGAGGGTCCTTACCCGCCAAGCGGTAACATTCAGAAATTGCCAAGATAATCCATCTAGACAGTCTGCTTAGTAACAGCTTGTACCAAACGCCTTCCAGCATAACCTATAAAGAGCTGATCATCCACTCTGCCCCGGGACATGCGTGAAATGTAGAAACTTAAAGCTCTCCTAGGATCCAACCTATGGAGCCTCTCCTCTTCCTTACCAGGATGCGGAGGAGGATAAAATGCCGGAAGAATGACCTTCTTGCTTAAATGAAATTCCGACACCACTTTCGGAAGAAAGGAAGGACGAACTCTAAGGAGCAACCCTGTCCTTATAAAACACAGTGAAAGGTGGTTTAACTGAAAGTGCCTGTAAAGTGACCGCAACTAAAAATACAGTTTTAAGGGTTAACAGTCTCAAAGGACAAGAATGTAAAGGCTCAAATGGAGCACCCATTAGGAACTTTAGAACAAGGTTCAAATCCCAACTGGGCACCTGGATAGGTGACGGTGGGAACACATTAGTGAGCCCCTTCAAAAACAGAAATTAAAAGAATTTTGAAATAATAACACTCCTCAGACGAGCACTTAAATATGGACAGCGTCGCCAGGTAACCTTTAATGGTACCCACTTGCAGGCTCTTGTGGGATAAAGAAAGCAAAAATGACAGAACCACAGGAATGTCATATGAAATAGGATCCACATTCTTAACCCTGCACCAGTCGCAGAACTTTCGCCAGCGGCAACAGTACAGGGAATTTGTTGCCGGTCGTCTGGCCAAAAGCAACACCTCCATCACGTCTTCTGGGAGGTCCCAATCCTTATACCTCAACCTTTCAGAAGCCAAGCGTGAAGGTTGAGGGATCTGACCTCTGGAAGGAGAACCTGACCCCCCCCTCCCGTGAGAGCAGATCGTCTCGGTAGGGAAGACGACGTGGAGGGCAGATGGACAAGTCGAGAAGGTCCGGGTACCACGTCCTCCGGGCCTATGCCGGAGCAATGAGGATCATTCGGGAACCGAACCTCCGTAACCTCCGCAGCACTTGCGGGATGACAGGTACTGGAGGAAACGCGTACAGCAGTGGGAAGGACCACTCCACCACGAACGCGTCTCTTAAGGCTCCTCTTGGAGGAAATCCCCGCGAGCAGAACCTTTCGCACTTCCATTTGACACTAGAGGCGAAGAGATCCACTTGAGGGGTCCCCCAAAGGGCGAAGATCTCCAGGAGAATCTCCTGAGCCAACTCCCACTCGTGAGAGATTGCGCTGTGCCTGCTCAGAGCATCCGCCGTCTCGTTTTCGTATCCGGCCAGATGAACTGCCTAGATCGAAATACCCTGCTGGAT
This sequence comes from Ambystoma mexicanum, assembly GCF_040938575.1. Classification (NCBI taxonomy): domain Eukaryota; kingdom Metazoa; phylum Chordata; class Amphibia; order Caudata; family Ambystomatidae; genus Ambystoma; species Ambystoma mexicanum. The sequence continues at coordinate 726,211,678 of NC_090923.1, forward strand.
GGCCCAAAACCAGAGCTGCATCGCCTCCCTGCACAGAGGCAGTGACCCTGCCCCCCACTTTTTGTTGAGGTAGAGCATGGCCACTGTGTTGTCCGTCAGAATCATGACATTCTTTCCTCGCACAGTCGGCAGAAAAGCCTTCAGGGCAAGCCTGACGGCCCTCAGCTCCAACTGATTGATACAAGTCTGGACTCAGACGGAGTCCAACAACCGCTGACTGTCAACTCGTTGGCATGAGCTCCCCAACCCGTTAGGGATGCGTCCGTCACGATTGTCACCTCCGACCAGGGTAGCCAAAATGGAGGCACCCCCCCTCATCAGAGTCCCTTCGTCGGCCCACCACAGAAGGTCCTGAGCGACCGAGGGCAGCACCTGAACGGTGTTCAACATCCTGCCAGAGGACTGTGACCACTGCATCTTGAGAGCCCATTGCAGCGATCTCATGCACAACCGGGTCTCTGGCACCAAAAGAATGCAGGATGCCATGAGGCCAAGCAACCTCAAGAACTCAAACGCCGGGAGACTCTGGGCACGTTGAAACTTGTGTACCATCTGCTGAATGTGAAGAGCCCTCACCTGGGGAGGAAAACACTGCCCCAGGGATGTGTTGAGCACGGCTCCAATGTACTAGAGCCGCTGAGCTGGCGTCAAGTGGGACTTCTTTAAGTTGAGGGAGAAGCCCAGCTTGTGAAGGGAGTGGCAGGTGACGGACAGATGATCCAGGACTTGCTATGGAGAGCGTGACCTGATCAACCAATCGTCCAGGTAGGGGTAGATGTGAATCCCCCCTTTCCTGAGATACGCTGCCACCACCACCATGAGCTTGGTGAAAACCCTTGGGCGGAGGTCAATCCGAACGGCAGGACCGGAAACTGAAAGTGCGAGTCGCCAACCGCGAACCTCAGGTACTTCTTGTGCTTGGGATGGATCGGCACATGAAAGTAAGCGTTCTTGAGGTCGAGAGACACCAACCAGTCCTGAAGTTGAAGGGCCTGGAGGACTTGAGAGAGAGTAAGCATCTTGAACTTGTCCTTCCTGAGGAGCTTGTTCAAACCGCGCAAGTCCATGATGGGTCTCAATCCCCCGTCTTTCTTCGAAATCAAAAAATAAGGGGAATACCATCCCTTGTTCCTGTCATACCACCTACCCCCAGGCATCCGGACCAAGTCCATCAGCCCCGGGAGCAGGCATCTAGATATTTAGTAAAACCTCAGCAGCCCCGGCTAGGGGCTATCTGGGTTCAGTCCTGGCGCCTTAGGTGCCAGGCTCATAGTAGGAATTACTTACCTCAGGCAGACTATGCAGCAAAGGACTCCAATCCAACATGAAGCCTGAAAGGGACTATTTTTCTACAGGGACTATTTTTTACTCGGGTGTGGTTCTAGGGACTTCTTACCTGGGACTACTTTTGAGGGTATTTAAATCACACCCAACTAGCAAAACACGCTTCGCGTTATTCTGCATCCAGCAGCGTAACACTCACCCTGCCTGCAGCATGCATCCAGTCTTCTGCCACGCCCGCTTCGAATCCGGAGCTACTAAAACAAAGAGGTAAGAAAGGGACAAGGTTAGAAAACAAACTTATTTCTATTCCACACCTGATTCTGGATCCATCTGGTCTCCGGACCTGTAAAGAACATCATTTCTGCACGCGCCGCACCTCCAGCTGCAGCGCCATACTCGCCAGTCGTCACAGCATCCTTCGGGTCGGCGCTGCCTCCATCATTTCTTCACCAAACTTCGGCACCTAGGAGACAAAATGAGACAAAAGAAAACCACAAGGTGAGCCGAGGGAACCAACAAATATAATTCTTACCACCATAGACTTACCTGATTTACCACCGGAGGCATCCTTTTGTGACTCTCCATATTTTCACGTGACGCATCTGTAAAGAGACACAAAACAACATGCTTTCCTCGTGCAACATTTACCGGACAGCGCTGGGTAATACAGACTCTTACCTGAGCGCCACCAGCTGCCACAAGAGCATCTTTTCACGAGCCAGCTGCAAGACAAGAAAGGAAGGGGGGGAACAAGAGTGAACATCGTACATATTGAACTCTATGAACTTGATACTTACTGGTCCTCACCAGGAACCTCAGAGTCAATACTCTCCGGAACTCTCCCGAGCCTTCAAACCAGTAAAGTAACTGGAATCGACGCGCCCCAGCAAATCCACGCAGGATGGAGAGCTCATCTTTCAAGAATATAAGGTGAGATTGCTGTGAGTGCATTTCGGAGGTGATTAGTTGGGGAGGATTGTGGGGGTCCATCACTTGAATCCACAAGTGTCTAAATCCATCTGTCCACTTGCAGGAGAATATTTCTACGGGTTAAGCAGACAAGATTAGGAGGGCAGATCTAGTCAGTCATCGCTGGAATACGCATCACGTGGGTGGAGACCGCAGCTGTCCGGGTCCGACCGACGCCCCTGTGGGAGCCAGGTGAGCCTAAAAGTTCCTCCCGGCTGCAGGCACCAGTTCTATGGCGCATTTCTCCAGCAGGGACTGAATTTCCTGCGCAAGGCGCGGATCCGGACTCTTCAAAGAGAAATTCCCTGGTGGATTGTCGTGAGGCCTCTGCCGGAAAGGAAGACAGTAGCTGTGGGCTATGATCTCCAGAACCCACACATCTGAAGTAATGGCACGCCATTCTACAAGATGCTGCGCCAGCCTTCCCCCACCGGCAAACCATGGGATATGGCCTCAGGACTGAGCTGAAGCAGCTGCGGCATTGCCTGAGGGTAAAGAGGCAACTGCCCGAGCACCCTTGGCACCTCGAGTACCCCGTTTACCACCTCTGGCACTCCATCTGTGATCCCTTTGACTTGCAGCTCCTCTCGATCTACTAAAGGATGAGTAATAATGAAAGGACCCCCCCCTCCATTGCTGTTCCCAAGGATGAAAAGGCAGAGGTTGGCGAACTGCAGCGCTCAACGACTTTGCTGTAGCTTTGGAGGTCTGCAACCTCTCAAGGCTCTCGTCAGCCTTGCTGCCAAAAAGATGTTCACTATCAAAGGGCATGTTGAGGAGCCGGGCTTGCACATCGGGAGCAAACCACGACTTCCGCAACCAAGCAAACCTGCGTATCACGGTGCTCGCCCCTCAGGAACCATACCTTCCCTCAGACCCTTCATCCACCCCAGAAATATAATCCAGAGGCTGGAATGAGGGCACAGAAATAGGGACATTTTTAGCCTTGGCCAGAGCCTTTCTAGGGGGTTCCACCGTGCCAAGGGGTACCTCTGACAAAACAGCCTCGAAAGGAGTCTAGGGCGTCGATGGAATCAGCGTTGACAGAGCGTGGCATCGACAGCTCCGACACAGTCCGCAAGGGCGGAGCCCCGAGCGTGTCCTTCGACAGCCTGGGCACCGAAGGCGTCGACAACTTCACAGGCTCTGACGGTCTCGAGGGCGTCGAGGACCGGGACCTGGAACGGGCATGTCTAGAGCGACCAACCTTGTCCGACCGGGACCTCGAAGGCGCCCAGTGATCGCGACGACCACTCGAGCGGGAAGGTGTGCGAGTGGTTTCTCTAGCACGGTCACGGCTGGCATTGTTCGACGGCGCAAACGGATCGGAGCCCTGCGACTGAAAAATCGCCATCATCTCTGGCCGAAAGGAATCCCATTCGGCAGGAGTGGAATGCTTGTTGGGACAAGCAACCCACCGATGGGCGGAGTCCTCAGACGAGGAAGGCGACTGGTGACGGCGCTTCTGTGAGTGCCTCGAAGAGGCAGAGGACTGGCAGGACCTACTCCGGGACCGAGACCCCGCCGGACCGACGACGAAGAGAGTCACCCCTCGAATCGTCAGTCGAAAGGCCGGTGGACTTCGACTTCTTGGGCTTAGCCACCTTAACTACAGAAAGCTGCCCCCAGTGAGACCGAGCTGGATGAGAAGTAAGCTCGATTCTAGAAATCGTAATAATCGAGTGTTGGGGGGCCTGAACGACTGTTCTATTCTTGGTCCGACCATTGAGATGGAAGTGGGTAAGAGAATGAGATTCTCTATGGGGCCATCTACTCCTGTCTCAAATAGAATGATCGGTAGAGAGGACGTCCATATGTTTAGTTTACTAACCCATTACGGACACGACCGCCACTCTTTTGTGGGAAATTTGAGTGAAGATGGTGACTATGATGGTAAAGCTTGTAAAGGTGATGGTCTTGAAGGCAAACCCTTGCTAATCCTTAAAAAGCCACTGGTAACTAAGAAAAATCCCTACATGGACCCTAATGAACAAATTGAACAATTTGAAAAAAAGAAAGGTATGAGTTTCAAAGGAAAAAATTGCGATGATGTAAAAGTGGATGAGGAATTGGACTTGCGTGTTCGTGATGCCCCAGGTTTTGGGATTGACTTTCCAGTTCTTTCAAGGATACTGGATTTATTAGATAAGGGACACGAACAAACGCATGGTGATTTAGTTGATTTGAGATCAATTATAACTGAGCTCTTATGTAGGGTGAACAAAGTAGAGGGGCTGCTGTTTACTTGCGACGCAGTGTCTAATCTAGTTTACAACAAAAATAGATTAAGTACTAAGGATTGCTCTACACAAACACCAGCGGATGGAACAATGGTGAATGCTGAATTGAAAACATTTGCAGAAATGGCGACTCCTCCAATAGTTTGTTTGCCCAATTACGAATCAAAAGCTTCCGTTTCTTTAATAAAAGCTATAGGTGACTTAAGTAGCGATATTAAAGTTTTGAAAATCGACATAGAGGAGGTAAAAAAATCTCGTTGGAAAATTAAATATCGAAAATAAGTGCCTGATTTCGCCAAAAGTAGAACTGATGTCTTGTGGGGAAGTGATGGATAGTCCGTCACTGCTTTTAGATTTAATTGATCTAACAGAGGACAGAAATGAAGAGATGAGCGACTGTTTGAATGAGTTTAAATCTGAAAAGGATTGTGTAGAGCATAAAGTGGTATTGACAAGGAGACAAAAAAAAACATTAGCACGTGCACTGAAAAGGGAAGCAAAGAGAAATAAATCCCAAAAAGCAAATGAGAACAAAATGAACGTTAAATCCAAAAAGGGGGTCGAGACCGTAGCTTACAAAGAAAGGATTGGTGCCAGTGAAGAGAAGTGCATTGATCTTCATCAATTGGATGATGAGTCCAAGACCCATTTAAATTTGACCTCTGAGGGCTCAAATGAAGATATATTGCAGCCAAAAAAATGTTTGAAAAAATGCAAACACCTAAATGTTGACAAGAATACTAATGCCAGCAAGTCTGGTAAAGAATGTAATAGTTTGCTCTCTACAAAGGGCCAGTCTACATCGATAGGTATGGGTACAATGGGTGTGCAAACTGCCCTCTCTCAATTCTATCCTGTAAACAATAAAAGAACTGAAAAGAAAAACAAAAAAATTATGGAGAATAATAACCTCATTGGTAATGGAAATGGAAATAACATGGAGGTTATAGATGAAGGTCATAAAACTGTGTTGGACAGTGGAGATAATCACCTTGATGATGAAATGATTGAAGTGAATGGCGATATGGGTTCTGAAACTAAAGGAGTAAGTAAACCTGTGGGTTTAGGAAATAAGGGAGTGAAGAAACCTCTAATTAAGATAAAAAAGCAAGCTCCGAGTGTGATATCTGGTCCTAGTCCCTTAACTGGCGAGAATGATGTGGAATTGGAATCCGAGTCGATTTATGAAGATGATGATTCCAAGTCATGTATTGATAAAGTGGAACAGGATGTGAAATTGACTCCTGGTATGCCGGTTATTATGGGATGGGAAAATAATGTGCAAATAAACGGTAGAACCAGTTTGAACAGAACATTTATGCTGAAAACCTTTCAATACATCCCCCCACTAAGAACTCTTCGTTCTGATGACCTTGACTGACCTTGACTGGATACGGATGGGTACTCATTGTAATCATTGCATGTTATGTGGCTTTCAGTCAATGTTAATTATGAAGATGGTCTGGGAGCAAAGGTTGCAGATGAATTCTTGGCAACTCCACTCAAAACTGATATTCCCAAAGCTGTGAACACACAAGTGGTCCCGGAACTAAATGTTAGTGCCGATACATTGAAACAATTGCTCGCATTAGTGGTTTCTCTTAACGGAGGTACCTCGGGATCTAGTGGTATTGTATGTCCTACTGAAAAAGCTAACAGAGATGAGATAGCGTAGCTATGGTAAACTGAGAATTACATCCTGGAATTGTTGTGGACTTGCAAATTTCCAGCGGTGGTATGGTAAAGATAAATCCAGCAAAAACCATGAAATATTTCTTTTGCAGGAAACAATGCATATGTCATCTTTTAATATTGAGGGCTTTGTTTCCTACACTATGGAAGCTACTAGGGGTCCAAAGGGTAGGCCGTCTGGTGGTTTAGCTGTACTCATAAGCAATCATTGTAACTTTGATGTTAAGTTGTTGTTAAGAGATGATAGTTTACTGGTAATCCATCTAAAAGTTAAGGGATTTCATGATACAGCTTTAATAATTATCTGCCTTTATTGGAATAGAGCCCGTATCACCTGGGATCGAATTTTGCAAGTACTTGATGGAATATTGGAAGATATATTCTCCACTATGCAACATGTGCAGATCATCTTAGGTGGCGATTTTAATTCCTCCTGTTATGGGACCAAATCTTTTGGAATGTGTATGGAAAATGGGAGTTTACCAATAACTGTGATAAATGGCAAAAAAATGGGTACGGCATTTGTTAGGTTGGGACATGCAACTAGTTAAGCCAGAGTATGGATCCCCCTTGTATTCCTGGAAACGTGGTGATCGTAGCTCTTATATTGACCATTTTTTTATATCTTCTTACTTTTATAATACATGCAAACTAACCCAAATATTAAACTTTGGTTATGGGGACCATCTTGCCATCTCTATTAGCTTAAATATGAAAGAGTGGAGTTTAGTTAAGGAAGAATCATTGCAATTGTCGGAGAATGATAGACCTGGTCTGTCCATACGGTGGAACAGATACATTTGCAGAAAATTGATTGATAAAATCAAGAATGATGTAACTTTTCTATCTATTAATTGGAATCATGAGCTACATAAACCCGAAATGGAAGCTAAACTAAATTATATCATTCAAACAAATTTGTTAGATATAGCATATGCCCTTAGACCATCTGTTACTTGGAGTGAACATCGGCATGCTTTTGACTTAAGAATTTATAATCTAAAACTCAATAAAAAGTCCAAAATTAGGGAATTGGGGAGATTGAATTTGAGTCCCACAGTGTATGGCTTGGAAAAGAAACGTATCATGGTTTCCTTCAAGAATCAGATCAGGCTTTACAGGCATGAAATGGCCATTAAGGATAATCAGCGGATGATGCATAATATATTGGAACATGATACTAGGAATATCTGGTCTCTCATTAGAAATGTGCATGTTACCAGTGTCTCTTGTGAACCTTCCATTCTAGCTGCTACTTGGGTTACCTACATACGTGAAAACATTTTATTACCAAAATCATTCCGAAATATTCCTCACGTTGAATATGCAGAATTTATTTTGGAATGCTGTCCATGGTCAGTTGAGGATGTGATAGATGCTATCCTCAGGCTGAAAGACACTAAAGCTTCTGGCCCCGATTATATCACGGCATGCGTACTTAAACATGACCCGCATTTGATTCAATTTTTGCTACTAAAAGAATTCCATTCACTTGGTGCTCCGCAATTATAGTCCCCATTTATAAGAAGGGTCCCTCCAACGATCCCCAAAATTTTAGGCCAATTGCGATCACGGATGCCTCTGCTAAGGTTTTTTCTCAGCTTATTCTAAAAGAACTTCAAGAATACTTATTTCAGAATGATACTCTGTCCAAATTTCAAACTGGTTTCCGTAAGGATATGGGGTGTACCTTGAATGCCACTATTTTATCTATTCTCCAGTGTCAAACCAAAAAAAAGGGAATAGGAGCAGTCTATATGGCTGCGATAGACCTCAGTTCAGCTTTTGACACTGTTATAAGATGTCTTCTATGGAAGATTATGATCCATCTAGGGATTCCAGTACATCTGGTGGCGTTGATAGCCTTACTACACACCAACACAAATTATATGGTTCGTGTTAATAAAATACAGATCAAATCCCTACTGAAATTGGACTGAAACAGGGTTGCTCTATGGCCGCGATATTATTTAATATTTATCTCTCTCAAATTAAAACTCTCTGGAAAGACATAACATGCTATCCGGCTAAACTTGGACATCTCAAACTGAACTGTATTAGTTTCGCAGACGATTTATTATTCCTTGATAGAACCCTGTTTGGGTTACAGAACAAGCTGGATGCATTTCATCTTTTTGCAAAGGAACATAATTTGAAAATAAATTGGGCTAAATCTAAAATTTTGGTTTTTGCGGATGGGAAGAAAAATATCAAAATGTATGATTGGGTAATTGGTATGGAAAAACTAAAGGTGGTTAAAGAACTGCGTTATCTTGGTTACTCTATTACTGATCTGTATTCTAAGATATGGTGGTCTAAACTGTTAAGGGAAAGAACTAAACCCTTGATATCTCAAATGAGCATATTACTCAGGAAATATTGCAATTGTTCTCCGATACCAATCATTCAGTTTTATTTGCTGAAGATCGAACCTTGTATATTATACATCCTCGATTCGTGTATGTTTGATATGGAGGATGTTCTTGACATGATTCAAGGGCAAATGTGGAAAAAGGTTCTGGGTATTGCTAGATCTGTTCCAAATGCAATTATTCTCCATGAAATAGGATTGTTGCCATTGTCTGCCAAGTGGAATTGGGGACGTTTGAACAACTACAGAAAGATGTTAAATCCACCTAGGAACTCACTCTATGGTGATTTTGGTCAAATAATAGAACATGGTTCCTTATTAGAATTAGATAACTTTACTAAGAAAATGGATGACATTTTAGAAATCACAAATATTCCTAAAGAAGAGTTTTTACTGTGTCTACCTGCAAACAAACGTAAATTCCAACTCTTGGCTTGGTGTCGGCAATCTGAACAAATTGGTAACTTTAAAATGTATAAAGAATATGCGCCATTTAGAAGGAAAATGGGGGTTTTACCCAGGTATTTGTTCCAATTTCCTAATTTTTTAGAAAGGAACTTATATATGCGGTTCCGTTTGAACCAGTTTCCTACTTTTGAGCGAATTCAGAGCTGGGTTGATAAAGGTGTGAAGTTTGATAGACAAGGTGCAGATTGCAGATTTTGTCAAATATATGGTGTCACTGAATCGCTGAAACATTTGATAATCTATTGTAAACACTTTGATGAAGTAAGAAATAGACATCCAAGAAGCTACTTGTATTCTGATACCGAATTCTCCAAACTAACCTTTGGTGTATGTGGGGGAACAGTTGTAAGTTATCAATCTGACTAATTTTTTGAAGGTCATAATGAAAGCTATTTCTGCACAAAATGAATCAATGTAAATTGAAGTAATTTTATATTCTGTTGTCTTTTAATATGTAATGAATTGAGAATTTATACTGTTACATGTTTTCTTCTTTTAAACAAACAAAAATGTGTTATAAAATTGTAAAGTTTCTATTTTGAATCAAACACAATAAAAAAATAAAAATTAAAAAAGCTGCTTCTTATGCCCGCGCAAGGCCTTCGAATTAAGCGACTGGCAGTCCACACAGTCATCCGTGTCGTGGTCCCCACCGAGGCACCAGAGGCAAGCAACGAGTGAATCAGTCAACGACATCTTGGACCCGCATTCCCGACGCTTCTTAAAACCCGGCCGCGGGGTAGAAGAAGATGAGGACATCATAGATATTAACAAACCAACAGGTTTGAGGAACCGAATTAGAACAGAACTCAGAAGAGTCGAGGTGCGCCGGGATCTCCGAAGCAAACACGTTTGCTGAAAAAACGGAACTGAGGCTACGGGCGTTGTGCGTCCTACTTATAACATCTGGTGACATCGGCTCAAAGGAGGCGCTCGAGGACAGCGTATCGACGTCATCGACGCAGGATCCGAAAGATTTACTGAAGCAGCACAGCTGTGGTGATTACTGTCATAAATATGGAATACGTCGGAGGACCCAATCCCCTCGAACGTCGTTTACTATGGGCATATTGATGAGTGTGGCTTGGGTCTCAAGTTTGAAAACAAAGTTTGAGTCCAGCGTGGCATTTGATGTGGGTTCGCTCAGCCACAATCCTTCCTGTTGTGTCTGCCGCGTCAATGTAGTTTTTAATAATAGCCTTAGCGATCTGCTCGACGTCAGCTAAAGTTTTAAGACTGAGAGCACAAGGGCTCTGGCACCCCACTGACCTGCTCCTCCACTTGATCCCATTGAGTCCTATTAAAGCTGGCCATAAGGGTTGTATTGTTTGCAATACGCATCTGGTATGCTGCAGACGATGAGACTTTCTGAGAGCATATATTCTTTTGCTACCCTAATCCAGTGGTGCTTCGGAGTTAGCTTGGGGGTACCCGCCATCTTGCGGGTGGTAGTCACTACTAAGGAGTCAGGTTTTAGGTGACCCTTAATAGAGGGTCTGGGGGCGCAGGTTTAAAGCCTTTTATGCGCGGGTTGACTGCTCTAGTAAAAGCCGGAGTAACCAGTGAAGGTAGGAGATGTCATTGAATGGATTGGGAAAAAGGGGTGCATTGTCCCACTTGCTTCTTCTCATTAAGGATGTGATCAATAAAGTGAGTGTTGATTCCTGTGGGTCTATTTTGAAAACGTCTGCTTCCCTCTTAAGCAGCTGGTCCTCAATGGGCGAGTGTGAAAAGGGCACTTGTGTGACATCTGGGGATGGCATGGAACAGATATCTGGTTGATCAGGGTATATACCAGGGTTGTCTTGCAAGAAGGTGTCATCGTCCTCATCTATCTCAATTACACTCTCTTCATAGAGTTCATTCTGTTGCAGTCTAGGAACTTTAGCAGACGTAACCCCCTTCTCCCTGGGAAATTTGTTTGTGTTTAAAAGGGTGCTTGATTAAAAAGATCTACAAAAAGGGAGCCATTTTGCCAATTGTACTTTGAACATCTCTAGTCCAGGGAAAACTACATGGGGTATCCTGTAACGAAAGAACCATTTCCTCCCCAGGGGACGTTGTGCCTGTATAACCCGACCGTCGTCTATCAATCTGAATAGGCGTTTGTGTGGGAACATTCGGCACGGAACCACTCTTAATAGGAGTTTGTGTTTCAGGACGTGCACCGAAGTCTGAGTGCAGAGCTCTTCTGTGGTGCTGAGCTCCCTGCTGAAAGGCTAGGTTCTGCAGACTATCTGCCACTCTTGGAAGTGTGTGTTCCGAACCGTAAGCAGAGGGTGTAAGATGTTTGTGTTTATGCTTTGGTGTTGGTGCCTTGTGGGGAGCTACCCCTTCTATGAGTTTAGCGTGTGTGCTCTCGCCATCAGGGGAATGCTCCGGAGCAGCAGGGGACAATCACCCAGGAATCTTTAGTTAGAGGTTTTAATTACCGATTAAACTATAAATAAAAAAATAAAAAATAAGTAAACTAATGTTTAAGCAGGAATTAATGCTATGTTTTGGATATCTTAACAAGTAGGTTAAGAAAAGTCACAGAAAAAGTCTTGGAGTGAAAGAGTTAATGGAATTAATGGTCTAACCTTTAAGCTGAGGCTAAACTGTGGGTTCATGGGCAGTGGTAAGGCTCGCTGGGGCTCTGAAGTTCTAGGTTTGGGTGCACCTTGTGGAACTAGACCAAACACTGCAGTACAGGGTTACTGTGTGCTGCAGAGGCAGCAGTTTGTGATTGATAGAGTGGATAAGGACCACATACTAATTTCTTAACAGAAGAGGACCTTTTAGTGGATTAGTGCAGGCCACTTTGAAGGGAGGGTCATCTGCTTGGGTCCTTACAGTGGAGGTGAAATGCTCAGGTCTTGGGGGTCAGGGATATTTCAGAGTTTCACTGCTGTCTGCTGCTCGGCTCCAGATTAACTAAGAGTGTTGTTCCTCACTTCACAGGTTTCCTGTGGTGTCAAGATTAGATCGCGCCATTTTAGGCCCACTGTTCTGAGATGTGTTTCACACCATTGCATTCTAGAGGCACATTTCTGGTAGCAGAAGAATAAGAGCAAGTGCAGCAAAAGCAAATTCCTAAAAACGCACTTATTGGAGAGTGCATGTCAAAGGAGGATAATCTGGTTCCAGATACGGTTTTCTTCGCAACTACGTGTGAATTTCTCTGCCAGTGGCATACCCTTTTCATGTTAGGGGTCAATGTGGCTCACAGATCCAGCAAAGCTTCACATGGGAACAGTGTTTGAGAAACAGCGCCAAGGCTAATCCCAGATAGTGAGTATGCACTATCCTGATCTAAGACCGATATTGGGGGTGTCCGATTCCTTGGTCAGCCTCAGATTCCTACTCACCTGCAGGGTTTTCCGATGATGCTTCAGCCTGCATTGCATAGGCTGCCCAGCGCTTCAACTCTCTCGGTTCTTAAGGGATTTTGTCAGAAAAAGCGTACATGCTTTGCACCTAGTTCTCTGGTGGTCCTGAGGGAGGCAGTGGTTACACACTGTGTGTGTCCTTCCAGGGAAACATTTGGTTGCTAGAGGGGCGGCAACATTTAAATAGAGGCTTCTCCATCATAAGCATCGGGAGACAAAGCCAGATGTAAAGATCAAAGGGAATTGTGAATGAGGCATTCTACAAATAAATGTTATCCCCCCACTCTCCATACTGTGGAGGCCGAAGACAGACGGTAGGCTGTCGAGAAAGTTTGCGGATGTCTGGAAATCTCGTTGAGATTTGCTAGATGCGTAGATGATCGTTGAAACTAGCTATAAGTAACAATAAGCTGCAGTTACAAATTAATAAGTCTCATTGATTAATAATAACTAGCATAGAACTCTGCGAAATGCGACCAACAAAATGGCGGAAAAAATACAATCCGAGGACTTCGACATTTGAAGGACCATCGGTACAATACAGGTAGTTGGGTTAGTATTACAAACCTAACACGTTGACATACCTTTTTGAAATCGAAAAAATAAGTCATGCAATACTCTGCACCAACCACTAGATGTTGTTCTATGCAAAGCATATGATTCTAAGCAGTACCCTTGGTCCTTCATGTGTCGAGGTCCTCAGATTGTTTTGTTTCTGACTTGAGGGAGCATGAAGTGTAAGAGCGCAGGGAAGTAAAGACTGGTGCAAGTTGTCTATGCACCTTCTACTCCCAACAAGGGATGGAAAGGTGGGAGCTTGTGAATCCAAGCAGATACAAGCATGAGAAAGACTATTACAGGTATGTAATATCTGTTTTCAGAGGCTTGTGGATCTGCTTAGAATCACATGCTTCAATATCACCTGTAGGGTACCTCAATGGTCAAACCTTTCTCCACTAGTTTTCAATAAATACATGATACTACTTTTGGAACTCATGAGTGACTTAGGTCTGACCTACAAAATTACAGCAGCGATATGATATGGCATTTATAACGTGTCTATACACAAGTGTTTCAAGGTGCAAATTCTCCTCAAATTAACAAATGTATGGCACCATCAATTAAAAATCAACAGCACATATCTCACAGATAAACACATAGAGACTGAATCTCAGCCCAACTAAAATGAAAAACATCCAATAGATATGCCTTGTCTAGAAGAAATTGATACTGCCCCCCAGCCAACCTTGACAGTCAAAAACCTTGGATTGCTCATGGTCTACTCCGTCACTCTCAAATCCCAACTTAAACCTGTAATAAGAAGCCGCTTTTATCAACTAAGTTTCATCCATTGCATTATGCCACACGAGAAGTGCCTTTAAAGAATCATGTTAGTGGCTAGGAGTGGTAATATGTGGGGGGAACTCATAGGGAGGTACTCCCCTCCTGAGAATATTGACATTCAACTGAGGAAAAGCCTCCCTAAACCCGCCACAAACCCCTGCCCTTTTGGACACCACTTTTCTCCCACCATTGATAGTGGAACCAAAAAAGAACAGGACGTTGCTGGAATGTCCTGGGAGCCAGCAAGGAACGGGCTCACTGGGTGGAGGTGTGACCGCAGAAAGGTGGACCGTTGGGACCAGAAATGACACAGACCACCAGCATGGCGCAGAGCCACGCAGGAAGCGAGGAGGAGGAAGAGAGGCATCCACGACCCCGTGAAGAACCGGAGCCATGTCCCAAAGATACAGCAAGTAACAAGAATGGCGGGAAGACCGGGTGGGGACCAGGAAGAGGCTCAACTCAAACAGAGTACATCAGGAGTCATCTCCCTCATCGCAGTGGTCAGCCCAATACCATTGCTCCAGCGGAGTGCATCAGGCATCTTCTCCCTTGTCACAGTGGTTTATCCAATACCACTGATCAAACAGACTGAGTTAGGCGTCATCCCCCCTCGTTGCAGTGGCCCACCCAAAACTGCTGTCCAAGCAGAGTGCAAGGGGAGCCATCTCCCTCATCAGTGATCCACTAAATAACAGGGGGCATCAGGAGTGGTCTCCCTCGTCACTGTGGCCCAACAAACGTCATTGGAGAGCTTTGGAAAACAATCCCCTCATTACCATATAGAAACCAGTAGGGAGACCTACAAGAATGATACAGAGAACCCTGGAAAAGATATCCATCAGAGCGTTAAATGAACACCAAATAAGGCATAAACGTTTCTACTTCCTCGAAGGAGATAAAGAGACTAATCCAGATTTTCTGCAAGAGTGCTTAAAGACAACTGTAGAAAACATTCATAGAAGGATCAGGGGAAGGGACTCATTTCTCTGGTCCCTTGTGATAATACATTGAAGGAGTTCCTTCTACTATTGGACTGAAGTAAGCAGCCAGGAGGAGGAAGTCATTCTCCTGGTGAAGGAAACACAAACATCACTTTAAAGACGTATGTTTAGTGTTCAGGTTAGATTAGTTGGTTTCTAACAAAGTAGGGGGAACATTTCATTTTGACTGACTTTCTGACAGTTCACTAAAGTTTTCCTAGGTTGAGGCAGGACAAGCCCCTTAGAAATAGGGTGAGGTAGGTTTTCTTGAGTTAAACACTTATAACCCACAAAATGACCCCTCCTAGTCAGTCTCCTGCAACACCCTCACAGTCGGGAAACCACCGCTTACACAAATCCCCATTTAAAAAAAATTCTAAATCCTAGTCAGGTTGATTTTGATGTGGTGGCCCAGCATCTATGAAAAAGGTTGATGGTCTGAGCAAGCCTTAAAGGGATTGGACTTTAAGATCAGGGATGTCAATTTCTAACAGAAATGACTCACAATAGCACATTTTCAGATGTCGGAAACATTCCCACAAAGGGTGACTGTACAACAGCATGAAGATGAGAAGTAGTGGGCCAATTTATGATAACAAACAAGCAATATGTATATAAGAAAACCAGGGGTGTGGCTTGCAGCCAATGGAGTAGGTCGCCTGAACGGACCGCTCTCGCCTGATCCTGACAAGATCCAGCTGTACGGCAAGCACTACTTCAGGAACTTTGTGGCAAATTGGTGGAAAAGTGGGGGAATGCCACAAAAGTGCCCACCAGTGAGATGCGGTGCAGCGATGGGCTGAGGCGAGACAGTGCTGCCTGCCAGCGATGCCTTTGTTAAACATGGCGGCCTTGGCGAAGAAGTGAGAGCAGAGAAGACACAGAGGCTGTGAAGCCGGGCAGAGCTTGGGATGCATTTGAGAAGGTACATCTGGGTCTAGGGGAAGACGGTCGCTGGGGGATCAGACGAGATCAACACGCAGAGGTGGATCGACGAGGGAGAGGAGCGCAGCCGCACCCTTGGGGACACCGGGGACCCCACACGGAAGAGCAGGCAAGTGAGGGCTATATCCTTGGAGGCCCTGCCCCCATTGGAGGGAGATAGGAGAGCAGGGTCACACATGGCCTGGCCCGGGCTGCGTAGCAGTGATGGGGGCATAGATAAAATAAGCCCGGAATGAGGATAATTACAGAGGAATCCCGCGGCCACTGCCCCAGATGAAGCGGACCAGAGGGGACCCCGGGAAGAGGACACCCGGGACATAGGATGAAACATTGTTGATCTGCACATGCTCCGGAAACCCTCACATACAGAGGACGGAGCGCAAGCTTTGAACTGCAGTGGCCCGGCCCGGTGGGTGAAACATTGATATGCTGTTTGGGCTCCGAAATCCCAGAGCCAGAGAGGACGGTAGGCGTACCCCAAACAAAGGGATGTGAGCCACAGGAGGCTGCAAGAAAGACAGTACCGTGGATCCTTGGATGAAGGGGAAATCCACAGGTTAACATACTGAGCATGAGGAATTAGGCTGCATGGTGCAAATGAAAGGCAGACCTTGAACTCCCCATGTAACGTGGGATTGCAGAGAAGCAGCAGACCATTTGCGACACTGGCAGCACAGGCACCACCATCCCGTTGACCCTCCATGCCACAATAACAGGCTTGGGGATAGTACCCATACTTGGCACAGGGCCAAGATAAGATCAAGATAATAAGCCCAAGTGTGCATAACCAGTGTTTGGTGCTAGGGAAGGCACAGGCTCTCGGGCTACTCAAGCATAGGGGATGGAGATGGCAACAGTGGGGGCAGGCGAACCCCTAACGGCCGCCATGCACATGAGGAGCCCCAGATAGTGCTCAGCCCCAACCAATTCACTGATATCCACGCCCGGGTACCCAAAGCTGGGGCTGGGGGCAGAAAGAGGCTGAGGTTATGCACCAGGAACTCAGTAGGCTCGATGCCTTCCAAGTCAGCTGAGCTGAAACCAAGCCAAACCACGTTGGCCGGCTTCGCCAAAGCCAAGTAACAGCCTCCTGGCAGCCATATGGAACCAGCACAGGGGAAGGGGTGCAAGACTATGGAGCTGCACAATCTGGTGATAAAGGCAATAGCAGACTTGAAGGCCTCTCTGGGCACGCAGATTGCGGCAGTGCAAGTAGATATCGGCCTGCTGCGCCAGGATGTGCTAAACTTGGCAGAGCGCACTGCCACCCTAGAGAACCCCTGGAGACCCAATCAAAAGAAAACACGGGAGCGCTCCACGCTAAGGGCGGCTGGCCACATTCTACAACAGAAGTCAGCCTCCTGGAAAATGGAAAACAGTGTGGAAGAAGCAGAAAGGCGCACCAGGAGGAATAATATACGCATAGGTCTGCCGGAGGGGGAAGAGGGCGCTGACCCTACGTCTTAAATTGAGAATATGCTACTTCAGGAGATTGGGCCTGGACTCACACAGGGTTTCACAATTGAGAGGGCACACAGGACACTGACCAGACGCGACCCCACCCCAACCCACATCCCCCAAGCAGGAAAAGTGCAAGAGAGCAGTGATGTGTTGTTGGCGGCCTCAGCCCGGTGGGTCCGTTGGCTGGGCCTGGGGTGTTTGCGGCCGGTAGTCGTCGTGTACTGTTGTGCAAGGCTATGTGTGTTTTTGTTTTGTTGTTGCAATGTAGTGAAGTTTGTGCGGTTTGTTGTGCTGTAGGTTTTGGTTGTGTTTGGAATTTGAGAGGTGTATGCAGAAAGGGAAATTGTTAGTAGTGTTGGTTAGTTTGCGTCTCTATCCTGAATTGAAGCGCTCGGCTTGCGTAGTCTCCCCTGTTGCGGCTCTGTCCTGATCTGGGTCTGACTGGCATACAGTAGTGGGTAGATTGCCAATGTCTCGATAATTCCACACCAACGTGGTACCTGGCGGTAGTTAATTTACGGGGCGGGCGAGAGTGTTGGTGGGATTGTCTGGGTTATTTGACTCATTCTCCGTGCGTGCCGCCTGTGTTCCTGTCTATCCGATGTCACCCGTCCAGCTGCCGTGGGCTTTACTCTACCCGGTCAGGGATGTCCGTGTCTTTCCGGTTTAGTTATCCTTTTTTCCAGTTTCCTTTTTCCGGTTTAGTCTGCGGTGTTGTAGAGCCAGGTTTTTAGTGATTTCCTGAATTTTAGGCCTTAAGGCAAGCCTTAAGTATAAGTTGATTTACCTTGCGCGACTCAGCATCTTAAAAACAAGACTTGGTTCTTTGATCTCCTGAAGGAAGGGCAGGCATGAACGGACAGGGAGAAGATATGCCCTGGTTGTAAAAAGGGCGACAACGCTGATGAAAGACGTAAGGGGAGATCTACGCAACCACTGGCCAGGAGCATCTAGGGTTACCCGGAGAGATGAAGTGCTTCGTGTACACCGACGCTGGAGGGACACCCTATGGCAGGGGATCTCTGGCTAGAAGTGGGATTCTCCTTGGAACACACTGTTTGCACTTGCTGCCTAGGTACCTCTTTTTGAACATGGCGGGACTTTGAAAATGTTCATCATGACGAGGATGATCGTACTCGTGGCTGCTGCACCCCTCCATGCCCCCTCCCTCCTCCACCTCCCCTCTCAGAGTTCCTTTTCTTTCTAGGCCACTTGTTTTTTGTGCCTATCCGCTGAGCACTAACCTCAAGCAGGTCGGTTTGGGGCGAACACGATAAGAGGGCATGCCTGACCAACGGGAACACAGCTGGGCATTTGTTTATAGTTGGGATTGTTTTTCTTTTGGGGAGGAGTTTGCCTACATGTAAGCTAATGAAGATGAGCAGAGTATCCCCCATGTTTGGAATACCTCATAAGAAGGAAGCTGTGATGGGTGACCTGAGGGGGAGAAAAAGCTGGGCAGAGGGGGGAAAAAAAGCCAATGGCTGAACCTGTGAATGGAATGTGAGGGGTTTGAATGCCTATGTGAAAAGGAACAGGGTCTGCTCGTACCTCAGGAGATGCAAAGTGGCCATAGACATGCTGCAAGAAACATCTACGGCTGCGAAGCAAATATTGCTAACGAAGAAATGGGGGGGTAGGTTTTGGGTTCTACATATTCGGCTTATGCTAATATGGATCGCGCCCTAAGTACCTTTTAAGGTCACCCATGTTAAAACGGATAATGAGGGCAGGATGGTGGTGGTGGTGGTGGTACAAGGCTTTCTTGAACAGGTGGACACATGCCTGGTCAATATGTATGCCCCCAACCATGGGCGGCTAATTTCTTACAAACCCTATATGGGGGTTGGTTGGGGGACTTACTATATGCTAAACCCTCTCCTGGACATATCAGACGCGAAATATACTAGACCGGCTCCGCCAGCTAGGACCTTGCAAACACTTTTAGACTCCCTTGCCCTGGTGGATGCCTGGAGATCTTTAAACATAGATGCGAGGCATTACTCAGACCACTCGGCACCACACGCGGAGCAAACAAGAATAGATTACATTTTATAGGATGTGAACTTTCTCCCCTCATATCACGCACTGCTCAGTCTGCAATGGCAGTACGCGCCCCCTACCCCTACACAGCAGCTCAGGAGCGACTCACTGCAAGACCCCCCCACCCCCATTCTGGGATTGCATCAAAGACAGTATCATGGATTTCGTTCTGCATAACAAGGGAAGTGTCTCTAGTGCAGGGACCTTTTGGGAGGCGCTGAAGGTAGTGATTAGAGGAGCGGCGATAGCAGGATCAAAAGGGGTCCAAGCAAGCATAAGCAGGGATCTGTTCTCCACTGAGGAAAGCTTGAGGCAATTAGAACAATCCCAAGAGAAGCTAGTGGACAATAATGTGAATATCTTTACACTAAAACAAAAGTGCATGGACTGCTGGGAGCTGTTGGGTAAACATAATTCTGCATGATACACTGAGGCAACATGTAGAGGGAGATAAACCAGGCCATCTGCTGGCATGGCTGTATAAGGAGGAGGATAAATAAGGGCCCATACACCATATTTACATGAGACAGATATCAATGACGCGTTTTTGAATCTTATCAGGACCTATATCAGGAGAGATCCTGGATACCAAGGGTCCATATAGAGGACATGCTGGACGAGATAGTACTTCCAGTGCTAAGTCAGGAGCCACAAGATAGCTTAGATGCACCGATCTCCCTAGAAGACATAATGAGCACGATTGCGACTCTGCTAACTGGAAAGACACCGGGATCAGATGGGCTCACTAGCAAGTTCTATAAAAAAAATATGCCCAGGTCCCCACTTGCTTAGCACCTTTAATGACTCCTATGAGGCGGGGATATTCCAGCAGAGCCTGTGGGAATCCATTATCATTCCACTCCTTAAGCCACATAAGCATCTGGAAGAGTAGCTCTTATAGGCCCCTGTCAATACTTAATCAAGACAGCAAGATACTTCCATCAATACTCGCAAATCGATTGAAAAAAGTGAAAAATAATTTGGTATTGCCTGACAAAACGGGCCAATATCAGGACGCAGCATGTCCTGGAACTTGAAAAGATTGCATCACGTGAATCCTGGGATACACTGTGCGCCATAGCCACTTTAGATGCCGTTAAGGTGTTCGAATCTGTTGGATGGGACTGGCTTTACGCAAATTTGCGCAGGTTTGGGTTTTGGCAGGCATATATCATGTGGGTGCAGCTGGTGTATACTGGACCGATTGCTAGGGTCAAAAACAGGGAAACATATTTCGGATGCATGGGAACTGGAGAAGGGAACAAGGCAGGATTGCCCGCTGTGCCACTGCTCTATGTCCTGACCATGGAACCCATTGCCCAGTATCTCACGGTGGAATACACGTAGGCAGGCATTGAAATAGTTGAGATTAGACATCTAATATCACTGTATGCTGATGACACGCTGCTGTATATTCAGAACCCTGAAGATAATTTAGAATTATTACTGGAATCAATGGCACTCTTTGCAGAACTGTCAGACATCACAATTAGCATGGACAAATCAGCCATGTTTCCACTGGCGGGACTGCGTGGGTTACATGCAGGGGCGTTGCCTGCGCTAGCTCTGTGATGGGAACGGACCACGCTTAGGTATCTGGGAGTTACCATGTATCATGACCCTGTGGTGGAGCATGCACAGAACACGCTGAGGGCCTTGGAGGGTGCTCAGAATTCCATTAAGTTTTGGGCTGCATTGCCCCTTTCACTGATAGGAAGGGTAGCTCCGCTGAAGATGGTAGCGCTGCCCAGGTTGCTGCACTTCTTTGTAAATGTCCCGTTTTACATACCTAGATCTTTATTTAAAACTTTGGGCAGATTTGTAGAGAGTTCCTGTGGCAAAATGGGAGGAATCGCATAGCGTTATAACTGTTGCATAGGCCACAAGCAGTGGGTGGCATCAAAGTCGTGCAGGTTCAGCTATACTATGTGGCGAGGCAGTTGCAGTTTGTAGTGGACGGGTTGGCAGATGACCCTGCCCCAGACACTTTGATGCTGCAACCTATATCACGTTATCATTTGAAAGAATTTGTGGGGATTAGGAAACCCAGAGGAGACCGCTGGCCACACTTCGTATCCCAAGGGCGTGAACATGTGGGATAGAGCTTTGGCGGCAATGGGGCTCACAGACCCAATCTCAGTGCAAATTTAGCTGGTCTCAGTGTTTGCACTTTCAACACAAAGCAGGAGATGTGTACGCACTAAATGGGAAACTTGTGGGGTGGACACAATAGGGGACCCATTACAGGATCTGTTCCTTTGTACCCTTTTCAGAGTTGACAGAACGCACTGGACTACATAAAGGTCAATATCTGTTAAATAGCACAATAAAGAGGGAGGTAGTGCGCAGATGGCCCGCATATAGTTTACTGATGGGGAAACATGTGGTGGTGGATTTTCTATATGACATGGCTGAAGGAGGGCATACTATATCACGGCTATATGATTGCTTACTAGCTAATGAGCCTCCCTCTCCTCTAGTGATACGGGGTAAATGGGAGGAAGACCTGCGGGCAGAGTTTACAGCTCATACAGCGGTTGGTGACACATAGGGCATATATGACGCCTCAAAGAATTTTGCGGTTCCCTGGCGCTGCAGAACAAGGGTGCCCCAGGTGCAGGACGGGGGACCCGGGCCTGTTACATATGTTTTGAGCGAACCCAGCAGTGGGACTATACTGGCAAGGGGTGGCAATAGACTACATAGAGGGAGGTTGAGCCTGGATGTGCTGTACCCAGGGGCATGTTTACTGGGCTGCTTTCCACGCCCTAAAGGCACTAGACATGTTCATAAGATGAAATATTTGGCATGTATCATAGCAAAATGTAGAATAGCCATGGCGTGGAAATCTCCTTGGGGCCCAGCAGTGGAGGACTGACGGCGCGACCTGAAGCGATGGCCAATGGCAGAAACAGTGGCATGGAAGAGGGCGGTATGGGGCAGTCAGGGCGAGGCCACGACGGACATTGCGGCATGGGATACCTTGTTGCATTCTTTGTTCGCGGTGGAAGTCACAGAAAGAGGGGAGGCGAATTAAGTCAGATAGTGACCTGAAGAGTTTTACACGTTGTACGACTTATTTCTTCTCCATTCTTGGTAGATACCACATGAATGTTTTAGGCAATGGGAGGGAGGGAGTTGGAGGCAAAAATGGGTCACATATTTCTAAGATGATGTGTAAAGATTGCTCTACTTGAACATAAGAAGGAGCAGGGTTATATGGCCTTTACAATTCTCCAAGACAAGCATCCATGAAATAATTGGGCATCTTAAAAATTCCAGAGCCCCGGGCCTCAATGGTCTCGCCTCAATGGTTATAAAACACTGCCCTAAATTATGGGCTGAAAGGATCTATACACTGTAAGAAAGTATGTGAGGAACAACACATTCCAACTTCTTGGAAAACCTCTATCTTGATACCCGTGTATAAAGCCGGGTCTAGAGATATGCTTGAAAATTAGACACTACCAGCAAAGTGTTTACTGCAATTAGTTTAGATCATTTACAAAGTTGGACCAAAGCCACTCATTCTTCTCCATCCCTTTCAATCTGGCTTTAGAGTAGGGACCAGTACAACTCTGACCATTTGTCTACTAGATGCAATTATATCAAGAGCAAAGGTTAGAAATAATCCATCCCTCTATGTTACATTCATGGACTTTGATCTGAATCTGCCTTTGATAGCATTCATCGGCAGAAGCTTTGGGAACTGTTGGCTGAAATGCATTGTTCTAGCTGGTTGCTAGAGATTTTGATAATGTTACATTCAAATAATAGCACCCAAGTACATTTGGATAATGATGGACGTCTGTCCCAACCGATTAAAATTAACAAAGGTGTTAAACAAGGATGCCTATTGGCAGCCTATTTGTTTAACCTTTATTTAGCCAATTTGATAAGACGTCTAGTAGACAAGGCAAACTGTCCAGCTAAATTGGAGGATGTAAAGGTCACTGCAATACTGCATGCCGATGATCTTGATATGATATGATAGTTTATTTATATAGCGCCTATACACAATGTGTTTCAAAGCGCTTCAAGGCAAGGGAGTGAACAAGGGAAAATACAACCACATTCTTACAGGCCATGAACAGTAAGGATGTGCAATTAACAGACAGGCGACTACCGTACTAGGCCTGACGACATTTCTGGTAAAGCCGGAGAAAAACAAAAGGTGAGGGAGAGGGGTGCAGAAAAGGAGGGGAGGAACAAAACAAGCGACTATTACACTAGGCCTGACGACATTTCAGATAGTGCTGGAGGGGTCGTGGGGAGGAAAAAAACAGTAATGGGAGGGTGGAGGAAACAGACGAGGTTGCTATCGTATTAGGTGCAGGGACAATTCTGATAGAGTAAGTGCATAGAAGAAAGTAAGGGGAGGGATAGGAAAAGGGAGAAGGGAAAGGAGGAGAGAAAAGAGAGTAAGCAGTCAAAAAGAGTGGAGAAGCAAGAGTGGAGAGCGAATACAATTGCAGAAGTCATAATGTTGCAAGCCAGGATACAAGATGAAGATGGGAACAGCATGATTCAGGGCCACCATGAGTACAAGATGCGAAGGAAGTCCAGCATAAGAGTTGAGAAAGAGTGACGCACCGTGAATGAATTAAGTCCATAAAAGTCAAATCCAGCATTGGCCACAAGACAGTGATGGTGAAGGAAGGCACCAGGTGGGCGGGGCTTGCTAAGTGGTGAAAAAGAGCAGCAGGCAGGAAGGTACCATGTGGCCGGGGCTTAGACCAGGTGACCTAGATCCACTTGCACCTGCTCCCCATCTGCAAAGGAAAGAAGCTGGAGGGCTCCTTAAGGAGGGAAACAGAGCGGCAAGTAGGAAGGCACCAGGTGGGTGGGACTTTCTAAGTGGTGAAAAACAGCGGCAGTCAGGAAGGCACCAGGTGGGTGGGGCTTAGGCCAGGTGATCTAGATCCACTTGCACCTGCTCCCCATCTTGTTATTGTAGATCATACATGCATCGTCATGAAAAATATACTAGAAGAGCTTGGGTGTTTCATGAAAGGGCATTCTCTTACCATCAATCTAAAAAAGACACAAATAATGCTGTTTACAGCTAAAAGAATTAACAAACCCAAAATGGAAGTTACTTGGGGGAACATTGAATACACAGAAAGTTGTAACAAAGTTACTCACCGTAGTGAATACCTTACTCCTAGTCCATAGTCCCCTTTCCTCCATACTTGTGGGACATTCCATCCTTCGGGACGGGACCGGAGCACTTTTGTTAAAAAGCATCGAAAATTGAAAATGTGTGTCCCATTCTTATGCGGGGCACCGCACGTGGCCGTGACCCCGTCCTACTGCGCTCCAGCCCGCGCAT
Organism: Ambystoma mexicanum; assembly: GCF_040938575.1. NCBI lineage: Eukaryota > Metazoa > Chordata > Amphibia > Caudata > Ambystomatidae > Ambystoma > Ambystoma mexicanum. Next base: position 726,236,181 of record NC_090923.1, read on the forward strand.
CACCCTTCAGTCCTCTTCTATCGCCAGGTCTGAGACCATTCAAGCAATAGAGGATACTTATTAGAGGGTACGGCAGGCGGGTGTATGGAGGAAAGGGGACTATGGACTAGGGGTAAGGTAGTCACTAGGGTGAGTAACTGTTATACTCCTACGTCCTGTCGCCTTTCCTCCATACTTGTGGGAGATTCCCAAGCACACCTAACGGGTAATACGGGTGGATGGAAATTCTTTACTGAAATAGGTTCTTCAGAACAGCCTGGTCGAATTGGGCATCGGCCCTGGAGCTCAGCTCCAAGCAGTAATGCTTACAAAAAGCCAATGGGGAAGCCCAAGTAGCCTGGCTTGGCAATGGTTTCCCTGGGGACATACTTCTGGAAAGCAACAGCAGCCGCTTTGCCACATACAAGATGGGCATGAATGCCCTTTGGAGGTTGAAGGCCCTGAAGGAACAAGTTACTTACCTGTAACTGTTGTTCTCCAGCATGGGTCTGGCATGGATTCACATGCTCATGAATATTCCCCGTCGTCAGGCTGGGAATCCTCGGTAAAGAAAAAACCAGTATCAGTTTCGTTTCTGATCTGTCTTTCGTAGTAATAACCAATCACTGGTCTCTGCGTCATACTGACCACAGCCAATGACTGCCCTCTACCTAAGCACCGCCTCTGGCAGCCATCTTCAGATTTGGAAGCACGTGAAGTGGCAGTATGACCAAGTGAAGAGCCGCAGAGGGGTAGGCGGGAGGGTTCGCATGTGAATCCATGCCAGACCCATGCTGGAGAACAACAGTTACAGGTAAGTAACTTGTTCCTTCTCCAGCATGGGGTCTGGCATGGATTCACATGCTCATGAATAAAGAATACATAGCAGTACACACATGCACAACCACGGGAGGTGGCAAAGGCTCAACATTAAGCATCACATCAACTCAACATTAAGCATCTTACCTCCTCACCAGGCTCACCTCAGGCGAACAGGTTGCGCAGCACTGCTTGGCCGACCCTGGACTCCTCCCTGGAATCCCGGTCGACGCAGTAGAATCTCGTGAAGGTGTGCGTCGACCTCCACGTAGCAGCCCTGCATTTGTCCAGCAGGGGCACACCAGATAGGAACGCCGTGGTAGCTGCGATCGCTCTGGTGGAATGGGCTCTCGGACGGCCAGGCAGCGGTCGGTTTGCCAACCGGTGACAGTACATGATACAGCCGGAGAGCCATCTGGAGATGGAAGCCTTCGAGAGAGCCTTCCCCTGATTGACAGGTCCAAAGTTCACAAAGAGTTGTGACGTCTTCCGAAAACCTTTCGTGCGGTCCACGTAGAACTTCAGCGCTCTAGCTACATCCAGCGAGTGCAAAGTCCTCTCAGCCGGCGACGAAGGCGACGGGAAGAACACAGGTAACACCAAGGGTTCGTTGAGATGAAAGTCCGACGGTACCTTGGGCATGAAGGAGGGGTGCGTCCTGAGCACTACCCTTGTGTCGTGGAAAGTCAAGTACGGGGCCTTGCAGGAAAGGGCCTGGATCTCTCCCACTCGTCGTGCGGAGGTGATGGCCACGAGAAAAGCTGTTTTCCACGATAGAAACTTCAACGGGGCCGAGTGCAGAGGCTCGAACGGAGGTCCCATGAGTTTGGTCAGCACCACGTTGAGCTCCCACGCCGGGGCCGGAGCCTTCACCGGCGGGAACGATCTGAACAGTCCCTTCATGAACTCTTTCACCAGACGATGAGACCACAAGGACGTCCGGCCCGTGGTTCTGGTGTATCGGGAGATCGCAGCAAGATGAATCTTGATGGACGCGTGTGCCAGACCAGCTTTGGCCAGCGTCAGCAGGTACGGCAGCACTTGGGGAGCCGTAATCCGTAGAGGGTTAATCTTCTGTGCGTGGCACCAGACAGAGAACCTCTTCCATTTGTGTCCGTAGCATTTAAGAGTCGAGGACGCCCTGGCCTTTGCAAGAACCTCTCTGCAATCGGCCGGTATGTCGTATCCTCCAAACTCTAGCGCTGCAGGAGCCAGGCCTGCAAGTTCAGCGACTTCGGGTCGTGGTGGAGGATGGCGCCTCCTTCCCTGGAGAGTAGATCCGCGTCCGCCGGCAGCTTGATTGGCGGGGACGCCGACAAGTCCAGAAGGTCCGGGAACCATATCTGCCTCGGCCACGCAGGTGCGACGAGGATCATCCTGCACCGTGACCTCTTGAGCTGGTTGACGAGCCGGATTAGCAGAGGCAAGGGAGGGAACGCGTAGAGGAACAGGCCCTCCCAGGGGAACGAGAAAGCATCGCCCATGCTCCTCGTCTGGGGAAACCTGCTGGCGAACCTCCGGCACTTGGTGTTCGTCGCCGTCGCGAACAGGTCGATCTGGGGTGTGCCCCACCGTCGGAAGAGGCGATCCACCAGATCCTGCCGTAGTTCCCACTCGTGGCACGAGCGCAGCTCCCTGCTGAGTGAGTCGGCGATGGTGTTTTTTATCCCTGCCAGATGAAACGGCACCAGAAGAATCCCTTGGGCGACGGCCCAATGCCACAGGTCCTGCGCCTCCTTGGACAGCGCTGGGGACCTGGTTCCGCCCTGTTTCCTGATGTAAAACATGGTGGTGGTGTTGTCGGTGAAGATCCTCACCACCTTGCCCTTGAGGGACGGAAGGAAGGACCTGAGGGCCCAAAACACTGCACGGAGCTCCAGGACGTTGATATGCAGGGACTTCTCCGTCGGGAGCCAGAGTCCCCTTGCGTGCAGATTTTCGGTGTGCGCTCCCCACCCTTCTAGGGAGGCATCCGTGGTCACAGTCACCTGGTGGGCTGGGGTCTGGAAGTCCATGCCCGCCGTCAGATGCGCGCGGGTGCCCCACCACCGTATCGCTCGTCGGAAACTCTCGTCGAGCTTGATCCTTTCCTCGAAGCTGCCCGTCGTCTGGATCCAGCGCGCATCCAGGAACTCTTGCAACGGGCGCATCCGGAGCCTGCACATGGGAATGAGGTAGATGCAGGAAGACATCATCCCGAGGAGGGACTTGATGGACCTCACCTTGGCCGCGTCGGCCACCAACATCCGTTGCACCTTGCCCAAGATGGTCCTGGTCCTCTCCTCCGACGGGGAGGCCAGAAGGGACACTGTGTCGAGCCTCGCTCCCAGAAACAGTGCGACTTGCGCGGGCACCAGGTGGGATTTGGCGTAGTTCACGGAGAATCCCAGGTCCGTGAGGAGTTGGACGGTCCTTGCCGTGTGGACCACGGCGAGCTCCCTCGTCTTGGCGCGGATGAGCCAGTCGTCCAGGTAGGGGTAGACGTGAATCCCCTCGCGGCGCAGCTGCGCCGCCACCGGTGCGAGGCACTTGGTGAAAACCCTGGGTGCCGACCGCAGTCCGAAGGGAAGGGCTTTGAACTGGTAATGACGCCCTTGGACCACGAATCTGAGGAATTTTCGGTGCCCCTTTAGGATGGGAATGTGGAAGTAGGCATCCTCCAAATCCAACGACGATAGGAAGTCTCCTTCCTCCAGCTGACCCAGGACGTGCTGGAGGGTGACCATCCGGAACTTCTGCGCCTTGATGAACTTGTTCAGGCGTCGCAGGTCCAGGATGGGGCGCCATCCTCCCGTCTTCTTCTTCACGAGGAAGTAACGCGAGTAGACTCCGGAGCCCCGAAGCCTCTTTGGGACGAGTTCGATGGCGCCCTTTCTGAGCATCGCCTTTACCTCCAGGAGAAGTTGAGGGACGTGAAGTTCTTTCCTGGCCACGGGGGGGACGCGCGGGCACCTTCTTTGAAACTCGAGCGCGTGGCCCCGGGCCAGGGCGTCCAGCACCCAACGGTCGGTGGAGATGGACTCCCACACGCTGACAAAGCCCGCCAGCCGGCCTCCCACCGGGTTGCTTCGGTGGGGGCCCGACCCCACGGCCGGTTCAATCCTGCTTGGACGCGGCCTTGCCGCCTTGGCCTCCTTGGCGACGACGGCGGGGTCCGCCAGACTTGCCTCGTCCTCTGTAGGCCTCTTGCGACGACGAGCGGGCCGCTTGACGGTAGGAAGCGAAACCGCCGCCGGAACCTTTGGAGGCGCCCTTGCCTCCGCCGCTCCGAAAGGGCGTCCGCCGTTGCTGCAGTACTCCAAGGGCCCGGGCCGTCTCAGTATCCGCCTTGATGGCCTGAAGGGAATCGTCCACTGTCTTCCCAAACAGGTTGTTCCCGTCGAAGGGCATGTCCAGGACCCTGGTCTGGACGTCCTGCCGAAAGTCCGTAGCCTTGAGCCATCCGCGACGTCGAAGGCAAACGCCGTTGCCCATCTGGCGGAACCCAGTGTCGGCGATGTCCGTCGCCACGGTGATGGCGTGGTCCGAGGCCACCTCACCTTCCTGCAGGATCTCAAGGGCCTCCGCCCTCTTGTCGTCCGGCAGAAAATCCAGCAGGGGAGCTATCTTGTACCAGAGTTCCCTGTCGTAGCGGGCCACGATAGCCAAGGCGTTGGCCGCTTTAATCGTCGTCGCCGCCGACGAGATGACTCTGCGTCCCATGGCATCCAATTTCTTTCCCTCGCCGTCCGGCGGGGAAGTCGACGTGGAGGCCGCACCCCCCCCGCTTTCTTCCTGGCTGCCGCGGAGACGACGGAGTCCGGGGTAGGCTGCGCCCGGAGGCATAGGGGGGCCGAGTCCGGGACCCGGTACTTTTTCTCGTACCGGTCTCTTTTCGCTGGCGTCGTGGAAGGGTTCTTGAGGAGGGAAAGGCCCTCATCCCAAATGTCGTCCAACAGAGGCACTGCGAGGACCGTCTTCCTCTTGGTCTCGCGCCGTTGGTAAAGGAAGCCTTCCTTTTTCTTCTCCTCAGGGCAGAGTTGGAAAAGCTCGGATGCCCTGGCGATCATTGAGTGGAACGATCCAATCTCGTCGGGCGGAGAAGCCCTGGTGGGAGGCGACGACGGAAAATCCTCGTCGTATGCCTCGTCGTCCGTACCCGTCGCTGCCGTGTCAGTCCCTGTATCATCCCCTCGGGTGGACGGGGAGGAGGGCTGGACGGGGCGCGACGGTTGAAAAGGAGGCGGTGGATGGATCCTTCTTTTCTTGGTAGGGGGAACACCAGAAGGTCCCGGTTCTGGATCCCCCGACGGGAGAGGTTCCTCCGTCGGTAACGGTAGTCTCGTCCTTATCTCGGAGCATAAGGACTGTATAGCCAACAAAATGGCCGCTGAGTTGTCTTGCGGCGCTGGCAGAGGGGAATCCGACGGGCGAGCAGGGGCCCCGTCGGTATCCTCGACGATGTCGTCGTCGTCACCTGCGTCGGGGCCCATTCCGACGGGCTTGTCTTGTTCCACGCCTAGGCCGTGGCTTAAGACCTCGATCAGTTCCTCTTCTGAGGTTGAGGCCGAATCTACGACGACGCCCTGCCCCCCCTTCTTCCCCACGGAGGGTTTCACGGGGGTCCTATCGATGGGCACGAAAGAAGACTCCCTCCGAGGAGGCAGGGAGATTCTGGGCCCCGAGGCCGCCACCACTGGTGCAGCCTCCACAGGCTGGGCCAGGGCCGCCGCGACCGTTTCGATAGAGGGCTTGGTCGAATGGATCAAGGCCTTCACCACCTTAGGTGCGCTCACCGCCTTATCCTTGAGGGAGGGGGCACTGCCACGCTCCTCCTCTGCCTTAGAGCTCGACCGGGGTCTCTCCAGGAGCTTCGCCGGGTGCTCGGCCTTCCTCTTACCCGACCCAGAGCGTTGGCTCGTGGTTGATGGTGCCGGGGAGGGTGCGCCCTGCCTGGCGCCCGTAGAGCCCGACCGTTCGGCGCTCCCGGTGCCAGCGGACTCGCGGTGCTTGGCCTTATGTTGGGCCCCCGTCGCCGGGGCGCCCTCAAAGGTCTTAGAAGACCGCTCAGATTTCTTCTTCTTCTCGCCAGACGGGCTCTTACCCTCCAGCCAGCTGGCGAGACGTTGATGGCGGTCCTTCATGGTCCGTTCCGACATGTTGCCGCAAAACGCACAGTCCTTCTCCACGTGCGTCTTGTCCCCATGAAGGCAGTAAAGGCAGAAAGAGTGTTCGTCCTCCTTGAAGACGTTCTGCAGCTGGCATCCAGGGCAGGCCCTGAACAGCTTTCCGGGCGTCGAGCTTCCCTTCTCCTGGGCCATCTCCGAGACCGGGCCTGAGAAGCTTCTGGAGTCCTCCGAAGTGTAGCTCGACGAAATCTTCACCCTTGAGGGCACAGATGAATCCGACACGGGTCCCCGTTGATCGGATGTAGGATCGGTGGAGCTTGAGGCTCTTTTGACCGAAAGAATCGAAGTTTTTGTGAGAAAGCGCGAAAAAATAGCACTAACGCTCGAGAGCAATAGCACGAGGATCCCAACACATGAACGTGCGGTAAAAATCTGAAGATGGCTGCCAGAGGCGGTGCTTAGGTAGAGGGCAGTCATTGGCTGTGGTCAGTATGACGCAGAGACCAGTGATTGGTTATTACTACGAAAGACAGATCAGAAACGAAACTGATACTGGTTTTTTCTTTACCGAGGATTCCCAGCCTGACGACGGGGAATATTCATGAGCATGTGAATCCATGCCAGACCCCATGCTGGAGAATGGTATATGCTTCAGAAATGCAGGAGAAAATCCATCGGTAGATAGTAGCCTTTGAATCAGGTTTCCCTTTTGGGTCTCTGAATGTGACAAAAATTTGTGAGGAGCCCCCCCGAGTTCACGCGTTACGTTGAGGTAAAACTTCAGGGCTCGTCTGACATCTAAGTTGTGTTAGACTCTCTCCGGATTCAGGAAAAAAGACAGGTAATTCGATAGATTGATTCAAATAAAAATAAAATTAAAATAAAAAATAAAAATCGGTAACCACTTTAGGCAGGAAAGAAGCATGTGTGCGGAGCACAACCTTATCCTTATGGAAGGTGAGGAGCGGATGTTCCACAGACAGAGCTTGGAGCTCGCTTACTTGCTTTGCTAATGTCACAGCAATCAAAAATGCGACCTTCCAAGAAAGGTATTTGAGATCAGTAGTGGCCATGGGTTCGAATGGTTTATGGCATAAGACGGTGAGGACCACATTCAAATCCCAGACCTGCAAAATGCCTTTTAATGACTAGGTTCGTCAAAGAAAAGTAACAGCTGTCAGTGGATCGGTAAAGGCAACAGCTGACAACTAAGTCCTGCGAAACATGGATGCCCAAAGCTACAAGAGGAACGAAAGAACAGTGTCAATCGTACCGTGCCTGGGTTCACGCTGCTTAGCTAAACACCAGTGGTAAAACCTGAGCCACTTGCTCCTATATTGAGACCTCGTAGAAGGTTTCCTGGCAACTTGGATAATGTGCATATTGTCCTCGGACAAGTGAAACTGCTCTAATGATCTGAATTCAGGCACCAGGCCGACAAGCTGAACGATTGTGGGGGAGGCGTGCCACATATGATGATCGCACTGATGAAGCAGGTCGGGGATCAAGGGCAGTCTGATTGGAGGAAAAATCGACAGATGGTGAAGTTCCGAGAACCAGAATCTGGCTGGCCACCAAGGAGCTATGAACAGTGCAATTCGATCTACTCCCGAGTTTGCAGAGTGACCGATAAATGAGAAGCAGAGGCGGGAAAGCATAGGCCTTCATGTGGTGCCATGTAATCTCGAGAGCGTCCCCTATGGAGTAGTCTCCGAGACCGTTCCTGGAAGCATAAAGAGGGCTCTTCCTGTTTGTAAAAGTTGCAAAAAGGTCCACTTCGGAAGTGCCCCATTGGCGAACGATGGCGACAGAACATCTGTGTTCAGTTCCCACTCCTGCTGTCTGGCGGCTGAGTAAGTCTGCAGTTACATTGATGTGACCCGGAATGTGTACAGCCAGCAGCCAAATGTCGTGCTGAATGGCCCATTCCCAAATTTGAATGGCAAGGTCCACAAGGGGAGGTGACTTGGAGCCACCCTGTTTGTTGATATAAAACATTGCCACATAGTTGTCCGTGCGGATACGTACCACCTTCTTCAAGATGGAAGGTTGAAAAGCTTTTAGCGCCAGAAAAACAACCAGGAGTACCAGATAATTGATATAAAACTGCCTATCCTGGAGTGTCCATAGATCGAATACCTGGAGATGATCCAGCGTCACGCCCCACCCCAGAAGGGAGGAGTCCATGGTAATCATCACTTGTGGGAAGGGCTACTGAAATGAAAGAAGGTCCCCACTGAAAGATTGTTGGTCGAGGACGACCATAGTAGATTTGTCGTCATGCAGGATGGAACCAAGATCTTGGAATCCAAGTCTGAAGCCTGAGACCAAGAACTCTGAAGAGCCAGCTGATTACGCCTCATTTTCAGACATGCAAGAGGAAGAGCAGGCACGCAAGAAGCCATGAGGCTCAGAAGTCTCTGAAACCACCAAGTCGTCATGTACGCTGACTGGAGGAAGAGTTGACACGTGGTGGATAGATCCTAACGGTGGACAGGATTGCGGAACACCCTGGAACTGATCGTATTCCAACGGAAACCCCGGAAAATCAGGTCTTGGGAGACCGTCATGGAAGATTTCCACCAGTTCACCGACAGCCCAAGGTGGAAGGGGAGCTGGAGGAGAGACTGGAGATTGCTCAATGCAGTCTGTGCACAAGGGCTGCGTATGAGCCAGTTGTCCAAATACGGAGATACATGAACGGCAGGTTAACATTGGCTAAGGTGTGCGTCCAAGCCTGTTCCTGCCATGAAGGGGACTGTGTCAAATGTTTACATTGTCCTGATCTCCTAGGTTTGCATCACAATTGGATTCTTTGGCATTTTTGAGTTTGAGACGAATTTTAATATGGTCAATGTTCGCGATACATTTTGGAAATGTAAGGGGGTCAATATGAACGAAAACCCCAAAATAGAGAAATTCCCCTTGGTGTAGGAAACAGAAACGAGATTATCTGGGGGTGAAGTTATTGTCCTCATATGCTAATATCCCAGACTTATGGAAGCCAACGATTGAAGATTTAAAGAGGTGGGACCTGCAGCAGGTGTCTTGGTGCCAGAGTTGCAGCGGTAAAAAAAGGCCCCATTATCAAGACTGCTCTATGTGCTGCGGGCCATCCCAATAACTACTCCTGTGGCAATGGTTAGACGATTACAGGGGGAAATATTTAAATCTATTTGTTATAGCAAACATCTAAGAATAGCTAGAACAATGCTGAAAAGGGCCCCTTATCTAGGGGGGACTTGGTATTCCAGATATCAAGAGGTATGAGTTAGTTGCACAGCTTGCACCCATGCTGGAGTGGCCACAGACACAGGGAGTCTAAAGGTTGAAGGATTTGGAACAGGCTGCTACGACGATCCTCCTCCATTAAGTTCCCTTTCTGGAAGGGACTGCACACCATGCTGGAGGGCGTCTGTTGCCCTCAACAGCATGCTTATTACTCCACTGGTACCGAGCCTTAAGATTAAGAGGCACAAAACCGGGTTTGAAACCCCAATTAGTCACAATCCAGATTTCACACCCAAGATGACTGGAGGTTATATAGCCAATTGGGAATCACTGCTCTCATGGATCTGTGTAAGGAAGGTAGACCTTTGAGGATTGTAAAACGAAATACATGACCATAGAACAGGAATGTTTCAGTTACATCCAAGTCAGACAGTGGATTACAAATAAGGTGGTGCAACAGGAGGGGGGAATAGAGTACCTACATGAATAGAGAGATCGTTGCCGGAAGGGATAGAGGTTGGGGAAGATCTCATAATTATTTAAATTGGTGGACAGTGACACTCCAGCTCATAAATTCCCTTATATAGAAAGATGGGAAAGAGGAATGCATCACAAAAGAAGAATGGGAACATATCTGGGAAAGAGCGCATAGGGCACCCAATTGCAGTACAATAAAGGAAACAGAATCAAAAATGTGTTTCTGGTGGTATCTCGTCCTTCAGAGAAGATGTGGTGAAATGAGGAAATTGGGACACTTGTGGTGGACTTGTCGGGAGTCCCAAAACTTTCGGAAAGAAATAGTAGGGCATATAAAATATTAAACGGGCATGCATCATGGACTTGGTGGCAGCGATTCTGGGAAATGTTGCAGGTTCAAATGCCATGAGGGGTACAACGGCATCCTTGATTACCCACTTGCAGAATGCGGCTCGATTAACATTGGTGCAATTCTGGGTGTGGTGCCGGGAGGATGGGAGTTCCCCCCAGAGTCTTTGACACAGTTGGCTACTACTCACATCAGCGGGGGGGGAGGGTGGGGTAGATGAGTCAAGGGGTCTGCAAAAAGAGAGGGGAGGGTGAAGAAGGTTGCCCCTACAAAGAGGCCTGGCCATTCATGGCACTTGACAGGTTTGGGGGAAGGTTGGGGGAGGGGGGTATGGGGTGGGAAAGAGGTACAGCCAACACACCAAGTTGGGGTTGGGTGTGGAAGGGAAGGATGTTGGATTTGGGGGTGGGGAGGAAGGTCCGATACAGCAGCGGCTGGAGGTCTTGCGAGGACTTGGGGGAGGTGACGGGATAACGTACGTGGAGATCCAAGGTTACAGATGGGTGGGCATGGTTTGAAAATCGGGACGTGGAATGTCCGGGGGCTGGGTAGTTATCAGAAAAGGCAGAGGGTGGGGGAGTTTTTGAAAAGACAGGGAATACAAGTGGCCCTGATACAGGAGATGCATGCAGGGGCGGAAATGCTGGGAAAGATGTGGGGAGGGCGGGGGGGGTGGGGGGGAACAGGTACTTGGCACAACATATTCCACCCAGGCGAGAGGCATGTTAATTTGGGTGGCTAAGCAGATACCACCGACGGTGTTGGCAGTACTAAAGGATGAGGTCGGCAGGACAGTCTTGGCACAATGTTCATGGGAGGACAGGGTGGTCACTGTGGTCAATTCGTATGCACCAAATGTAGATGATGGGGATTACTTCCCCCTCGGTCCTTCGTATGATGGGGGCGTATAGGGGGGGGGGGGCGTGCTCGTTTGGGGAGGGGACTTTAATTGTCATTTGGTGGAAAGGTTGGATGGGCTAGGTAGCTGGGGAGTGCCCAAGAAGTATATGTCGGAATCTCTCCGTAGGATAATGAAAGAATTGGACATGGTGGAGGTATGGAGGGAGCAGCTTGGGGAGGAAAGGGGCTATTCATACTACTCGGGGGTGCATGGTTTATATTCTCGCCTCGACTACCTTATTACGGGAAGGGAACACTGCCAGTATTTTGGGGAGGTAGAGTATCTGGGACGCACTCTTTCGAACCACTCTCCTCGGTAGCCACGTTATTTGAGAATGAGGCACGGCCACCACGTAGGTTGTGGCGACTCCAAAAGGAGGCGCTAGGGGACAGGGTGTTTGCCAGCGAACTTAGAGAGGAGATTAAGGCATACTTTGAATTGAATGAGGGCTCGGTGGAAGCTAGGGGGTGCTGTGGGTGGCCTTTAAGGCGACCATAAGGGGGAAATGTTTGTCCATGACTGTGGGAACGCATAGATGACTCGGGGAAAGGTTGAGAGGGTTGGAGGTTAAGGTGGCTGAGTTGGACAGGGAAGTGGCCGGGGGGGTGAGGTTGGGGAGGCGCTAGCGCAGACGCTGGAATCCTACCAGGGGACTTTGGAAGAGCTGTTGCATTTTGACAGTAGCAGGCGGGACGTTAGGCTACATGACGAAGGGGACAAGGCGGTCAGATGTTGGCTTGGTTGGTGAATAGGGAACAGCCAAATCAGGTGGTAACTCAGTTTAGGCTAAGCACGGGGGAGATGGTGATGACGCAGGGAGGAATTAATGAGGCCTGTGTGTTATTCTATAGGGAGTTGTATATGAGTGAGGAGGGTTATGTAGAAGCAGATGTGGACAATCTTATGGAAAGGCTGCGACTTCCGAAGTTAGGGGAGGATATGCGGGAGGGACCGGAGGTTCCAATTGAAGAGGGGGATGTTCGCTGGGCCATCCGCACAATGCGGAGAGGGACGGTACCTGGCGGTGATGGATTCCCAGTGGAGTTTTACTCAGAGTTTGCTGATCTCCTAGTGCCGCATTTGGTAAAGGTATATGAAGAGGCTTTTCAACTCGGCTGTCTTCCGGAGTCGATGAGGGACGCAGCGATTACGGTGATCTTAAAAGAGGGGAAGGACCCAAGAGATTGTGCAGTGTATAGTCCGATTTCTTTGCTGAATGTCGATGGGAAAATTTTGGGGAAGATTCTTGCTGCCAGGTTGGCAATAGTGGCAACAACCCTGGTCCACCCGGACCAATGTGGGTTTGATGGGGGGAGAAATACGTCTGGGAACCTCTCTCGTCTGCACCACGTAATGGACTCGGTGAAACTGGAGAGGCGGGATATGGCAATAGCGTCATTTGATGCCATGAAGGCGTTTGATTCTTTGGAGTGGAGGTGGCTGTTCCGGGTTCTACGAGAGTATGGGGAGAAGATTTGTAGGTGGGTTTCCCTTCTATATGAGAGAACTCTGGCGATGGTACGGACTAATAACTGGGTGTCGGGGACATGGGAGCTGGGAAGGGGGACGCGGCAGGGTTTCGCGGCGTCTCCAATTCTGTTTGCCTAGGCCCTGGAGCCATTGGAGGTGTTTCTGCGGCAGGAAATGGAGGAGGCTGGCTTTGCGGTAGGGGGAAGGAGACACATTGTGTCCCTATACGCGGATGACCTCTTGTTGTATGTGGTGGATCCGGCGATATATCTCCCGGAACTGTTGGAAATATTGCGAAACTTCCGGTACATGTCGGGATTCCGCATCAATCTAGGGAAGTCGGTGCTATTCCCGCTGGGGGGGGGGGGGTTACGGGACTGTCCATTAGAGGAGCTGCCGGAGTTGGGAATAAGGTGGGACACTGAATCGTTCCAATATTTGGGGATACGTATATTTCATGAGATGGAGGAAACGTTTGTGCACAATACGGGGAGGGTGCTGTCTAAAATAGGAGACTCCATTCAATTCTGGAAAATCTTACCTCTTTCTCCGATGGGCATGGTGGCGTTATGTAAGATGGTCATATTGCCGAGGCTCCTTTACTTTTTTGCTAACATTCCCTATGTTGCAAAAAGGATCTTCTTCAAGATGTTGGACGTTTCTCTAAGGTGAGAGAACTTCTGTGGGACACGAAGAGGAGGAGGGTGTCCCTGGAGACACTTCAGAGACCTAAGGAAGAGGGAGGTCTCAACCTCCCGAATTATGAAAGATATTTTGTGGCGGCACAACTGCAGTCGGTTTTGGTGTGGGATCAACCAGGAGGGGAGGTACTCGAGGAGCTGTCGGGGAACTTACCGCCTACTTGTGGGCCGGTTGAGTTACTCTGGCATCCATTGGGGGATAAAGGTAGAACGGTGGTGTTTGAGGCGGTGCCAGAGATGTGTAGGAAGTATGTGGGGGGTAAGGGAGTGACAGGCCGGTATGAGGGTGGTCTCCCATGGGGTGCGGGCCAGAAACTGACAGGCAATTGGGAGGGTGGGGGTTCAGAGACTTAAGGAGAAGGGATGTGAAAAAGTGGGGGACCTGTTTGAAGGTGGGAAGCTACTAACTTGCCAGGAGTGGTGTCGGAAATTTGCGCTACCACAAGGACTTTTTTTGGTGTATGGAGCGTTAGTCGGTAGATTAGCAGAGTTATGGGTGGGAATCCCAGAGGAGCCAGAGCCCTGTCCGGTCCTCCGAGTCTTGCTAGATCGTGAGGGTGGGGGGAAGGGCGCGTGTTTCGCGAATCTACAAGGCCTTGCGGGAGGGGATGGCGTGGGGAGATCTGAAGGTCAAGGAGAAATGGGAAGTGGACATGGCCCCAATGACGTACTGGACGATAAATGGGGAGGGATCGGATGAGTGCCCTAGATGCGGTGAAGTACAGGCAGGATTTTGGCACATGATATGGAAATGTAATCTCATTGTAGAGTATTGGAATGGGTTCCTTCGGGAAGTGAACAGGCTGTTGGGGACTGGGTGGGAATGGACTCCGGGAGTCTGTCTGTGGGGGAAGTTCCCAGGAGGGAAGAGATGCAAGATACGGAACAGGATGGGCCATTTTCTACTTATGTTGGCCAAGCGCCGAATGCCAATAGCGTGGAAATGTCCGCAGGGCCCATTGATTGGTCAATGGAGGAAAGATGTGCGAAGGTGGGGGGTAGTGGAACCAACGGTCCTGCGGGGAATGGACCCTGAGGCAGAGGGAGAGGGGATAACGATCTCTTGGACCCAGTTGCTAAGGATTTGTCAAGGGACAATGATTTATGGCCTCCGTGAACCAGTAGGGGTGAGCATGGAGGGGAGAGGGGGAAAGACGGAGATGAAGGCTACGACTTGGGGAATTGATGGCGGCTTCGCTCACCCCTATAGGATTTATAAACCAGGATGAGGCGCTGTTGACGGCCGCCGGAGAGTATGGAGCCTGTTGGATGGGACCCGACTCTGAGAAGGGGGGCGGGGGTTTGGGGTATTGTTGTTGTCCATATTTTAAAGTTTGACTGTGTTGGGGTAAAGGGGGGCCGCTGGGGGGAGGGGGGAACTTTGGGGTGTTATTAAAAATGTTAATAAAGAGTTTTAAAAAAAAAACATTGGTGCAATTCTGGAAAACCCGAGGCGGTCCAATTATGGGACAGTGGTGGGTCAAAGTGTTGGGGGTCCTAGCAATGGAAAAAAATTACAGTCCTTGCTGCAGGAAGTTTTAGAAGTGTCGTCTCTTTTCCAGAGACAGGTCAAAGATAGAGAGCATTATTATAAGTCTGGTATACTGAAGTACCTTTCAATGCGGTGATGAGCAGGGCATAGCTGCACGAGGGAAATTGATAAATGATACAAGGAAATCAGGGGAGGTCACAGAGGAAATTATGGAAATTGGCTGCCCATGCTAAATGTTATAGCCGGTATTTTAGCTATGTAGGTTATAGTTATGGGTATTCCTTTTGTTTTACTGCTATGCTGCTGTATAGGTGAATGGTATAGAGTGACTGGTCTGTGTACCATGTTAAGAGATATTGCGGGCAT